>NC_091748.1:81039091-81341591 GCF_043380555.1 Nothobranchius furzeri
AGCACTTCCTTTCATTTCTCCACCTCACCCACAGGTACCTCAACTTCTGCTCGTGAAATAGCGCTTCCTTGATCTGCCTTTATCTACGGTCGCCATGTCATTGGCGGAGCGCTGCAACAGCCGGCTTATGTATATGCATGAGATCCACAAGGCACTTTGCATTGACCATTTATGGCAGTAAGTGGGCGTGGTGAGGGGGGGTTGTGACTAAAAAGCAGCTGAGAAACATTCTGGTTAGTCTCTGATTTATGAAGCGGAGATTGCGTGCAGCTGTGCGTCCTCCATGTTTGATAGGTCACACACCTGCTTGGCGTTAGGGTTAGGAATTGAATAGCCCTGATCTAAATTGTCCACGTTTTAGATGTCAATCATATGATCCACATCATTGACACTGAGCACCCTTGGGATGTCTTCTCCATTAACTCTGGACATGCTGAGGTCATTTCCTGTCTGGAGTGGGACCAGTCAGGTGAGTTTCACAGACATGTCAGCCTTTTATTTTGGACATGGGGATGTTTTAACATTGAGTTTTGTGAAGGTTCAAGGCTGCTGTCAGCTGATGGGGACGGTCACATTAAGTGCTGGTCTATGTCGAATCACCTAGTCAACACCTGGAAGAACATGCTGTCCAGTTCTGTGGACGGAGACCCCATCGTTGCTCTGAGCTGGCTGCACAATGGTGTCAAACTGGCGCTGCACGTGGAGATGGTGAGGTCTTCAGGGTAATATGTTGGTGCTTACACATTAGTGTCCGCACGCCCCCAAAAGGTACCGAACAGCACCGGAATTTGGTTTCACACACAGGTCCGATTTGTGTTTCTGGTGCCAAGGCGACTCTTTCTCTCAGACCTTCTCCCCAGCAGTCAGACTGAGGTGACACTTCGGACTGATTGGTTGGCTAAAATTACGCCTACCACCTCCGATCGGCGAGCAGAATGAGCCAGCGGGGGGGGGGGTCCCGCATGCGCAATTTGTTTTCATGCTGTTGAGTAAACTTCTGTCTGTAGCACGAAGCTGCTGCTGAGTGTGGGAACAGGAGAAGAGTAGCTCTGTGTGTGTGTGTGTGTGTGTGTGTGTCACAAGATTATGAGGACACACAGCAAATAAAATAATCCAGGTGTGGATTTATATGTGAACCCTTCACCACCCTTTTGAGACCGAACTCACGCCATCCAGCCCGACCTTGCTGACGGTAATGTGTAAGCGCCATAGGATCCCGAGGAAACTGCAGGGCGAGTAAACGTGACATCCTGTCTTGCTGTGTCCTCCCGCAACAGTCTGGTTCCACAAACTTTGGAGAGAAGTTCTCTCGAGTGAAGTTCTCTCCGTCTCTGACTCTGTTTGGCGGGAAGCCGATGGAGGGTTGGTTGGCGGTGACCGTGAGTGGATTGGTGACTGTGTCACTCCTGAAGCCAGGTGGCGCTCTGCTCACCGCCAGTGAGAGTCTTTGTCGGCTGAGAGGACGTGTGGCGCTGGCTGATATTGCCTTCACCGGAGGAGGAAACATCGTGGTGGCAGCTACCGATGGCAGCAGCTCCTCCCCCATTCAGTTCTACAAGGTAAGAAAGGGATGCGGTGACCACTCACGACAGTCACTAGTAAAGTAAGCAGTTTGGTTGTGTTTCAGGTGGTGGTGAGTGTGGTGAGCGAAAAGTGTCGCATTGACACCGAACTGCTGCCGTCACTCTTCCTGCGCTGCACAACCGACCCAATGAGGCGAGACAAGTACCCGACTGTCACCCACTTGAAGTTCCTGACCAGAGAGAACTCCGAGCAGGTGACCAGTACCACCAGTAGGGTCAGTGTTTGATGAGGAGCTGTGCTCTGATGGCTCGGCTCTGTTTCAGGTGCTGCTGTGTGCGTCCAATCAGAGCGGCAGCATCGTGGAGTGCTGGTCACTGAGGAAGGAGGGACTTCCTGTTAACAACATCTTCCAGCACCGATCGCCCGTTGGTAAGAACAGACACCCGTTCTACATTTCTGTTGGCAGAGTCCGCTCCCTGAGCCGGATTTATTGTGACCTTTGACCTCTTGTGTGCAGTCGGGGAGAAGCAGCCGACCATACTGAAATGGAGGATCCTGACCACCACCAGTGATCTGGAGCGAGTGTCGGCCGTTGCTTTGCCCAAACTGCCGATCTCCATCTCCAACACTGACCTGAAGGTGGCGTCAGACACCAAATTCTGCCCCGGACTTGGTGAGCAGAACCCAGCAGTAAAACGTGCAGCAGGACTGCTTCACAATCAGTTATTCAGGTGCATGGTGACCTGAACGTGGTGACATCTTCTGGTTCATAGGTCTTGCTCTGGCCTTTCATGATGGTAGCATTCAGATCCTTCACCGACTCTCCCTCCACACCATGGGGGTTTTCCATGGCTCCTCCTCCACACAGCGGCCTGGAGATGAAGCCACCATCAAACGCCAGAGGACCACAGGCCCCGGCCTGCACTTCAAGGCTCTGCAGTTCTCCTGGACGTCTTTGGCTCTGGCTGGAGTGGACAACCACGGCAAAGTGAGTCAGCATGCCTGGATAGCTAGCTACATACGGCCTGGTCTAGGGCTGCGGAGTGAGGTGCATTAGCGTTTATATCCATATAAATATTCTTTCTGCCGCCTGCCGCTGTGTCTCCGTCTCTGAATGTTAACGCTGACGTTAGCTTCACGAGGGAGAAACCCACACGCATTGACACGTCATTTTCGTCCACGAATAAAACGCTTGCTCTGTATTTTTGTACTCCTCCGGTCACGGGCTAATAGACGTTCATGTTTTCAGACTTTTTCTGCGATGCATTCTTCAGTCTTTTCTGGGTCTGCCGCCAAATATTTTTTAAATTTTTGATGGGCAACGGCGGTGCTGGTGACAGTATTACAGGAAGCGGCGTCCTGACCAATCACAGGCTTGCAGTCTCCGTCATTCTCGACGGACATTTAAAAATGTGGGCATGTCTCCGTCAGCCTCTATGAGCCCGTGGGAGAGGCGTTGCGCCGACGCATAATGGTGTTGCGTGTCTCCGCACCAACGCAGACGGAGACGTGTACATCGGGCGTAGGCAGTCATCTGCTGTCACGCATCCAGCTGATCGTTTGCCGACGAAACCTTTAGAAAGTGTGTGTAGACTCAGTCGTCCAGCTTCAGCCGGGACAGCCGGACTTTTATCAGAAGAAAGGGTTATAGAAGGTCTTCTCTACATCTCTGGGTTAATGTTCCACCCTAATCGTTATTATGTTAGAAAGGTAAATGGCCCTCTAGGGTTCTGCAACCCCCCAAGGCACTTTGCCACTAACAGGCTGGTGGTGATGAGCTGCACCATAGCCACAGCTGCTCTGAGTCACAGAGGCGAGGGTGCCAGTCCCTCTGACCAGCAGGTAAGGAGGGTGAAGTGTCTCGCCCGAGGACACGACGACTATGAGTCAGCAATCCCCTACTTAGTGGTTTGGGGGCGTTGGTTCGTATCTCAGTGAGTCCTGCTGTGGCTGCCCATGTTGTTTTTCCTGTTTGTGTGGAGCGACGGGCCAAGCCCCTCCCCCTCGTGACCAGGTATCCAGGTAAAGATCGTGTGTCAGAATTCAGACACTGAGGTTTAAGTTTTGGTCCGTTAAACCGCTCCCTACCGTGGCTAAGTTTATTACAGACATGAAAGAAAATTCTGGTGTCAGGTGGACCTTGGAAACTCTGTTTCCATGGAAACCTGGTGCGACCCCTCCCAACTCCTAATGTGGTCATTCACGGTTAACTCCTGTTGACTCCTCAGCTGCACATGCTGCGAGTGTCCCCCTCCATGGGCCAGATGCTGGACATGAACACAACGCTGCGCCACCTGCTGTTCTTGCTGGAGTACTGCATGGTGACCGGCTACGACTGGTGGGATGTGCTGCTCCATGTGCAGCCCAACATGGTGCACAACCTAGTGGAGAAGCTGCATGAGGAGTACATGAGGCAGAACCAAGCCCTGCAGCAGGTAAGCAGGCTAGTCGTTGGCTTTTGACGGTGCTGTGTGCAGGAACCACTGAACGTTAGGTTCTGAGGGTTCTAACGAGGCTGGGCGGGGTCGGAGGTGCTCTGGTCTTCCATAGGCCGTTCCACCACAGTGGGACGACTCAGGAAAAGAATCTGGACGGTCTCGGGTCGTGTGTGTCCCCCACCACCACATCCAGCAGTGTCATCACACCAGCAATCAAGAACAACACCCAAGTTGTCTTCCTTATGATCTATAACCTGAGCGTTACTTTACACAGGTGTTGGCCACTCGAATCGTAGCCGTCAAGGCGTCTCTTTGTAAACTCTCTACTGCAACAGCAGCACGGGCGTGCGACTTTCATGCCAAACTGCTGCTCATCGCCATCAGCTCCACCCTAAAGTCTCTGCTTCGGCCGCATGTCCTCAACACGCCTGACAAGAGTCCGGGCGATCGCCTGACGGAGATCTGCGCCAAAAACAGTGACACAGGTGAGACGGAGCTGGAGGAGAGCAGTGATAGGGTGACGGAGCAAGGCTGATCTCTGGTGTCCGCTTCTCCTCAGATATTGATAAGGTGATGATCAATCTGAAGACAGAGGAGTTTGTTCTGGATGGACCTCCCCTTCAGTCCCTGCAGCAGCTCATCCAGTGGGTGGGAGACTTTGTCCTTTACCTGCTGGCCAACCTTCCCAACCAGGTGAGCTAACCAAAATGTCTCCAGTACCCAGAGGTTGCTTCTGCTTTCTTTAGAAAGTGCTGCGTTCATCATCACAGTCCAGGTTCTCGCTTCAGCACGACATGAGCAGGCGGGGTCACGTAAGGCCATTGTGCTTGTGCTGCTGTCTCGACAGGGCTCTATGGTCCGGCCTGGGTTTGGCTTCATGAGGGACGGGGCGTCTCTGGGAATGCTGAGGGAGATGCTGGTGATGATCAGGATCTGGGGTTTGCTGAAACCTGGCTGCCTCCCCACCTTCACGGCCACATCAGACAACCAGGACAGCATGCAGCTGCTGTTCAGATTACTCACCAAGCTGTGGCTCTGCTGTAAGTGGTGTTGGTTTCGTTTCTGTTCTGGTGAGCTGGACATCACCAGAGTAGTAGTTCAGGCAGACGTGACCGCTCCACCGGCATTGAATCGCTTTAAATGATAGATAAATGAGAAATGACCCGCAGCTGCACATTGCCTTTCTGAGTCAGCGGACTCCAAAGTGCTTTACCCTACAGCGTACCATTCATCCAGTCACACACTGGTGGTGATAGGCTACAAACCGCAGCGCAGGGCCTGCCACCGCTCCCTCTTACCACCACCAACAGGGAGGGAGGGGTAAATGCCTTGCCCAAGGAGGTTTCTCTGCCGAGCGCCGCGATCAATTCTGCAACCCTCCAACTGCTGGATAACGTGCTGTACCTCCTGAGCTTCTGCAAAAAGTCAAGTCTTCATCAAAGATCCCAGTAAACATGAAGACCCACCGCTGGGGTCAGAGGTCATCACAGACAGTACACTGAGCGCGAGGGCTTTGATGCCGCCTGCCTAACGGCTGCAGTACACAAGCAAGAGAAAAAAGGAAGAAGAATATAAGATTACAAGTAAATACCTGTTTACCTGTAATCTTGTTATCAGAACCAGAAGGTTTTTTACCAAATGTGTGAGAAATCACAACATTAGGAGGAGAAGAACAGAAGATCTTTTCTGTTTCACCTCAAGATAAAAATCACGAGGCACTTCTCTCACAAGGAGATTGTTGCAGTACGTGGTGGGATTGATGCCGGACCAAGTCCCCACGGTGGGATTAATGTCGGAACACGTCCCCACGGTGGGATTAATGCCGGACCACGTCCCCACGGTGGGATTAATGCCGGAACACGTCCCCACGGTGGGATTAATGCCGGACCACGTCCCCACGGTGGGATTAATACCGGACCACGTCCCCACGGTGGGATTAATGCTGGACCACGTCCCCACGGTGGGATTAATGCCGTAGGACGCTCCCACGGTGGGATTAATGCCGGACCACGTCCCCACGGTGGGATTAATGCCGGAACACGTCCCCACGGTGGGATTAATGCCGGACCACGTCCCCACGGTGGGATTAATACCGGACCACGTCCCCACGGTGGGATTGATGCCGGACCACGTCCCCACGGTGGGATTAATGCCGGACCACGTCCCCACGGTGGGATTAATACCGGACCACGTCCCCACGGTGGGATTAATGCCGTAGGACGCTCCCACGGTGGGATTAATGCTGGACCACGTCCCCACGGTGGGATTAATACCGGACCACGTCCCCACGGTGGGATTAATGCCGTAGGACGCTCCCACGGTGGGATTAATGCCGGACCACGTCCCCACGGTGGGATTAATGCTGGACCACGTCCCCACGGTGGGATTAATGCCGTAGGACGCTCCCACGGTGGGATTAATGCTGGACCACGTCCCCACGGTGGGATTAATACCGGACCACGTCCCCACGGTGGGATTGATGCCGGACCACGTCCCCACGGTGGGATTAATACCGGACCACGTCCCCACGGTGGGATTGATGCCGGACCACGTCCCCACGGTGGGATTAATGCCGGACCACGTCCCCACGGTGGGATTAATACCGGACCACGTCCCCACGGTGGGATTGATGCCGGACCACGTCCCCACGGTGGGATTAATACCGGACCACGTCCCCACGGTGGGATTAATACCGGAACACGTCCCCACGGTGGGATTAATGCCGGACCACGTCCCCACGGTGGGATTAATACCGGACCACGTCCCCACGGTGGGATTGATGCCGGACCACGTCCCCACGGTGGGATTAATGCCGGACCACGTCCCCACGGTGGGATTAATACCGGACCACGTCCCCACGGTGGGATTAATGCCGTAGGACGCTCCCACGGTGGGATTAATGCTGGACCACGTCCCCACGGTGGGATTAATACCGGACCACGTCCCCACGGTGGGATTAATGCCGTAGGACGCTCCCACGGTGGGATTAATGCCGGACCACGTCCCCACGGTGGGATTAATACCGGACCACGTCCCCACGGTGGGATTAATGCCGTAGGACGCTCCCACGGTGGGATTAATGCTGGACCACGTCCCCACGGTGGGATTAATACCGGACCACGTCCCCACGGTGGGATTAATGCCGTAGGACGCTCCCACGGTGGGATTAATGCCGGACCACGTCCCCACGGTGGGATTAATGCTGGACCACGTCCCCACGGTGGGATTAATGCCGTAGGACGCTCCCACGGTGGGATTAATGCCGGACCACGTCCCCACGGTGGGATTAATGCTGGACCACGTCCCCACGGTGGGATTAATGCCGGACCACGTCCCCACGGTGGGATTAATGCCGGAACACGTCCCCACGGTGGGATTAATGCCGGAACACGTCCCCACGGTGGGATTAATGCTGGACCACGTCCCCACGGTGGGATTAATGCCAGACCACGTCCCCACGGTGGGATTAATGCTGGACCACGTCCCCACGGTGGGATTAATGCTGGACCACGTCCCCACGGTGGGATTAATGCCGGACCACGTCCCCACGGTGGGATTAATGCCGTAGGACGCTCCCACGGTGGGATAAATGCTGGAACAAGTCCCCACGGTGGGATTAATGCCGGACCACGTCCCCACGGTGGGATTAATGCCGTAGGACGCTCCCACGGTGGGATTAATGCCGGACCACGTCCCCACGGTGGGATTAATGCCGGACCACGTCCCCACGGTGGGATTAATGCCGGACCACGTCCCCACGGTGGGATTAATGCCGTAGGACGCTCCCACGGTGGGATTAATGCCGGACCACGTCCCCACGGTGGGATTAATGCCGGACCACGTCCCCACGGTGGGATTAATGCTGGACCACGTCCCCACGGTGGGATTAATGCCGGACCACGTCCCCACGGTGGGATTAATGCCGTAGGACGCTCACTACATCCATTGCTGAAGGATTTTCTCTTCTGAGACAACTTAATGCTGCCTCATCCTGCACAGTCTTCACATTACGTGCCATGTGAAGCTAGAGGGTCCAGGAGGTGGAGCGGGTTGTCCAGTAATCGGAAGGTTGCAGGTTTGATTCCAGCTCTGACCAGAGAATGCTGCTGTTGTGTCCTTGGGCAAGACACTTTGCCTGCTGTTGGTGGTCAGAGGGACCGGTGGCGCCTGTGCTTGGCAGCCTCGCCTGTCAGTGTGCCCCAGGGCAGCTGTAGCTACATCGTAGCTCATCCCCACCAGAGTGTGAACGTGTGTGTGAATGGGTTAGGGTTAGGGTTAGCCCTAACCCTAACCCATGGGTGGATGACTGACGGTGTTGTGAAGCACCTTGGGGGGTTGTAGAACCCTAAGAGGGCGCTAACAGGCCATTTACCGTGTACAGACACACACCACCTCCACACTCAGTACAAGCAAATCATTCAATCATTTCATTCATTCACAAACAACTCACCCTCTGTCAGGAGAACAGAAAGCTACGTACACGATGCATCCAGTTCCAGCTGAGAGAACAGGGCCGACACTTTTAGTGATGACCAATAATACCATCATCCTCAGCTCAGCGTTTCCAGTCCACAGGTTTTTATACGGTTGCACAGAAAATGTCATAGTGGTGTAGAAGACTCACATCTTTATTCCACATGTTCACGTTTGTCATTTTCATTTATTCGTATTTAGGCTGCAAGGCATTTTTTGCACATTTGCTTTCAGATGTTCTGACATTTTGCTTAACAAAGTAAAACAAGCATTCTGGTAAAGAACGCTGTGCAGTGACTATAAGTCATTACTGAATAAAAGTGCTTTCTTCACCATTAACCATTTAGAAAATGCAGCTGAACTCACATACCATCGTCCCACATTAGTTCCCCCCTCCCTCCTGACAACACTCAGCCTTTTATGGATCAAGGTGCAGGTTGAGATCACAGCATGCCCTGTAGGTCGCTTTGGATAAACACAAACATAAACACAGTTCTGGGGCAGAACCGGCTCTTCTACGGAGAGGAGCGCCGGTGTCTGCAACGCCAACAGCTGATCCCCGGTGTAAACAATACATCCATGAATGGAGCCAGAGCAATTTCCCAGTGCATTCCCAACAAGTTCAGAAACCAATAAAAAATGAGCAGAAATTACACTAAAGCACTCCTGATGGTATGGCGGAGGAACAAATGCCCACAATAAGGACATTAAAACATGCAACACAACACAAGCACTGAGTAACAGTAGGAGTTCAGACGCTGCTGCACCAGGATGACGAATGGGGAACCTGTCGGTCATCATGGAGAGAATTGTTTGAGGGGCTCGGTGGACCTTTCCATTTGTGTACTTTTTGATCATTTTGTGTGACTTTCATTTCTTTCTTTTATAGATTCAAGTTTACATTCCTAACCCTGATTTACGTTTGATCCAGTACAGCGGGGCGGGTGGGATTGGGGCTTATGTTTTGCCTGCTCTGTATTAGATATCTAGCAGCAGATTGGAGACCCAGATAGAAAAATCTGATTTAAATGGGGCATAATGGGAAATGCCAATTTGGAGGTGGGGTGAATGAGAGACAAATGTGTTAAAGTCTGAAATACAGAAACACAAAAGTGCATACACTACCAGCGCTACACACTGTTGTCCTGAGAAACACCACCCAGGTGGCGGAGGAGTCTGAAGGTGTGTGCTGCACTCCACCACACAGCTGAGCTGATGGAGGTGTATTTGTCAGGTCTCAGGCTGCTGCCCCCGACCCTGAACCATATAACTGAGCAGAAACCGTCTGACTCGCACCTGGTCTGAAGGTCCTCAGGTGCAGCTGACATGGTGGCTTGATGGATTTGTGACGGTGCTGCCTGTCCCAGTGCATTGTGGGACTTGGTATTTTCTAAATGCTGGTCAGCTGTGATGTATCTTCTGTTCCAGGCCTTTGATACGTACCTTACAGTAACACGTGCAGCAGGTTTAACAAAGTTTGGCCTTCCTGTTTTCTGGTCCTCAGCACGAGACGATAGCCCCCCCCAGGAGCCTGACGAAAGCCTGATAGATGAGTGCTGCTTGCTGCCCAGTCAGCTCCTGGTTCCCAGTATGGACTGGCTCCCAGTAAACGATGGTGTCATCGTAAAGCTGCAGGGAAAACACCCACTCAGGCTCCAGTTTGGAAAAGTGTCATCTTTAACAGGAGCAGGAAGCACTGCCCCCCTGGAAGTGTTTGCTAGGTAAAGCTCACCTGGCCTGTCAGGGTGGACTGGTGAACCAGCAGATGGAATGATGTGTGTTTGTGTTCAGGAGTCCAAGCACACAAAAGATGGACAACCTGCGCTGCGTTCACATGGGCGTTTGTCCCACTGAAAAGAGTAAAGCCTGCACCAGGTGAGTCCACAGGAAGTGATGTTGCTGCAGCACACATTTTTATTTTTAAACATCAGATCTTGAGACTTGATGTCATTTCAGGAGTTTCTTTGTAAACCTGGTTATGTTGATGAAGTTAATAATGGATCAG
Organism: Nothobranchius furzeri; assembly: GCF_043380555.1. Lineage (NCBI taxonomy): Eukaryota > Metazoa > Chordata > Actinopteri > Cyprinodontiformes > Nothobranchiidae > Nothobranchius > Nothobranchius furzeri. The sequence continues at coordinate 81,049,532 of NC_091748.1, forward strand.
CATCAAAGGTGTGGAACACTGAAAAACGATGTTTTAACATCTCAAGTACCTTCACACAGTAAACACTCCAATCCAGCCAGGTCAGGTCATCAAGCCAATCAGTGAAAAGTTTCCTATATAAGGAACCCAGCAGGTCGCATCGAGTCACTGACTAGTGTCAGAGTCTTTACAGCAGTCCTCATACTAAGCAAGCATGCAGCGACAGTGGAGAGGAAAACTCCCTTTTAACAGGAAGAAACCTCCAGAGAATCCTGGTTCAGTATAAGCAGCCATCCTCCACGACTCACTGGGGATGGAGAAGACACACACGCACACACGCACACACACACACACATACACACACACACACACACACACACACACACACACACACAGTAATGTGTCTATGGTTACATTGTGATTTCTTAGTAAATATTCTATTAGGTGAGAGATAAACTTTATTGTATTTATCCTAGTGGATCTATAATTAAACGGGTAAACTAGTAGTAGCACATCCAACGTCAAAGAGAGTAAAAAGTTATTATCAGGAGAGGGAGAATGTTTAAGTGGTTAGCAGCAGTGTGCTAGCCGATGGCCCCCTCCATGAGGCCACCACAGCTCAGCAGAACATTGTTGTAGCTTCTTCTGGGGAGAAAAACACTTAGAGAGAAAATAAAGTTAACAGCTGAAATAGCACAAAATAATACAGTTAAAGAGCAGATTGTAGAAGAAAGCAGTAGAGTGTGGAAAGTGGTCAGTGTATCCTCCAGCAGTCTAAGCCTATAGCAGCATAACTACAGAGATAACTCTGGATAACTTAGCCCAGGGTTCCTCAATTGCAGTGGTCCGAGGGCGAAGCTTACAATATAATGAAGGACAACATCTTAATTAGGGGGGTGCGCGTGGGGTTCGGGGGCCACAAAGAGGGGGCCCGCGAGCTGCCTATTGAGCACCACTGACCTAGTGTTTTAGATGGAGGCAGGGCAAGGGAGAGCTGTCTGTACACTCCACCTCCCTCTACTCCCCCACTTGTCCAGATTTAGGCTAACATCAGATTTTAACCATAGACCCTATCAAATAAAAATGTCTTAGGCCTGAAGCCTTTAAGGTTCAGTATACAGCAGCTGCAGCGAACGCTGCGTCGATCAGCTGTTTACTCACGGTACCGCTGAGGACCCGACAGGCTGCTGCTTCAGCGGTTCACCAGAACACACGCTCCCAGCTTCCTCCTTCAGCACATCAGATAAGTCACATAAGTCCGCTAGACTCTCCCTAGTCGTTGGTGCGATAATCCTTAGTCCATAACACCGCTTGGCAGCTCCTGCTTCCAGCGTCCTCCAGACAGGTGAGGGAGTACCACTCTGGGGGAGGGGGGGGCGTGTCCTCTAATTCACCTCATATAGACGTCAGGCAGACAAATCGATCAATAAAACAACACTTAACATGATGCAGCCTTTCTCTTAGGTCACAGAAATCAGCAACAGAAACAAAGACAATGACCGAACTATATTTCACACATAAATATTTTATCACGTACAACGAAAGCCGATAGGCACCAGGTTACAGACATGTGCTGTTACAGTAGAAACGTAGATCCACCGGTAACTCGAGGGCTTCGCCTTCTGACTCAGCTCTCTCTTCACCACGACAGACCGGTACAACGCCTGCATCACTGCAGACGCAGCACCGATCCGCCTATCGATCTCACGCTCCAGTTTTCCCTCACTCGTGAACAAGACCTCGAGATACTTGAACTCTTCCACTTGGGGCAGGACCTCATCCCTGACCCGGAGAAGGCCTTCTACCCTTTTCCGAATCAAGACCATGGTCTCAGATTTAGAGGAGCTGATTCTCATCCCAGCTGCTTCACACTCGGCTGCGAACCGCTCCAGCGAAAGCTGAAGATCACGTTCTGATGAAGCCAACAGGACCACATCATCTGCAAAAAGCAGAGACCTGATCCTCAAGCCACCAAAACGGATGTCCTCCACACCTTGGCTGCTCCTAGAAATCCTGTCCATAGGGTTAGGGTTATGAACAGAATCGGTGACAAAGGGCAGCCTTGGCAGACTCCAACTCTCACTGGGAACGAGCCCGACTTACTGCCGGCAATGTGGACCAAGCTCTGACACCGGTCATACAGGGACCTAACAGCCCGTATCAGGGGGCCTGGTGCCCCATACTCCCGGAGTACCCCCCACAGGGCCCCCCGAGGGACGCCAACAAACGCCTTCTCCAAATCCACAAAACACATGTAGACTGGTTGGGCAAATTCCCACGCACCCTCCAGGATCCCCCTAAGGCACATATGTCAGAGTCAAGGCCCGCGGGCCAGATGCGGCCCACGGAGCATCTTTATGTGGCCCGCGAGATAAATATCAAAAATATATTAAAACTGGCCCGCTGGCCGATTTTACCGCAAAGACTTCAACTCCCATGATGCTTTGCGGCGTCAGCGCGGAGCAGACGCGCCCCCTCCTTTGTGTTTTTTCCAGCCCGAGGCAGTCAGGGGTAGTTGGGTGTCTGCAGCTCCGCTGTCTCGGACAAACTAAACACTCCTCTCACTCAGCGCCGAGTTTACTCAGCTGTTTTCTGACGTTGAAGCCCAGAAACGGAGATTCTAGCCGCTCAGTAACGTGTTCACGACTGAAAGAGAAAGTTTTCCAACTAACGTCCAGACAGAGCTGATATAACTCCAGCGAGCAGCGACACGCTCAAACCAGCACGGCTCTGTGGTCGTGTTTCCTCCCCGACACACAACAACGTGGTCAAGCTGCTCAGACATGTTCATCAGCACAAACCTATGTGAGCACCTGTTGTCATCTAATGTTGTCATTATTATGATGAAGATGAACAAAACAACAGGAGTCTCCTCCTCAGCTCAGACCAACCCCATGATGCAGGTATCTGGCTGGAACAGGTGAGCATCACAGTAAACCAGTGGAGCAAACTGAGCTTTAAATATGTTGGTTTGATGCTCTTTTTCTGCTCCAAAACATGAAAGTTAACAGGTGAGATGTTGCATTTTCATTTAAGATAAAATGATATTTTATTTAGTTGTTGGCCCGTGAGAAAAGATTTAACCTACAGTAAACAGGAAGTGGAAAGGCTGCAGATAGATGAATAGAATAGAAAATCCCTTTATTGTTCCTCAGTGGGGAAAGCTAGACGTCACAGCAGCGATGACACGTATTACAGGAGAAAAAAGGAGAATAAAAAATAAGAAAAATGAATAAACAAGAAAACATAAATCCTGAATAGATTTTAAAAATGCTGATTATACCACAAGTAATGAATACCACTGATGCCTTTTATTTAAAACTGACTTGCTCGTGTGTCATTTGGTTATTCCACATTCAGTGTTAATGCAGAAATAAGTTTGTTTCCAAATTTAAAGGTTCTAAATTGCATTTATGTTGATAAAGAAAATGTGCAAATTTGCCGTCACTTTTTCAAAAATATTAAGTTTGGCCCTCGACTCCGTCCCAGAGTTTCTTTTCGGCCCCGTGTGAGTTTGAGTTTGACTCCCCTGCCCTAAGGGTATAGAGCTGGTCCAGTGTTCCACGGCCAGGACCAGAACCACATTGCTCCTCCTGAATCTGAGGTTCAACAATCCGACGGACCCTCCTTTCCAGAACCCTGAATAGACCTTACCAGGAAGGCTCAGGAGTGTGATCCCCCTGTAGTTGGAACACACCCTGCGGCCCCCCTTTTTAATTAAGGGGACCACCCCCCCGGTCTGCCAGTCCAGTGGGACTGCCCCGATGTCCACGCGATATTGCAGAGCCGCGTCAGCCAACACAGCCCCACAACATCCAGAGCCTTAGGAACTCCGGGCGGCTCTCATCCACCCCTGGAGCCTTGCCACAGAGGAGCTTTTTAACCACCTCAGTGACTTCAGAACCAGAGAGGCCAACCCAAACTCCCCAGACTCTGCTTCCTCACTGGAAAACGTGTCGGTGGGATTGAGGAGGTCTTCGAAGTATTCTGCCCACTGATCCACAACGTCTGAGTAGAGGTCAGCAGCACTCCGTCCCCACTATAGATAGTGTTGGTAGCGCTCTGCCACAGGCCAAAAAGACCTGATAGGACCCTTTCTTCAGCTTGACAGCATCCCTAACCGCCGGTGTCCACCAGTGGGTTCGGGGGTTGCCACCATGACAGGCACTGATGATCCTGCGACCACAGCTCTGGTTGGCCGCCTCAACAATGGAGGCATGGAACAGGGTCCATTCAGGCTCAATGTCCCCCGCCTCCCCCGGAACATTTTGGAAGTTCTGTCGGAGATGGGAATTGAAGCTCCTTCTGACAGGAGACTCTGCCAGATGTTCCCAGCAGACCCTTGAGATACGTTTAGGCCTGACTGGCATCCTCCCCCACCATCTGAGCCAACTCACCACCAGGTAGTGGTCAGTTGACAGCTCTGCCCCTCTCTTCACCCGAGTGTCCAAGACATGCGGCTGCAGGTCAGATGAAACAACAACAAAGTCGATCATCGAGGATCGAACCTGCAACCTTCCGATTACTGGACAACCCGCTCAACCTGTTGAGCTGCTGCTGCCCCAGTTGCCCACGTGAGTGTAAAGTCCCCCAGCAGAACGAGGGAATCACCGGAAGGAGCGCTTTCCAGTACCCCCTCCAAGGTCTCCAATAAGGGTGGGTAGTCTGAACTGTAGTTTGGTGCATAAGCACAGACCACAGTCAGAACCTGTCCCCCCACACGTAGGTGGAGGGAGGCTACCCTCTCATTCACTGGGGCAAACCCCAACGTACAGGCACCAAGATGGGGGGCAACTAGTATGCCCACCCCTGCTCGGCGCCTCTCAGTGGGAGCAACTCTAGAGTGGTAGAAAGTCCAACCCCTCTCAAGGAAACTGGTTCCAGAGCCAGAGCCATGCGTTGAGGTGAGTCCGACTATATCTAGTCGGAACCTCAACCTCACACACCAACTCAGGCTCCTCCCCCACCAGAGAGGTGACATTCCATGTGCCAAGAGCCAGCTTCTGTAGCCGAAGATCAGACCGCCAAGGTCCCCGCCCTCGACTACCACCCGTCACACACTGCACCGGACCCCTTTGGCCCCTCCCATGAGTGGTGAGCCAATGGGAAGTGGGACCCACGTTTCTTCATCGGGCTGTGCCCGGCCGGGCTCCGTGGGTGAAAGCCTGACCACCAGGCGCTCGCCAACGTGCCCTACCTCCAGAGGGGACCCCGGTGACCCACGTCCGGGTGAGGGAACACGGTTTCCATTTATATAATTCACCATAAGAGTTGTTCGTATATAATAGTGTTAGTTTTTACGTAAACCATTGGATGAAATTACACAAACTGACTGAGCTCTAGTTAAGGCTCTTGCAATAGTTTGTGTATGTGCAGGGGTGGACTTTTAAAGCGCCCGAGCACCAATGGCACTAAATTTTCTCGTCGGGCGGTAAATACTTGATGATTTACCGCCCGGGCGGCGCCCAAGCCTTGTTTGTCATTTATACGCCGGCTTTCACCTACATCATGGCCGCGCCCTGTAGGAAGCCGCCGTTTTCGTTTTGCGCACGTGAACCTGCACGCCTCTAGCCACGTACTGCACGTACTGCACTTGTATGTGCTGCACGATTCTAGATCTAGTCAAGTTCACTATAAAAGACGAAGTGGAACCACGCTAGAAACGCACAAGCACGCAGGAAGATGGAGCCACCACAGGGATGGGATTTCTTGATTAAATCTCTGGCAAAACGCTTTAAAACTGGTGAGGAGAAGCGAGGCAGTTCGAAACAGTATGAAGCAGAGAAGCGTGTGCGTGGGTGGAATGATTCTTGGCGGGAGGCGCAGAGAATGGCCGTGTTCGAGTTGAGCAGCGCCTCACCTGGAAAACAGATGAGAGCCGACGGAAGCAGCAGGGGGAGTGGCTGAAAGCCGGCGTTTAAGCCGGACACAATTTCCTGCATGTGTAGCTCGTAGTGGTTGTATGAACTAGTCGACTAGTCGACTTCACGGCTCTGTAGTGACTTTTTATGCCTGTCATCAACTAGTCGCTGTCATGTGATGATGACTGACAAGATGCAGTCCTCGGAAAAGACAGCAGGTGATGAGCCCCTGCGTCGGGAGGCGGAGGCAACGCGCTGTGCCAGAGCGTCGACACCGGCGATAAAACGGACATTTAACCAAACTGTGACCTTTTCCCTCTTGCAATTTAACCTTCCCCTCACCCCCATCCTAATCGTAACCAGTTTACGCATGCAAAGCTCTGATCGTTGACGTGCGCTCCAGACATCTGCGTCCTGAGCACCGCCAAATCAGGTGTCACCACCTCAAAAACAAATTAAACACGCGATTGTTCATGTCGGCTCATTTCCTTTCATGTTTTCTGTCTGCTACTTTTGCCTGATGCGTTTCGCTGCTGCGGAGCGAGGTGCATCACCTGTTTTGTTCTCCGGTGACGCACCCCAAAATTCCACTATCTCCGCTCCGCTCCGGCACGAACGCCGCAGCAAAAAGGTCCCGTTGTAGTCGGCCGGCGAGTAGCGGCACTCTACTGTTTTTGCGGTCGGTAGATCTTAGAACTGCAGTTCCAAGGTAATTCATAAGGTGAATATATATGAACCCAGGTAGCAGTTTCTCTTTAGGACTGAGAGGAGATGCAGGAAGATAATAAACAGGCAGGACAGAAAAATAGTCAAATAAAAACAAGTTAGTTTTTGTACCTGCTGGTTGCAACAAACAGACACCATTGAAGGTAATCAGAAGTGAGGAACAGAAAATGAAATAATTATTTTAATGTGTAGAGCAGCAGGAAAGGCTGCAGGCGCATCAGTGAGATTGCGGCGGCTGCGCAGGGGGAGGTGGGAGGGCTGAGGATGCAGAAACTACCGTTGTTAAAAGAGATGTGTTAACTTAGAAAATGTGGGCGCAATTTTAATTGTCAAAAACTCCAGCGAACCTACTGCCCCCCCCCCCCCCCCCCCCCCCGCTTCAGGTGTATGACGTGATCAACGACTAGTCGAAGTCGACTCGATTTTCATTACTTGACTGTCGACTTTAAAAAAAAATTAAGTCATGCAACCCCTAGTAGCTCGAGGGTGATGATGGCTGAAGATATCGCGTTAGCGTTCACACTTGTTCAATTTTCAATTGTAATTCTGGTGCCTGTTAGCAGCTGAAACACATCCTCACGTGCTTGTGGATATCATATAACGTATATGAAAACATGACTGTAATAATAAGTAAAGGTTATCAGCTGTAGTTTCAGTGTGCTCATAGGAATCATTAGCCTGGCAAGCCAGACTAAATAAATGTATTATTTAGTCTGGCCATGCTCCATTGACGGCTCTCGGTTGTGGGGCGGGTTCTACCGTTGTCTTTCAAATGATCTCCACATTCCACTGGACAATGAATGTGACATACTCTTGTGTCACTCTGTTGCATCATCCCACCCACCAGGCATATAGAGTGCCCTGATTGGCCCACAAAGCAGATAAAGCTCTGTGATTTGTTCACTAAGCAGATAAAGCACTATGATTGGCCCACCATTATGGACCAATCACAGCTCTTTATGTGTTTGAAACCCCTCTAGAGAGCTGTGATTGGCTAGCCAGAGTCCTGGTAGGAGCTGCTGAGGTTCCAATGGAGCATGCCTAGACCAAACTTTGCAAAGCAAGAATTTGGTCTAGTTCACTAGGCTAGGAAACGTGACAAAAGAACAAAAAACACATTTCTCTTTATGGCCTATATAGTTGTCATCATCAACATAACATGATTTACAGAATACATGCGACCAACTAACATTTTATGTTCTACCACCAGATGTTTGGATCAGAATATGAACCAATCAGATCTTAGATCAGGTGAGAGCCAGGCGTGTCCCATCATCCTCTAGGTTTTGCAGCCGGTGGAGAGCAACTGCAGCGCCTTGCTCCAAAATCTGCAGCCGCCTTGATCTCACGAGGTTATCGTTGCCTACGTAGGCATGACGTCAGAGCAAGTCGGACACAAATCTAACCGGCATGCACTGCTCGTCTAATCTGTGCAGAACTGGCTCATCTCGAACACGGCCAATGGCTCGAGTACAGCAAAGCGGAGAAGGTGATGTACTGCGTTGTATGCAATGACAAAATTGAGTTTTGTTGAGGGAACAAACAAATTCAAACTTGAATACGTTATTATGTTTGTGGATGTGTACAAAATAAAGGTTATTACATTTAAAACGGTTCAGTTGTTATTTTGACTCGTTTTGGCAGCTGACCAGTGGGGCCGGTAAATATTCAGAGTTACCGGCCCCGCTGGCCGGTTGGTTTTGAAGTTGATGTCCACCCCTGATGTGTATGTGCGTGTGTGTGTGTGTGTGTGTGTGTATATGTGTGTTTGGGGGAGGGCACATTGGAACTTTTCCCCCTCAGTTTGAAAATCCTATCTGCACCCCTGTCTGTGCCCCAGACAAGCTGGTTCCCAAAGTCAGAGACTCTCTTGGTCAGCTTGCTTCCCACACCAAACCTTCTGTCAGGAATCTTGGCGTGACCTTTGACCCAGCTCTCACCCTGGATTCTCATGTCAGTTCTCTTGTTGGCTCTTCCTTCTTCCATCTCAGGAACGTTGCTAAGCTGAGTCCCATTCTGTCCCGCTCTGAACTTGAGACAGTTCTCCACACCTTCATCTCCTCACGCTTAGACTACTGTAACTCTCTTTTCACGTGTCTGAGCAGAACCTCCCTGAACCGTCTACAGGTGGTTCAGAACGCCTGTGCTCGGCTTCTGACCAAGTCCTCCAAACACACCCACATCACCCCGCTTCTCCTCCAGCTTCACTGGCTGCCAGTCAACTTCAGGGTTCATTTCAAGATCCTGGTTCTGGTCTATAGGGCCTTACATGGACAAGCACCATCTTACATTGGTGATCTTCTTAGTCCCTACACCTCCAGCAGGTCCCTGAGGTCCAGTGACCAAAGCCTACTGGTTGTGCAGCACCAGGCTAAAGGTCAAAGGTGACAGATCATCTGCTGCTGTGGCCCCCAGAATCTGGACCTCTCTCCCCCTGAGCCTGAGATCAGTGGACTCAGTGGTCTCCTTTAAAAAGCAGCTGAAGACTCACTTGTTCAAGCTGGCTTTTGTATGACCTTCTTCACCTCTCTCTCTTTATTCTGCTCTCCCCACCTATTCCACCTTCCTCAGGATCCACTGGTTTCCCTCTTTCCTGTTCACTCTCTCTCTTTCTTAACATGTTTAATCACAATTGTCTATTTTTTGCTCATTTTAAATATATTTTCAACCATTTTCTACATTGTTTATATTTTTACATTTTTTGTTTTTGTGAAGCGTCTCGTGATTTTTATCTTGAGGGGTGCTTTAGAAATGATATTTTCTTCTTCTCACGGTGCGGGGGCTGGTTCTGATGCCAACACAGTAAAAAGTGAACGATTCAGTGAACAAGTTAAGAAATATCTCCAAACTGTGAAGGTTGGTGTCCAAACATGAACTAGAAATGGTTCTCCATGCCTTCATCTCCTCCCGTCTAGATTACTGTAACACATACTTCACATGTTCTAACAAAAGCCCTTGACCGCCTTCAGTTGGTCCAGAACTCTGCAGCGAGGCTCCTAACTGGAGCAAACAGAAGAGCACACATCACTCCTGTTCTGGTGTCTCTGCACTGGTTACCCGTTAACTTTAGAGTTCATTTAGAGTCCTGACTAGAACCTTCAGGGCTCTACATGGTCAAGCTCCTCCCTATATTACTGACCTGTTAAAGTCTAAAGCAGGGAAAACGGTTCTGTTTTCTTGTGAAAATTGTTGCAAATAGATATAATTAAACTTGATTACCACCAGAGCCAGGCGCACTGCGCCGTTATCTCCGTCGCTGTAAACGAGGGAACAACAAATTGATCGGATCCTTTTCTGACCTTCCCCACCTACAAAGTTTAATTACAACAATCAAACGTGACAGAGCCTGGATTTGTATTCTGAACAGTCTAAACATGTTTTAAAAGGAAACGTATGACAAAAGTGGCACCTGCTCAGTAAAACCACCAACAGGGTGAAAAATATCTAAATATTGTCGGCAGAGACGGGCTACAACTTCTGGATCCACTTTATATAAATCGTTTTATTGATTATCGTCTTATGAAAGATAACTTTGACGTACACGAGCGACCGGTACCGGCTGCTGTCACCTGTTGTGAGCAGCTCTCTGCTGTCTGAGGGTAGGCCCCGCCCACAACGCCGCGGCTGCTGTGGCTCCCAGTGTTTTCTTTACTGTGGGTAACGGGTAATAATGGCTCTTTGATGGGAACAGGTTGCCGACCACTGGCCTAAAGCTTGGTTTATGCTTGACGCATTTACTTTCCGCTTGGTGATGCGGCTCGCGGATGGAACGCGCTTCACAACTCGCAGCGTTTATGGTTCATGCGGCTCGTCTCTGCGGTGAGCCAATATTCTCCCAAACTGTAGGGGGCAGCATGGAGCTCTACGGCATGCACCCAACACTACACCATAGTAGAAGTAGAAATTACTGTTGTTTACAACATGGCATTCCAGCAATTTTAACAGCGTTCTCGTCTTTTCCGACAGTGCGAGCTATTTCTCTCCAAGAATTATTAACAACATGTTGATCACGGTGATCTCTGAGAGCTGAATCATACAAATGTCTGTATTTACCAACCTCTGCCATACTAGTTTTTGCTGGTCAGCCATGTTTTTCCGTGTTCGACCGTCTGCGTGGTTAGAAAATTTCCTAGATGCGCGGTGCGGAACGTTTGGGCCGTGCGTAGGTGCGGTGGAGGGGCGTGGTTGTTAAAATGATGCAATTTCGCCGCGCTGAGCCGTGCGGACCTCACAGACGCGTCAAGCATAAACCAACCTTTACGCTCCAACCCGAGCCCTCAGGTCCACCCACCAGAACCTTCTAGAAGTTCCAGAGACCAGATATAAAAGTGGAGGTGATCGCTCCTTCCAGACTGTTGCACCCCGACTCTGGAACGATCTTCCTTTATCCGTACGCAGCGCTGACGGTCTGGACACTTTTACACAGCTGAAGACCCTTTTATTTAAAGCTGCTTTTATATAAACCTTTTATTTTCTTGTTTTTAACTCAAACTTTTTATCTTTCATCTGTTGATGAAATTTTATAATTTCATGACAATCTTTTCTGATGTTAATCTGATTCTGTTTTGAGATCATTATGATTTTATGACTGTTTAATTTAACTTTGATCTGTGTGAAGCACTTTGTGATTCTATATCTGTGAGAAGTGCTATATAAATAAAATTTACTTACTTACTGTAATGCCCTGCTCTCTGGTCTTCCCCAAAAAAGAGCATCTCAGGTTTACAACTTTTACGAAATTCAGCAGCACGTTTCCTGACGGAGACCAGGATGCGGGAGCACTTTACACCTGTTTTAGAATCACTGCATTGGCTTCCCGTATGTTTCAGTATCAATTTTAAGGTTCTTTTAATGGTTTTTAAGTGTCTTAATGGTCTTGGGCCCTCTTATCTCTCAGACCTACCACCAAATAGTTCTTGAGCGCAGCCGTGCCTGCAGCTCACCGCTCTCCTCGAGGATGAGTCAAATTCAGAAATGTCATTTCACCAGTGTGTGACGATGACTAATGGGACTTTAATCAGGAATTAAGACTCCAGATCCTGCCATCTGAAGCTTTCCTATGATTTGGCACTCTTCTAGATTCTGAAACAGGTGCACCAGGGCATTTTTGTACCCAGATTACTACTTACAAGGCATTCATTCCTACTAGACATCACTGCAAAAGTATAGATTAATCATGTGAACCACGTCTTTAACCTGTCAACCTCTGCCTCCTCACAGGTGTGGCTGTGTGACGATGCTTAAGTCTCCCAACGATACAAACGCCATGAAGCAGTGGGAGCAGCGCTGGATTAAGAACTGTCTGTGTGGCGGTCTTTGGAGGAGGATTCCCCCCACATTCACCTGAACCTGCTCCATTACCCATCCTGGAATCAGATACAAACAGTTCTGAGTAAAACTGTACTAGTGCCAGCAGAATCTGAACCAGAATGCCCTGCGGCGTGATCAGAAGTTTCAGTGACTTATTTCTACTGTAAATAAAATCTGTTTTCAGTTTTTGTTTCTCATAATCTCACGAGGGTTATCTTGGGTTATCCTACCTCACCCCTTTAGTTATGCTGAGTTTACCCCCTCCCCTCACAAAAACAAAGACGTCTATAGTGGCTAAATATGATGCTCAGGCTTTTGAAGTTGCTGCAATTAAACATTTACAGCAGAAACCTGATCATGATCCAGCAGCTCCAGCTACTGTGTGCAGGTGAAGGTTCTCAGTCATTCAGGTCATGGTAATCCAACGGGATTTGAATGAAGACTACTGGGGTGCTGGCGGTGGTGGCAGGTCATATTACACCACACTGGCCGCTTATAGAATACCGCTGCTGCAGAGCAGTGAACATTATCACGTTATTATTCTTTAGATTTAAAAACTAATAGTAGGTACAACATAATATAATCATAAATGAGTTATCTGCGCTTCAAGTTTATTTGTAACATGAGATAAGGTGCATGTGTATGAATGAACGTGTGTGTGTGTGTGTGTGAGAGAGAGAGAGAGAGTGAGTGGTTAAGGGAATGTGTGGGTGTGAACATCAAACAGCAGTTAACAGAGATACAAGTGGGATAATGGAATTCTACATCAGAATCATAAGGGAAGCTATTACTTCTTGATGTGCATTTACTTTGATGCGACGATGTTACAATGTATAGCAGTTGCTATAAAGAGGTCGGAAAGGATTAGCAAAACTATGTACAGGTCCTCAAAAAAGTTAGCGTATTGTGATAAAGTTCATTATTGTGTGTAATGTACTGATAAACATTAGACTTTCATATATATTAGATTCATTACACACAACTGAAGTAGTTCAAGCCTTTTATTGTTTCTAATATTGATGATTGTGGCGTACAGCTCATAAAAACCCAAAATTCCTATCTCAAATAATTAGCATATTTCATCCGACCAATAAAAGAAAAGTTTTTAATACAAAAAAATTCTACCTTCATATAATTATGTTCAGTTATGCACTCAGTACTTGGTCGGGAATCCTTTAGCAGGAATGACTGCTTCAATGCGGCGTGGCATGGAGGCGATCAGCCTGTGGCACTGCTGAGGTGTTCTGGAGGCCCAGGATGCTTCGATAGCGGCCTTAAGCTCATCCAGAGTGTTGGGTCTGGCGTCTCTCAACTTTCTCTTCACAACATCCCACAGGTTCTCTACGGGGTTCAGGTCAGGAGAGTTGGAAGGCCAGTTGAGCCCAGTAATACCATGGACAGTAAACCATTTAGCAGTGGTTTTGGCACTGTGAGCAGGTGCCAGGTCGTGCTGAAAAATGAAATCTTCATCTCCATAAAGCTTTTCAGCAGATGGAAGCATGAAGTGCTCCAACATCTCCTGATAGCTAGCTGCATGGACCCTGCCCTTGATAAAACACAGTGGACCAACACCAGCAGCTGACATGGCGCCCCAGACCATCACTGACTGTGGGTACTTGACACTGGACTTCAGGCATGTTGGCATTTCCCTCTGCCCAGTCTTCCTCCAGACTCTGGCACCTTGATTTCTGAATGACGTGCAGAATTTGCTTTCATCTGAAAAAAGTACTTTGGACCACTGAGCACCAGTCCAGTGCTGCTTCTCTGTAGCCCAGGTCAGGAGCTTCTGCCGCTGTTTCTGGTTCAAAAGTGGCTTGACCTGGGGAATGCGGCACCTGTAGCCCATTTCCTGCACACACCTGAACACGGTGGCTCTGGAAGTTTCTACTCCAGACTCAGTCCACTGCTTCCGCAGGTCCCCCAAGGTCTGGAATCGGTCCTGCTCCACAATCTTCCTCAGGGTCCGGTCACCTCTTCTGGTTGTGCAGCGTTTTCTGCCACACTTGTTCCTTCCCACAGACTTCCCACTGAGGTGCCTTGATACAGCACTCTGGGAACCGCCTATTCGTTCAGGAATGTCTTTCTGTGTCTTACCCTCTTGCTTGAGGGTGTCAATGATGGCCTTCTGGACAGCAGCCAGGTCAGCAGTCTTACCCATGATTGCAGTTTTGAGTAATGAACCAGGCTGGGAGATTTAGAAGCCTCAGGAACCTTTTGCAGGTGTTTAGAGTTAATTAGTTGATTCAGATGATTAGGTTAATAGCTCGTTTAGAACAGTGGTTCCTAACCTGGGGGTCCCGACCCCCACAAGGGGGCGCCAAAGCCTCTCAGTGGGTCGCCGGACCTCTCCACTTTAAGGGGTTAAAACTTCATTTATTACTTGTTTATAGCCTACATTTTGCTCACATTTTTTTTCATGAGTGAAAAGTTTACTGATATTAAGACAGGAAATAATTAGTACAGAAAGAGTAACACACTTTTAAGAACAATTTGCTCAGCTCACTGTTTTATTTTGAAGTGTCAAAAGTTCATTAAAGATAGGACTGGTTGATTAATCACAGCCTTTACAGTAAATAATCTAGTATAAACAGTAATATACACATTTAAGTACATTTTGCTCAGTGTATTTTTATGTGTCAAACGTTTGTTGAAAGGAATGATTGATTTATCAGTGTTTACAAGAAACAATGTGTTCAGAAAAGTAATACAAACTGTCAAGCACATTATGCTCTGTATGGTTTTGTTAATGACTTTGTTCTGTACTGGAGCCTACTATTACTGTTATCTATTGAATCAAAGCATATTAAAATGTGCTTGAACAATTTTATCATTTCTTAATGTTTGTACTGGAAGAGAGAATGGGAGGGGGTCGTCAAAAATTTTACTGGTAAAAAAGGGGTCTCTTGGGAAAAAGGTTGGGAACCACTGGTTTAGAGAACCTTTTCATGATATGCAAATTTTTTGAGATGGACCTGTATACAGAAAACATCAGTAGAGTTTATTGAAACATCAGATGAATTTAAAGCTTCAGGTTGCACCCGACTGTTTCTGTGAATGAGGAAATAATGAACAGGTAGTATCAATTTAATAACAAACAAAATATGTGGTCATTGACAAAAATTTACTTGAGGTGTTTGATGTGTTTTGCAATAGATCTGTTCATTAATTTGTTTAAAGTTCGCCTACGTTAAATGTTTCAGTCAGAAACTACATAATTTTTATTTCTCCAAATTTTAAAGTGTACCAGGTCAAGCAGGCTATGTCAACAGTAATCTTCTCTAACTCTGTTATCTCTACCAGCTCCGAACAGCATGAGCCGATGTTGATATTTAAATTCCAAAGGGGCACAAAAGGCAGATTTTCCCAAATCAAACTGTCCAGCAACTTTATACTTAATTTCAAAGGCTTTTAATGTGGAAACCCATATTTAAGTTAAAGCATATTAACTTATTTATAACCCATATTTAAGTTAAAGCTGCAACCCAGAGTTTTCTTGTTATTTTTCTTTGTTGTCCTTCCAGGAAATGTTATGAAGCTGTTCTGACTCCTGCTTCAGCCTCTTGGCTGATAGAATATTTTCTTACTGGTGGACAAGGATACGGCCATGATACATGTGTTCTTTTTGATATGACCTTGCTGATCTACATTTGACAAACGCCAGGAAGATTTAGTTTATGACCAACGTTAACTTTTAGAGTGTTCAAAAGGCAGTTTTTGAATTCAGCAGGCACTACTCACCAGATTTTTTCGCCCGGGTGTTGTTTGCTGAAACTCCCTTCATTTTATTTTAAATGTCAGAGACAAAGATTAAAAAAAAATTTAATAAATAAAAATAAGGAGATAAAAAATGCTAGTTGTAGTCACTAGTTTTTTGTTGGTCTGGAATTACTGTTAATTACACAGCCAATTTCTCAGTCCAAGAGGTTCTACTAAACCCTAACCCTTTCAGCCACCAAACCCTAACCCTAACCCACCGAACCTGGGGTAGCTACCTCAACCAGAGGGTAGATCCCTTCAGCTGAAGTCTATATTGTAGTGTGGTCAGTGCTTAGTTCTGTCATGTTCACGAGCCGAGGTGAGTGCTCCTCTCCCACTAACCACCTTTGAGTCAATTTCCCACAGGTGAGGAGTAGAGGGGGCAGCAGCGGCACTGAATCTCCAATCAGGAAGTCTGGTACAAAGGGAGGATGGAGACACCACTCTACGCCGGATGATTGCTCCAGTTTAGGTAGCCCCAGCCACTCATGTTTGTTTGCTCGTTTGCTCGCTTGAACTTGTTTGTGGATTATTTGAATTTAGGACTACGGACTGTTTTGGATTACGTTTTTGGATTCTCCTCTGAACCCCTGTTTGTTTGCTCTGTTCAGGAGAAGTCCACTCCATTCATTACCCTCGCCGCTCGAGCCCCGGATCACCAGAACCATGTCCCATCCTCCTTCACTGCGCCTGCCTTGATTCTCTCCGCTACCTCACCCACCTCGGCCAGCCGGTCCTGCTCCGGCGTTCACCTTGGCTCCCCACCGGATTACTTTATGGACAAACGCCGTACGGCACACCCTCCACTGGACTTCCCAGTGCAACTTTTGTTCCCGGTTTAAAATGAAGAACTTTTCTTTAACTTACCCAGTGGTGTCGAGTCGATTCTGCATGTCCTGGGTTAAACACCTTCCTCGAGTCATGACAAGTTCTTCATCATTTTTTTTTGTTAAGTAACCTTCAGGCCTCTTAGTGGTTCAGAGTGCAGCTGCTGTTATTTTGGATTTTGAGGCAGGCTGTAAATCTGCTGCTGATCTTCCAGCCCCTGTTGCCTCAGAGACAGCTCATCAAATTTCAAATAGCAGATTAAATATCAATCAAATATCGAATTTCCAGAGAAATCGTTTATTTTCATCCATCCTCTGATTTCCCCATTACCCACATGTTTTGTGTCCATAAATGTACCATCTTTACTCAAAGGTGTTTGAGTTTTTATTTCCCATGTTAAATGTCACACCGTCTGTCTTCAGTATGAGGTCAGATTTAGGATTCGATTTACGACATGACAACCAACCTCTATAAAAATCCTGACCACCGATACGTGAGACGTGTGTTGATATGAGTTGCGATGTCCTTCTTTCTACAAGAATAAAGCAAGTCCAGGTACTCTCTCATTCATTCAAACAATTAAAACAAACAAAGAGATAAGGGGTGGGTTTCCTCCGGGTACAGTGATCCCTCATTTATCGCGGTAGATGCGTTCCAGACCTGGCCGCGATAGGTGAAAATCCGTGAAGTAGGGACACCATATTTACAGTACCGTACTATATTGAATTATCGTATGATTACATTCTCTTTTTGTGAGTAAAACTCAAGAAAAAATATTTTTTACTTGTTTTTTTTTTTATAGTTTTATTACAAAAAGTGCATTTTATGATGAAATTGATGAAAAAAAAAACAGGAATTTTTTGATATTTCGCATAGAAAAATACCGCGAATCAGTGAAAAATACCGCAAATCGACAAATTTCCCCTGAATAAGGCTCCAAAGAAAAAATCCGCGAAGTTGTGAATCCGCAATAAACGAACCGCGAAGTAGCGAGGGATCACTGTACTCCGGTTTCCCCCACAGATCACAACATGCCCTATAGGTTATAAATTGTAAGTCGCTTTGGATAAAAGCGTCTGCCAAATAAACATAAACATAACTTAGACTTTGCAAAGTGGAGAGGAAAATCAATACACACCAAGCATGAATTCAGATCGCTCTCGTCAGACCGAAGCCCTCAACAGCATTTATTGAAGCACAGAGTTGGGGGAAAAAAAACATACACACACATATCACTGTATTACGTAGACCCTAAGGCGGGAAGCTGCTCAGCTCCAGGTGCACACTGAATCAACAAAGCAGTTTCTAGACTTTTCTCATGGGAGTGTTACTGATAAACCAGATCAAGATGGTCTGAGGCAAGGTCAGCCCTTTCTGTGGGGACTGGTGGGGACTATCAACAGGATGAAGCTGCGTTTAAACATTGTTAATAAGGCACCAGATGTTTTAGCAGTCAAGACATTAATATCAATTCAATAATAATATCAGTTTTTACTTGACATTCCAGATAAATATGAATTATCAGTCTGACTGGTCTTTGAATATTTGATTTATTATTACCTTTAGGTTTTTTGAATATTCAAGGGAACACACTTCATTTAATTCAGAGTCAAGGATATTGTTATAAAAATGAATTTAATTATGTTTTTCTGAATTAATGATTATACAAGACAAAGTATGAATGAAATGATGGAATGTAAGCTAGATTGTCAAGGATTTCATCAACAACCCAGTGCCTGCAACCAGAGAAAAGTAAACAAATGACAGACAAGTATCCAGATTGCAATGAGGAGGCAGAAGCTACAAGGCTGCTGCCCCGAGCTCCTGAACTCCCAGTTTATTTAAAACATTAGATAAGAAAATGTGTGTGTGTGTGTGTGTGTGTGTGTGTGTGTGTGTGTGTGTGTGTGTGTGTGTGTGTGTGTGTGTGTGTGTGTGTGTGTGTGTGTGAGTGTGAGGTTGGCTGTGTCTGAATAAATGAGCGTACATTTAGGCATAGAGAAATACATATTATATTCAGATGATTGGATCAGTGATTAAGAAATAATAAGCATAACATTTCCATAACATAGATGTTTGTAGCAAAACCTTATTTAAGTACCTGAGAGATCTTGCGATGCCTGGGTTGTAAAATCAGTTTAACTGTATGGTTTAACAAGCTAGAGATTATTCAGAAAACCATCCAACACCATCGTGCAGAGTCTACAATACCCTTGTGTGATGGTCGCTCTCTGGGTCCAGAGAATAAGACGCCAGGGAGTTGAGTTCACCGAACTCCTAGGATCTGAAAGAGTCGCAGCTCCCTTTGAATTCAGATTTCACTGGTCATGAGATACAGATACTACCAGGGTCTGCAGGTTAAGCGTTCCATGTTTGAGGAGCTGTAGTGTCTGAAACCACTCGCAAGCATTGCAGAGAGGCTGTGACACTGTGACGTCAAAAGAGAGGATGGTTCCAAATGCTTGCTCACCCGGTCAGCTTAACAAAGTAAGCTGGCAAAGAACTTTTATTAACTGCTGATGACATTTTTAGACACATCAGAATTTGACAAGTTTTGAAGTGCGTCAACAAAAACTCAGGAAATCACTCCTTCACTCAGATACTTAAAGGTTATTCTTAGTGTGAAGTAAAAATTTTATAACAGTTATTGTCACGCCCTGCTGTGAGACCTGTTCATCCATCCCACTTCCCGTTTTATTTTGGTGTCACCTCTCCCGTTGCCGAGGAACGCTTGGGTGGCTGCCAGCGATGTCCTGGATCCCTCTCTGATCCGTGACTTCTATGCCCACTGTGCTAGTGACTTGAGCCCGTCAGGAGCCGGTCGTTGAGGGAGGTTCTAATAATAATAATAACAATAATGCATTTTATTTCAAGCGCCTTTCAAAACTCTCAAGGTCTTTGTACAAGACAAAATATAAGGAACAGCAAGCAATACAAACAACAAGAAATAAATGCTAAGAGTAATTCCCACGGGTAGAGTCGGAGCAGTAATAGACTAAAAAGAGTAGATGGAAGGAGGACAGTTGCAGTGAGCAAGCCAGGCGGAACATGTGAGTTTTGAGTTGAGACTTGAAGGTTGAGAAGGAGTTTATATTGCGGAGGTCAGGCGGTAGAGCGTTCCAGAGTTTTGGAGCTGAGTGGCTGAAAGCTCTGGCTCCCATAGTACTGAGACGAGTGCGAGGAACAGACAGGGAAGGTGAAGATGATGATCGGGAGAGCGAGTGGGAGTGACAATGTGGAGGAGATCAGAAAGATATGGGGGAGCGAGATTGTGGATGGCTTTAAAGGCATGAAGAAGTATCTTGTAGTCAATTCTGTATTTGACAGGGAGCCAGTGAAGTTGCTGCAGGACAGGGGTGATGTGATCACAAGTGGAGGTCTTGGTGATTATCCGGGCAGCTGAATTTTGGACTAACTGTAACTTGTTGAGTGATTTTAGAGGGAGACCAGAGGGGAGGGCATTACAGTAATCGATGCGACTGGTGACCAGGCTGTGGACCAAAATAGCAGTGGAGTGTTGACTGAGGGAGGGGCGGAGCCGATTGATATTGTGAAGATGAAAATAAGCAGTTTTTATTGTGTTGTTAATATAAGGAATGAAGGATAAGGTGTTGTCTAAGATGGTACCCAAGCTCTTAGCTTTGGCGCTGGGGAGAAGTGGTGTTGTCGAAGCTGAGTGAGAATGAACTGGTCTTGGATAGAGATGACTTGGTGCCAGTGAGGAGGATCTCAGTCTTATTGCTGTCATGCCCTGCTGTGAGACCTGTTCATCCATCCCACTCCCTGTTTTATTTTGGTGTCACCTCTCCTGTTTCAGTTCTGTTTCCTGTTTGTCATTACTCTGATTTTTCCCAGCTGCCAGTTCGTTAGTTTTCACTCTCTCGTTCCACCCAGGCATTAAGCTACTGATCTCTGGGTGCTTTGACTCAGTTCTGTTTTTGATCCTTAATTAGTTAAGTTTTTGCCTAAATAAAAGCCTTGTTATTGCCGAACTCTGCATTTGGGTCCAGTCCTTTGTGCCAGCCCTGACAGTTATGCGGTGCAAAAATGTTAAACATTGCTAATAATATCATGATA
This sequence comes from Nothobranchius furzeri, assembly GCF_043380555.1. NCBI lineage: Eukaryota > Metazoa > Chordata > Actinopteri > Cyprinodontiformes > Nothobranchiidae > Nothobranchius > Nothobranchius furzeri. The sequence continues at coordinate 81,070,069 of NC_091748.1, forward strand.
TTGTCACAACGTGCGGGTGAGGAGAGCGGAGGTGAGTACAGACGCTTTTTTCTCAGCTCCCTTATCGGCTTCCCCAAGGCTCTTGTCCCGTCTGCCTACAGAGCACTTCTCTGCATTTCTCCTGAAACCACTACTCTTTTTTGGAAATATGGACTTAATTAATTGGTCATTCAACGCGATTGACAAAATTTTTTCTACGATGAGAACGGAGAAGGGGGCTCCCACCTGTCCCAAGGGGACATTCGCATCGGGATATGCACTCGATTCTTGGGAGGTCTGGCGAATCGTGTGCCTCTCTCAGCTGTCCATCGAGGATGTGGAAGATTTGTGGATGTTCGGCCTGTTGATCACTGGATTTCTTCTGATTGGAGTGGGAGGATATCTGGTTTTCTGGAAATTTGGGAAGACGGGAGCGATTGGAGTGCGACCCGTGCCCACGGAATGTGCCGCTCGGGCGGTGACCTCACAGACTGGGACGTTACTCGAGGTGAACCGTAAGCTGGATATTGTCCTCGCGGCGTTGCCTGTGATAGTACGCAAGACGGATTTGATCTCGGAGAGGGTCGCCGGACGATGCGGGGATGTGGAATGTAAAATTGGCTTCACTGGTGGACATGAATGACCACTTAGAGACTCCAAGACGGAGAGGAAAATTATCTCTGCCTGCCCTAAACAAAGTCATGTTTATCCTTATCTGACACCATAGCAGCCTCTCAAGGCCGCCTCAACACACCCCCACGAAAGGAGGAATGCCGACAGATGCTGTGTCCCGACCTTCACCCTCTTCCTTCAGATTGAGACGTCTGCGGGAAACTTCAATGTGCTCTCTGTTCCTTATCTCTCCCTCCCACCTGTTGGTCTGCAGCTGGTCGATGCGCCGCAGTGGCAGCTCCCATTGGAGGCTTCAGGATCCCGCCCATCCCCGCCTCCCCATCGGACTCTGATGTTGTATCTGTGCTGTCTGTGCTTCCATGTGAAAGGAGGTTTTTTTTGTATAATAGAGTTACTCCCCGCTGGGTCTAACTCTGCTATGCCTTTTTTTTTACCTACCCCCACTTATCCTCATGTAACACCCTTTTCATCTATCTATTAAGGTAGCGCGACTCATGTTGCGAATGACCGCAGTCACCAATTCTCGTTATGTGTCTTACCCACGTATGTCTGATCTTTGAATTGTGTGTACTGAAACTCAATTTCGTTTCTCCGTATGTCCTGCACATGAGGTAGAAATGACAATAAATGACTTTGACTTTGAAGTCAGGGCAAACAGACCGAGACATTCAAAAGGGTTTTAATAAAACACGCAGGACAAGAAACGATGAACCGACAAAACAAAAAGGACTGACAGGGTTTAAATACAGGAGGAGCTGGGACCTTGGGTGATAGGGTGACGAGAGGCAGGTGGGAGCAATTAACAGGGACACGGGACTGAACAGAATGGGGAGACAGGACAGGGTGTGACAGATATCATTGTGTTCATACTGATCATCAAATCAAATCAAATCAACTTTATTTATATAGCACTTTTCATACAAAAAATGCAACTCAAAGTGCTTTACAGATTAAAATGGCCCCATAGATCCCACATTCCCATCCCAGCCCCCCTCCCCAAGTATAAAACAATTAAAAATTACAGTTCCCCTCCCGCACCCAACTTCCAAAGTGGACATACAATCACCCGCACACACACACACACACACACACACACACACACACACACACACACACACACACACACACACACACACACACACACACACACACACACACACACACACGCACACTCGTGAACACCAGAGGAAACAATAGGCTGAGTTCAGATGGGTCAGGTAATGAACGACACATCATCAGCGGAGCCATCTGCCCTGGCTGCAACAGATCCACGGCAGGAGCCAAGACACTGGCCCATGATGCCCAGTGGCGTAGGGCAGAAACCCCCACCAGTGCCCGGGCACTACCTGGGGAGCGCCCCGGCCGCCGCCGCCCCTGACCACCGGCCCCAAGGCAGAGGGCTCCGCAGAGGAAACACTGGAGGATTTAAGATATATAACATATAAAATAATAAAAGCTAATAATGATAAAAAGTAACTGATAAAAAGTGATTATAAAGATAGTAAAAGAAAACATAATCATATAAAAACACTAAGATGTATATAAAATGATAAAAATAATAAAAGAGATAAATATGTATTTATAGATAAATAGTAATCAGTTAAAAGCTAAGCTAAAAAGGTGGGTCTTGAGCCTATTCTTAAAAGCCTGGATGTTCCCTTCGGACCTGAGGTCCTCCGGCAGCCCGTTCCAAAGGCGAGGGCCGTAGTACTTGAAGGACGCCTCGCCGTGGGTGTGAGTCTTAACTTTAGGGATAACTAGGAGACGGCTGCCAGAGGAGCGCAGAGACCGCGAGGGTTTATACAGTAAAAGCAGTTCTGAAAGATAAGAAGGCCCAAGACCATTAAGACACTTAAAAACCATTAAAAGAACCTTAAAATCAATCCTGAAACATACGGGGAGCCAGTGCAGTGATTTTAAAACCGGAGTGATGTGTTCCCGCTTCCTGGTCTTCATCAGGACACGTGCTGCTGAGTTTTGTAAAAGTTGTAAACCTGAGATGCTCTTTTTGGGAAGACCAGAAAGCAGGGCATTGCAGTAATCAATTCTACTGGTTACAAAAGCATGCACTAGCGTCTCCGTATTGGCCCGAGAGAGAATGGGGCGGACTCTGGCGATATTCTTAAGATGGTAAAAACCTATTTTTGTGATGTTTTTAATGTGGGGGATAAAAGTCAGCCCAGAGTCGAAAATAACACCCAGATTCTTCACTTGTGGTGATGGATAAAAAGACATTGACTGTAGTTTAGGTAAAAGTTTCTCTCTCTGGGCCTCAGGACCGATGACTAAAACTTCAGTTTTGTCCTGGTTGAGCTGGAGAAAGTTTTTAGTCATCCATGATTTAATATCTAAAATGCAATTAAAAAGTGTTTCCATTGGCTGAGAGTCATCAGGAGACACGGAGATGTACAACTGTGTATCGTCAGCGTAACTGTGGAAATTCACCCCATGTCTCCTGATGACGCTGCCCAGAGGGAGCATATAGAGGTTAAAAAGTACTGGGCCTAGAATTGATCCCTGAGGCACCCCGCATGTGATGCTGTGGACCCCAGAGGAACAGGTATCCAGACTCACCATAAAAGTCCTGTCTGTGAGGTAGGAAGTAAACCAACTGTGAACAGCACCAGAGAGGCTGATCTGTTTCAAACGGGTTAAAAGAACAGTGTGGTCTACTGTATCAAAGGCAGCGCTTAGATCCAGCAGAACCAACACTGTTGCCCTCCGAGCATCATAATTTGTTCTAAAATCATTTAAAATCTTCAGAAGGGCCGTCTCAGTGCTGTGGTTCACCCTAAAACCAGACTGAAATTTCTCTAGGACATGTTGGTGGTTGATAAAATCATTGAGTTGAATTAAAACAAGCTTCTCTAAAATTTTGCTTAAAAATGGTAAGTTGGATACCGGTCGGAAATTGTTAAAGTCATTAAAATCTAAATTGCTCTTCTTCAGCAGGGGCCTCACCACCGCCCGTTTAAAAGCAGCAGGAAAGACCCCCGTCTGAAGGGAACAGTTCAAAGTTAAAATCTCATCTCTAAATGAGTCATAAAATTGTTTAAAAAACCTTGTGGGGATCGGGTCCAGAACACACGTGGTGGGCCTCACTGAGGAGGAAACTTTATCAATAGTCTCAACTTCAACCAAGACAAAACTGTCCAGTGTTTCCTCAGGTAGACGCACACTCTCAGATTGATCGGGAGCAGCATGACATTGGGAGGATAAAATGTTACGTCTGATGGTGTCTACCTTCCCTCTGAAGTGGGCTGCAAACTCCTCACAGAGAGAGTCCGAGGGGGTTTTCTGGAGAGAACTACATTCACGACCCAAAATATTTGTGACTGCAGAAAACAGAATTTTGGGATTATTTTTGTGTTCCGAGATGATTTTAGAAAAGTAATTATTTCTGGAATGTCTAACAGCCTTGTTGTATGATTTTAATAATTCAGTGTATATTTGTTTATTAATTGTGTTCTCATATTTCCTCTTTCTCTCCGCCGCCCTGCAAGATCTTTTCAACATTTTTAAGTTTTCATTGCTCCAAGGGGAAGCCGGTTTTGGCTGTAGCTTTTTAATCTTAGGTGGAGCGAGCAAATCCAGAGTAGATTTAAGTCTGCTGTTAAAATCATTGAAGATAAAATCACAGGGGGCATTTGAATTAATAGGAGGGATCTTTTTAAAAGTTTCCAGAAAACCAGCAGCCACTTCAGGGGTTAGATGGCGTTTCATTACAGTTCTCACAGAGGTCTCCTGCTGAATTATGCTGGTAATGCTAAAAAACACACAGAAATGATCTGAGATCGCTAAATCCACGACAGAGGACACACCGGTGGACAGACCATATGTGATGACCAAGTCCAGGGTGTGTCCTCTGTCGTGGGTTGGTTGTGCAACATGTTGTGTAAAATCCATATAACTCAAAATGTTTAAAAATTCAGTGGTCAAAGGGTCTGCAGGGTCATCTATGTGTAAATTAAAATCACCAGCTAAAATAATACTGTCAAAAGAGTTGTGCAGAATTGATAAAAACTCGGAAAATTCCTGTATAAAAAGTGTGCTGGGCCTCGGAGGCCTATAAAGAGTAACACACAAAATCTGAAGATCGCTGAAAATGGCTGCACAATATTCGAATGTGGTGTAGTTATCAAATAAAACTTGTTTTGCGAAAAGTGTGGAAGAGCTTATAAGAGCAGTTCCGCCTCTCTTTTTTCCATTTCTTATTGAATAAGTAAAATTAAAGTTTGGTGGGGAGGCCTCTGTGAGAACAGCAGGAGCATCTGAACTCAGCCATGTTTCTGTCAAAAATACACATTTAAGATGATTATCTAAAATGAGGTCATTTATAATAAAAGTTTTGTTCAGCAGAGAGCGAACATTTAAAAGAGCCATATTGATAGTAACTAAAGGTGGAGTGACTGTGTGATTGACTGGGGGTGAGATTATTGACAGCTGTTTAAGATTATTAAGATTAGACCGGTTAGGTTTATGTTTATGTGATCGCTCTCTGCTGATTACAGGAATGTGAGAGGTGTGCAAGGGTCCAAGTCCGATATGTGGGTTACTGTTAAAATCATAACTGGGTTCATAGGATCCTGGACCAGTGATAAATATTATTAATTCAACAATCACTGATTTGGTGTAATTTAAGATCTGAAAAAAACCATTACAGGAAAAATATTAATTTTAACCCACAATGTAAAGTATAGAACACATTAATCAAACACTTTGGATTTGAACAAATTGTTCGTTCAACAGAATATATATATGACGTTTTGCAGTAATTTATGGGCTAAAAGAGAAGCTTTATTCGGAGAGTAAAAGTCTCGTTTTCTGCATGGGACTTTGGTTTTCCAGCTAAGATAAGGGAGTCGGGAGAAGGATTTATTACGGATCCCCTTCTTGGTAACGAGGTTGTAGTGAAGTGTGTTTTCTGGTTTGGAGACCAGAAGGTTAAGATGTGGCACACAAGGTCATTTCTTATCCACACCACGGTGTCAGAATTACCTGTGTGAAGAAGTTTGGCCTGTAGGTCAAAAGTTAACTTCAGGTCATTTTTCATGGAAAACATGGCCATTTGGTACGCTACATAGTGAAGCTGTTCAAACATACCAGGTCATGTTTCACCAGAGTTCATTCATTGTCTCATTTAATATCACTGTGATTCATCATTCATAATCATTGATAATAGAAATAAAGTAATAAATTAATTTTTTATAAACCATAATTTTTTTGCCTCTGTGTAAAAATATTATAGAGTTGTTTCCCTTACTCAAAGTACCTAATTTCATCAGCAATGATAATCCATATTTTTATGAATATTACATTTTATTGAATACCTTTATATTAAATTGGAAAGTTATTACAGGCAACCACTTTCAAATTGTCACACTGTAATAAAACTTACTTGATTCACCTCTGCAGCGTCTCACAAGCTCTGCAGAGGCCAGCTAGTTACCTGCTGAATAAAATCAGGTGTGTTGAAGTAGGGAACAGTAAAACATGCTGGAAACCGGCCCTCGAGGAAGGGAGCTGGGAATCACTAAAGCCTTTGAATCTGGACTAGATTGTTGTAATAGAATCCCTAAAGCATTGCTTGTGATTTCTGAAACCTTTTCTTTATTTGTGGAAGAGAGTGTTTTGATTTTGTTTTACAAATGTGGCAGTGAGATTGTGTTAAAATGTACAAAACCTGAAATTAATCTTGCCTTGGATGGGCAGCTCTCTGGGTGCTCAGCACCCCTAAACCTCTGATCCTAGAATCGCCCCTGCCAGCTACCGTGTAATGATCCTTGTTGCAGCTTTGCCCATGGCCACGCCCACCCATGGTCCCCAATATGACTCCCTCCCAAACACTGATCCGCGCACGCGCACTCGATCCAAGTGCACCTCGGGCGGCCCGAGAAGGTTTTGCGGGTCTCAGATCTGCGGTTGCTGCGGAAGAGAAGAGCAGAGTCCGGACCCATACCCACTGGACCGGAACTGGATTTAGGAAGACTCATAGGAACGCGGCACAGGCGGTGACGGATCCGGTTTGGCTTCTGCATCCAACCGTCTCGATAATTTAAGGTGAGAACGACCGGCAGCTGTGCGTGTGCGCGTGTCTGCACGCCCAGCTCATGCTTTATGTTTTGTTCTGTTTATCCAGTAACCAGAGGCGCGTGGGCAGTTCTGCACGTTCCGCAACCGTTACCTGTCTGTCTATCTCACACGTACCGGTCTGCATGCCCCCTTACCTGTTTGTCTATTAGATTTTGGATTTCTATTCAATTATATTCATTATAACGTAATATAATTATGCCTCAGGAAAGGTGAATATTCCTGGTAGTCTCATCATTTGAGAGGAAGCAAAAGAAGCATATATAAATAGACATATATATATATATACATATATATATATATATATATATGTATATATATATATGTCTATTTATATAGCGCCAAACCACAACAAAAATTGTCTCAAGGCACTTAAAGTAAAACTTTCCAGTTGACTTCAGTTCATTATGACAATTAGTTAAAAGGTTCTCAGCAGATCCTGGGTCAGTATAAGCAGCCATCCGCCACGACTCATTACACACACACACACACACACACACACACACACACACACACACACACACACACACACACACACACACACACACACACACACACACACACACACACACAACATATATACTAAGTATTGTTTCTAGTGGTGTTTGAACTTTGTCCGGAGAAATTTGGCCAGGAGAGTAATGACGGTGCCAGCAGTGTGCATGGCGACTCATCTCTTAGCACTGAGATTTTTCCTGTAACATGTTTTATTTGTGCTGGTTTGGAATGTATCTGGTCTCCTTGCTTATGATCGCCAGTCAATTTTTAAGATTAAGGAGTCATGAATTTTTTCGGAGTGGTATTTTAACGGAACTCAAACTCAACTTTATTTGTAAATCGCGCCTTACAGGCAAAAAGATGCCACCAAGGCGCTACACTGATCAAGTAAAAAACATAAAACATTAAGTCCAGAAAATAAAAACATTGTATCGCAAGATACAGATGAAAATACAGTGAGTACACAGATTGCTATAAGTTTAACAATAAAACTAGTTAGAAAGGCTCAAAGACAGATCATAAAAGTAGGTTTTTAGCCTTGCCTTAAAAACTGCAACAGAGGTGGAGGCCCTTATGCTGAGAGGAAGCTTGTTCCAAAGCTTAGGACCTGCCACCGCAAAGGCCCTATCACCACATGTCTTTAGGCGCGTTCTTGGGACCGAGAGGAGCATGAGGTTCTCTGAGCGGAGTGACCATGAAGGGGTGTATGGTTGAAGCAGTGACACCAAGTAAGGAGGGGCTAAACCATTTAATGTTTTAAAATCCAATAAGAGTATTTTAAAACGAATCCTTACATCAACGGGCAGCCAATGAAGCGCAGCCAGGACAGGAGTCATGTGGTCAAACTTGCGCCTGCCCTCTAAAAATCTGGCAGCAGCATTCTGCACCATTTGCAACCGGGCTATTGAGCCCTTGCTCACACAGAATAAAACAGAGTTGCAGTAGTCCAATCGCACCGTAATAAAAGCATGGACCACCGTCTCAAGATCATGACGTGACAAAAATGGTTTGACCTTTGACAGCCGACAAATGTGGAAAAAGGAGGAGGAGATAACTCCATTGATGTGGTTGTCAAAACTAAGGGCGCTATCCAGTTTAACACCAAGATTAGTCACCATTGTAGTCAGCTGGCCATTAAATGACCCACAGTCAGTTAGGGAAGAGTCACAATGTCTGCTTGGAGCAAACAATACAGCCTCTGTTTTCTGATCATTTAGGCTCAGAAAATTTTCAGTCATCCAGGTCTTGATCTCCCTCAAACAGTTCGTAAGAACAGAAATAGAGAGACCACTTGACGTGTTCAGAGGCAGGTACAGCTGACAATCATCAGCATATAGGTGGAATTGAACTCCAAGCTCATGACAGATGTCACCTAAGGGCAGAATGTAAACAGAAAATAACAGAGGTCCCAATACCGAGTCCTGTGGTACCCCCCAGGGTAGATCAGAATACTCTGAGGAATAACTTCCCATCTTAACACACATTTTTCTGTTTGTCAGGTATGACCTAAATCATTCCAGGGCTAACCCTGAAATCCTGACAGCACTTCATGATCTATCGTGTCAAAGGTGGTCGTGAGGTCCAGCAGAAGTAACAACACAGAATTACCGCTATCAGTCGCTAGATAGATGTCATTGAGCACTCTAGCCAGTGCAGTCTCCATGCTGTGTAGAGTAGGGCTGTCGCGGTAACCGCAAAAATGAAATATCGCAATATGAAGAAGCCCACCGCGCTGCATCATGGGCCACCGCGATTACTGAACTTGGTTCAACTCAATGATGCATGTTGAGAAGGATGGCTGCACTGGTATCAAAACGAAACGTTACTTCGCTCCTTTGGGAGCACTTTGGTTTTCAGTACGTCAGCTGCTGCGCAGCCAGGGTCCTTGGCCGAGACAGAGCTGCCACCAGCGGCAAAAAATAATAATAAACGCTCGGAGACCTACTGAAGTCCCGGACAAGCACTGCTTCTGCAACCGTCCCAAAGAGAGTTTGAGCCGAGCTGGAGCTCACTCGCTACCTGCAGGAGGAATGCATCCACCCTAAAGAAACCACCCTGACATGGTGGAGCAACAACCGGGAGAGATTCCCTTTGCTCGCCAGTCGCACGCAAGTTGAGTTCGGAAGCGAGCGGGGCCGGACCGGAGTGGAGGGGAGCGGAGGTAGTGGAATTTGGGGTAAGTGCAACGAGCGCACCATCCGAGAGGGTTTTCAGTGTTGCTGGAAATGTTGCCACCCCTCTCAGATCCTCTCTCAAACCGTATATGGTTAACATGCTGGTTTTCCTTGTAGGTAACAAGGACGTGACCGAGCTATAAAGCACCGTCATTCGTGTGTGTGAAAGTGAAATGATAGTGCGCCCGCCCCCCGGCGCGCGCACGCCCGGTACATGTAATTTTTTATGCTTGATTTTAAACAACTAAACAAAATGGGGACTTGTTTCTTATTTGTTAGATGCTGCAGCCAAATTTGCATTTAAAAGTTTAACCTTCTCCTGAATTTTGTTGTTTTTAAGTTCAGTCGGACTCCGACTGTCGGAGAAACAAACGTTACTGCGATCTGTGTTGTTACTGCCCTTTGATCTGCATTCAGTAAAGCCTTATAAAAGAAGGCACGGAAATTTTTAACCTTTTTTAAATGTGTAAACATTATGTTTAGATAGTGCTGCAATTAAAAAAGGACTGCAATAATATCGCATACCGCAATATTAAGCCACCCTGAATCACCGCAGGAGGAATTCCTCAACCGCGACAGCCCTAGTGTAGAGCTCTGAAGCCAGACTGGAAAGTCTCAAAAATGGCATTCTCATCCATGAAAACCAAGAGCTGGTGGTAAACACATTTCTCTAGCACCTTACTTAAGAAAGGAAGTTTCGAAATGGGCCTGTAGTTTGCAGCCAGCGAAGCATCCAGTCCAGGCTTTTTGAGCAAAGGTTGAATAACCGCCTTTTTGAAATTGTCAGGGACTGTACCAGAACTGAGACTCATGTTAATTATGTGCAATATTAGAGGGGCGACTACTGGAAAGACTTCTTTAAAGAGGTGCTTTGGTATCATGTCATCCGGCGAGCTGCTCGGCTAAAGCCTGATTTATGCTTCTCCGTCTGCGTCAGTGCGGAGACACGCAACGCCATTATCCGTCCTTGCGTAGGGCTCCGGCAGGCACGCAACTACGTACGGAGTCGAGCCCACTTTTTTAAACATCCGTCGAACGAAACGGATTACGCAAGCTTGTGATTGGTCAGGACGCCGCTGTTGTTTACAGCGCCGCCATTGCAAAGAGAGCCGAGGATAACTAGCGGCAGACACGGAGAAGCTTGAAGAATACCTCGCGAAAAAACTCTAAAAATATGAACGTTTCATCCTCCCGTGACTGGAGGAGTGAAAAGATGCGCAGCAAGCGTTTTATTGGTGGACGGAAATGACAGGAAACATGGGTTTAGAGGTGGGGAGCGCATGAAGCGGTGGGAGAATGAGAGACAAATATGTCCGTGTTAAAAGTCTCTTATATACACAAAAAACACAATATAAACACACGATCTTGGGCCGATACATGACAGGATACCACAGAACAGCGCTACGCCCTCTGTGGTCCTGCCGGGCAATTGCTTTGCAACACTCCCCAGGAGACGGAGAAGTACAAGAGCAAAACGCTTCCGTCAATCCGTGCGTGTCTGTCCCTTGCGGAGCTGACGGAGAAGCATAAACCAGGCTTTAGCCTTCCCAGCAATCTTGATCAAATCATCTAGACTAATTTGTTGAAATGCCACCAAACCTCTGATGGCAGTAACAGAACGGCCACATACCGGTGCCCTAGACATGGTAGCCCGGAGCGCAGCAACTTTCCCAATAAAAAAGTTACGGAACTCATCACACATTTTAGCTGAAGCCTGCAGCACATGATGATCATTTAGCTTCAGAACTGAGTTAATTGCTGTATAAAGTACTCTGGGGTTGTTTGAGTTTAAAGAAGTGAGATTGGAATAATATGGAAGAACAGTCTTCATACTTTCCTCCTCCACCTGTCATCTCGGCCACTCCCACCTTGCTGCGTCTGGTCCCAGGCCACCCCTGGAAGAGGGCACAGAGACGAGGAAGGCACTCTGGTGTGCTCGTTAGAATCTGAGCCATCCAGCGAGCTACTGACGGAACCTCGGGTCCTTTGGATTTAATTCCTTGATGGATCCGGCCCATTATTCCTGGATATGGCGGCTCATCGGATCATCTGACTGATAAAAGATAAATGACCCGCATTTGTATAGTGCCTCTCAGAGTAAGGACTCCAAAGCGCTTTACACTACAGTGTATCATTCATCCATTCACACACACATTCACACACTGATGGTGATGAGCTACGATGTAGCCACAGCTGCCCTAGGGTGCACTGACCTACCGGTCCAAGTGGCCATGACACGGCATGGATTTTACCAACCTCTGCTCTCTGCCTTGGAATCGGACCTTAAATGAGGAATCTTATATCAAGATGGCCTCACTAAATTCAAGATCACTGGCAAACAAGATGTTTTAGTTGAATTTTTTTTTTCCAAGACTGATCAATTGGATTTTATGCTTCTGTGCAAGATGTGGGTCCAAAGAGGTGAGAACGTGCCTTTCTTAGAACTTGTCCCCCCAACAGTTATTTTTTAAATACTCCTCGCACCTCTGGTAGGGGTGGAGGACTGGCTACAGTTTATAAAATCTCCTTTCCCTGCAATCCAATTCTCCAACTTGAACCATTCTCCACTTTAGAGCTTCAGCTGTTTGAACTGCGTCTGTCACCGGCAGTGCTGTGTGCGCGCATCTATCACTCACCAAAAATGAACAATAACTTTATAAAGGAGTTCTCTGGCTTTGTAGCCGGGATTTCTCTGAAATTTGATTTATTCATAATTGTCTGTGATTTTAACATTCATCCGTGCTGCAATGCACGACCCATGGTCAAGGAGTTTTAAAATGTTATTGACTCCTTTATTTTTGTGCAGTGGGTTACTGGTCCAACTCACGAAAAGAATCACACGCTTGATTTAGTTTTGTCACATGGACTGGACATAAGTATTACTGATATAACAGATCTCGGTATCTCAGATAATTTTCTGTTCACTGCTGAACTACGCTGTCCTGTGGAGAAGCTAGGCGCTCCAGCGTGTAGAAGAATTTTAAATGATGCAGCTGTGTCGGACTTCAGCCGCTTTTGCAACCTCTGGACTGATGGGCTCTGAATCTGATGGTGTTGATGCCCTGGCAGACTGCTTTAACAGAACTTGTAATGATTTTTTAAACTCTGTTGCTCCTCTCAAAGTTATGTGCTCTAGAACAAAACCTGCGCCATGGCCTAATGGCACCCCCGCACTCTCAGAAGCGAATGCAGATGCGCTGAGAGAACATGGAAAATGAGCAGATTGCATGTGTCTCTGCAGATGCTCCGGGACTGCTTGTTGGCTTGTGGCAACCTATGACCTTCTAGCTGCCCCCTGAATTGTCTTCTGCCTCTTCTCCTTAAACAAGCCTTCAGTAGTGTCGCTTCTGCCATCCAAAAGCTAATCAACTGTTCACTTTCTGCTGGCTGTGCTCCACAGTGTTTTAAACAGGCTTCTTTGTTACATTTGTACTGTTTATTTTCTGATTTTGTTTTCTTTAGTTCTTCGTTGTATGCAGTGTGATGAGGGTTTGTTTTTACCTTTGTCGACATGTTGCGACATCTCTGCGTCTTCGTCTTCGGTAACATCCGGCAGTTACTCTGACAAAGACGGCAGTGACGTCGAAAGCTAGGGCTGCAACAAACGATTATTTGGATAATCGATGAATCGGATGGGGAAATTTAAAAAAACTGCTAGGGAAACGTTTTTTCTTTCCTTCCTTCACTTTATTAAACACAACGTTATTAGAACAGTTCAATAGCAGAAAAACAACATGCTATCACCTAAAATGTCTTACAGCTTCAGATAAGTTGCATTGCAGTGCAAAAATGTAAGCTTATCAACATGCATAGCAAGTAAGGAAGTGTTGACTCCACCCAGCCCCTTCCATGTGTACCATGCGGTTCGCCAGACAACACCTCTTTCTGCCTCATTTTTCAAAAAATGAAAAACCAGTGTATAGACAGAGACCCTAAGCTACACCTATCTGTGACCTAAAATGCTTAGTCTAAGTTAAACTGCTTAAGGGCATTCTCATTTGTCTTGTTTGATCTCATCTAGGGCTGCAACAACAAATCGATAAATCGATGAAAATCGATTACTAAAAGCGTTGGCAACGAATTGCGTCATCGATTCGTTGTGTTGTGCAACTCTTCCACCCACCCCTCACCCCCCCACCCCCCCGGCCGCCGTTGCGCACAGACCGGAAGCAAGTCAGATCAGCGCGAGGGACTAGCCGGCAGAAGCAGCGAGACCCAAAAAGGTAAAAACTTCTAAAGTTTGGGAGCATTTTTAGTTAAATCAGGCGAAGACATTCGTTACCTGCAACGTTTGTAGGTCAGACTTAGCATGGCACGGGAGTACTACATTGATTATGCGAATCATCAGCGAGGAAGGACAGAGCTCTGTGTCCGGGTAAGTTAAAAACTTTTCAAAAGTGATTCTCCCAAGCCCCGGATTATTACACATGCTAGACATGCCCTAAGCTCTTAAAAATAGTCTATAAAATCGTAAGCGCGACGCTATTAGATGGGGGGGGGGGGGGGGGGGGGGGGACTCGCGCTGCTGCGAACCGGTTCCGCCGTCACATTCCCACAGAAACTGGTTGATCACACTGGGGCCAGACTACTAGCACCACAATGTCCTCAGAAGCGAAAACGCTTTTAAAAGGGAGGAAGTACCAACTCTCGCTGCAGGCGTGTTGTGTGAGTGCAGTTATATACTGGTTAATGTATTTTTGGGTTCAGTTGCTTTCATGTGGCCTAATGTGAGTCTATTTGGGATCATTGGAATGATCAGCAGCATTTCTTGATGTGACTGTATGGCAGTTGCCCAGGGCATCATCACAATGAGGATGGCATTCATTTACTTTTGTTTTATTTGGTATTTTTTCAGTCATTTTTGGAAATAGTGATTAATTTTGATTAATTCACAGCCTATGTTTAATTACATTTAAAAATTAGTTGTTTGACATCCCCAGTTATAATAAATGTCTACAGATGAGATCAAACAAAACAGATGAGAATTGCCCTTAAAGAGCAAGTCACCCCCAAATAAACATTTTTTTTTGCTGATAAACTAAATAAACGAGTGTCTAATCGTGCTGCAGACACGTGCCATCAATAATTTGGCACTTCAGTGCATCTTAGTTAAAATTTAAATATTCTGCCTAAAACTGGCAGTGTTGTGCCGTTGTCAGGTAAAAACTCTGCACTGTATTTTAATTTAAATCTGCCACCGCTATTGGCTAAGAAGTATGCTATGATGTAAACTGGTACATTATGATGTCACAATGCTGTCGTGAGCCTGAGTGTGTGTGTATCTGTTAGCGGCTCCGCCCTCTCGGTCTGCCAGGCAACAGCATGTGTTGCATTTTTCAAACATGAAGTGGGAGTGGAGTTAGACTCTGGTAGGGGGTGACTTGCTCTTTAAGCTGTTTAACTTGGACCAAGCATCTTAGGTCACAGATAGGTGTAGCTTAGGGTAGGGCTGGGCGATATGACGATTTTAGACCGTTTTACGATCTACACATCTGACGGTCTGTCATTTTTGAGAGACCTTTTTATCACGATTCACAGCTCTGCTGTTGAATTTCTGCCTCTGAATGAAAAGGGAACCTACCCCAGGTGAATGACACGCCTTTGTTTGACCCTTAACCAATCAGAGTGAGTCATAGTATTATATTAGTGCCCCGCTTGTTTTCAACTGTGTGTGAACAAACATGGCTTCGGCCGCGGCTGAAAGCGACAACGAGGTTTTCGTTCCGAAGAGGAACGCCTTTTCTATAGTACCGACCGAGCACCGATTCACGTCATTTCAAACGGTGCCTCGTTTCGGTACCCGTCCTTCATAACGAGAACTTGCCTGGACAGCTGCGCATGCGCAAGAGCGTTATGTCGTCGGTCGCTGCGAGCCCGTTGTAAACAGAGCAGCATGGTAGAAAGAACGCACGCTAACGCTTGGGTCCACTTCACTAAATGTGATGGGTAACTGGGTGATGATGAAACCAGCGACAGACAACGATCTAAGTGAGACATCCTCATCTTAATCTGCTCCGGTAGGTAAATAAAATGTTTAAAATAACGTTACCTTGATATGTTAGCTTCCGTTTCGCTAATGGTGCGTTCGCTTTCTCCTCGGAACTCCGATTTTCCGACTAGATGAACATGAACGCGCTCTAAAGTTTGGCTTCACTTTACTAAATGCGACGGGTGATTGGGTGAAGATGAAACCAGCAACAACGATCTAAGTTTGAGGCATCATCGTTTTAATCTGCGCCAGCAGTTAAATAAACTGTTAAAGATAACATTAGCTTGATATGTTAGCTTCCATTGCCACCATTGTTATCAGCTAATGGTGCGTTCGGTTTCTCCTCGGAAATTCTAACTTCCCAGTAGGAAAAATCAAATGAAAAAAGATGACCAAAGGAATGAAGATACACAGTAAATTTAGTTCACAGTAAAGATGTTTGCTTCAGTTTAATTATCAGCTTATAAAAACTACAAGGACGATGTTAAAATACAAACAGTTGTATGTTATTTATCGTGATATATATCAAATATTGTTATATATTGAGAAAAAATATATATTTAATTATAAAAGAGAATTAAAATATGAAACACTCAAAAGTATCAAATTGGTACCGTTAAGTACCGGTATCGATTCGTAGGTACCGGGAATAAGTACCGGATCGATTCAAATGTCAAAGGTACCCATCCCTATCCATTATATGGAACTGGTTTGGTTTTTCACCAGATGACAAAGAGCAGCGAAACGTCATTTGCAAAGTTTGCAAGGAGAGCGTCAAGGCAAGTGATGGCAACACCACAAACTTGTTTAATCACTTGAAAAGAAGGCATCCCAAACAATACAACGAGAGCCAGCTGGCAGCTAAAGCTAAAAAGCCTGCGGCTGCAGCGGCTAGTGCTTCTTCCAGGCAGCAAACGCTAACAAACACACACAAAACTCACTCCCTACGACAGAGACAGCAGACGATGGAACAGCGTGACAGATGCAGTGACGTACCACTTGGTTAAAGATTTGTGTCCCGTGCGAACAGTAGGAGTGGGATATAAGAAAATGATAAAAACATTGGATCAACGCTACGAGTTTTCCAGCCGCAAGTACTTTTCGAACACCGCCATTCCACGCATGTACGCTGAATGCAAAGTGAGAGTTGCAGAAAATATTCAGAATGTGCAGTTATTTGCTACCACATGCGATCTCTGGTCCAGCCGCACATCAGAGCCGTATTTGAGCTTAACTATCCACTACATGAGCAACTGGGAGCTACATAGTATTTTGAACAAGTTAATGTTTGCACAATTCGTTTGCAATTGACATGTTTGCACTTTAAATATGTTTACGATTTTAATTTATATTAAGTTACTTGAAAAACGAGAAAAACTGATTTTTGTAATTGTTTCTCTCAGGGCTTTTATCATCTCTGGTGTGGGTTTAAAATATAAGTGTGTTAGCACTGTGTTGATTATCCCTAATATGAATAAATGTTTGTTTATTCAATGTTTCTCTTCTTTAATACGCAATTGAAGTTATGCTATTCATGGATAAAAAATCGTGATAAAATCGAAATCGTGATAAAATATTGGAAAAATCGTGATATTCTATTTTTGCCATATCGCCCAGCCCTAGCTTAGGGTCTCTGTCTATACACCTTATAAGACAATTTAGGTGATGGCATGTTGTTTTTCTGCTATTGAACTGTTTTCTAATAATGTTGTGTTTAATAAAGTGAAGGAAGGAGAGAAATAACGTTTCCCTAGCAGTTTTTAAAAATGTCCCCATGTAATCCGATTAATCGATTAATCGTGTCGAGACCCCATCCGATTCATCGATTATCCAAATAATCGTTTGTTGCAGCCCTAATCTCATCTGTAGACATTTATTATAATTGGGGATGTCAAACGACTAATTTTTAAATGTAATTAAACATAGGCTGTGAATTAATCAAAATTAATCACCATTTCCAAAAATGACTGAAAAAATGCCAAATAAAATAAATAATGGATGCCGCCCTCCTTGTGATGATGCCTTGGGCAACAGCCATGAAGTTACATCAAGAACGATCGTTCCAATGATCCCAAATTCCATTTCCAAAACAACACCAACAACTGAACATTTTAAATACTCACATTAGACCACATGAAAGCAAATGAACCCAAAAATACATTAACCAGTGTATAAATGCACTCTCACACAACACGCCTGCAGCAACAGTTAGGACACCCCCCTCCCTTTTAAAAGCATTTGCGCTTCCGAGGACATTGTGGTTGTAAAGCCACATGTTAGTAGTCTGGCCCCGGTGTGATCAACCAGTTTCTGCGGGAATGTAACGGCGGAACCGGTTCGCAGCAGTGCGAGTCTACGGGAAGCCCCCCCCCCCCCCCCCCCCCGTTTATCTAATAAGCATCACGCTAATGATTTTATAGCCTTTTTTTTTACTTGCTTAGGGCATGTCTGGCCTGTGTAATAATCTGGGGCTCTCACACAGAGCTCTCGCCTTCCTCGCTGATGATTCCTACATGCTTGCATTTAAGATGCTGCATCATCACCGTTGTACTCCCGTGCCATGCTAATTCTGACCTACAAACATTGCAGGTAACGAATGTCGTTGCCTCATTTAACTGAAAATGCTCCCAAACTTTAGAAGTATTTACTTTTTTGGGTCTCACTGCTTCTGCCATGTTCCACTTCCAAACACCTGCTGGCTCTCCCTGGCGCTTATCTGACTTGCTCCGGTCTGCGCGGTATTTTCACACTGGCTTAAAAATACTTCATTAAGTCTACTAAGCAGGGGTGTAGAAGGTTTTTAATAGGGCCAGCCCAGTAATGATCTTGAACCAAAATATAGGGGGCAGAAGGAGATGTTTTTCCAGACACCAAGAAAAATTAAATGCCAAACACCCCCCCTGCCAAGTGTGTCACTGTGAGTTGAAAACAAAAATTATTCTTGTGCAAATATTGGTGTAGTAACCTTTAATACTAGTTATTAAAATGCAGCAGTTGCTGGATTGGTGCAGGTCAAAGTGGAGTGCATCAAATAAAACAATATTAACAAAGGTGAGACGTGTCATAATCCCCCCCCCCCCACCCCCACCCCCCCACCCCACACACACACACACACAGCTGGAAAAGTTCCTCGGGGAAACACTGAATTGTTTATTTTTTAAGAAATAAATATTAATTATTGAAAGATGATTTACCTGTCTTTGAAACGTGGATCCAAAAGAGTTGCAACTGCATAAAATGGCTCCTCCTCAATGGTGCAGAACTGCTTATTGACAACCTCAAGGACTGTGCTTTTCATAGTTTTGATGCCAGTGTCGTTCTCGTTTTCTCGAGAAAGAAGGCATTTTAGTACGGTGACAGATGGGATGACTTCGGCTGCAGATGAGGTGGAAGAACTCAGCTGTCTTGCCAGTTCCTCAAATGGTTCCAAGACAGTAACAATCTTCTCCAGCACGGATCACTGATTAGCTGTCAGGGTGGCTGGTAGTTCGTGGTCAGCTCCATATGCTGAAATGGACCTCTTCTGCTCCAATAAACTTTCAGCCATGTAGTAGGTTTTGTTCCACCTTGTGGACACATCTTGTTGCAAACGCTTAGTTGGAACTTTTAGCTCCTTCTGAATATCCTCCAGGTGTGTAGTGGCAGTTGGTGAGTGCTTAAAGTGGGAAACAATCTTCCTACCTTTCGCCAGAGCATCACTTACAGTTCCCTGGGACAGCAACCCTTCCTTCACCACCAACTGGAGACTGTGTGAAAAGCACCCCAAACTTTTTATATTCATTTCTTCCATGGCTTTTTTCATGTTGCTTGCATTATCGTGCAAGACAATGTGCCCACAGGACTTTGGCATTTTCCATTTTTCCAGCATTCCCTGAATTGCTTCGGCGATTGCTTTTCCTGTATGAGATCCACGAATCTCATTAGCATGTAGCACCGCACTTTGGGCCGCATAACGAGTGTCTACCCAGTGTGCCGTCAAACTCATTAAAGACATAGGTGACACGTCTGAGGTCCAAATGTCTGTTGTAAAACTTATTGCAGCAACGTCTTCTAGCTTGTGTGAAATATGCTGACTCACGGTTTCATATAGTTTGGGGAGCAGCGTCTCAGCGATGAACTTCCATCCTGGCAAAGAGTAACGTGGCTCCAAATGTTCAACGAGGCGGTGAAAGCCAGCGTTTTCTATAACGGACAGCGGCTGGTCATCCAGGACAATAAATTCTAAAACTTTGTCCGTTATTGCAGTGGCCTTCTTGCTGTCTTGGGTATATTTGTCGTGGCTCTTAATCAAAATCAAAATCAAAAGATACTTTAATAATCCCAGAGGGAAATTAGAGACTTAAGGCAATAAATTCTTCATGCTCTTTATGTGCCGACAGCCCAAGTGCTTAATAAGGTTGCTCGTGTTCAATTTGGCAGCATTCACACCTCCCCTGGAAACTTCTGCCCTGCATATTAGGCATGTAGCCGTTCTGCTAGTCGGGTTTTCTGAAGAAAAGAAAAGCCAAATTGCTGACATACTGCTAATGCTAAGCGCTAGCAAAACAATGACTCACGTGCAGCGTGTCCCGCTCTGCCTAGCAAGATTGTGTCACTTCCTTTGTCTGTGTGTTGTGGAGTTGGTCAGGGGAAGATCCCGTTTACTTGGTATCAGTTCATGTTTAGAAATAAGTACTCGCAGATTAAAATACCCTCATTTTTGCCCGAATCACTAAGTATTTCCGATGCTAGCATCGACATCAGCCCATCCCCACTTCAGCTCCTACTTTTTGTGCTCTAATTCCTCTTAAAACCTGCTTTTTCCTGTCACCGATCTCCGGATTCTGTGATTTTGTTGGACCTTTGTTTATTTTTTGGATTATTTGACTTGTTGGACCTTTATCTGGAATAGAAATATTTCGGATCCGACAGAGGCAGCTCAGCTAAAGTGTAAGCAACCTTGAAGCTATCTTGAATGTCTGTCCTCCAGTTCCTTCTGCCCCACAATGACGCCTTTACGCTTTCTAAAGCAAATAAAATAATTGAAAACCTTAAAGAGGATATACGATGACTCTCTGGTGAACTGCAAAAGCTACAGTTCTGATGAGAGTTAAAGAGAGAGATTCAAAGTCAGTTAGAAAAAAGACAAAGTTGCTACAATTTAAAAGGGAATGAGGGATTTATAAAACCGAGATTTAGCACTAAAAAGTTGTGTTTCTATCTAACACAAAAAATAATGAGGACCTCAGAGACTTATGTTAAAGCACTGTGCATGTAACATTTATTTTGCATTTCAACATGTGCTCTAGAACAAACCTGCACTCTCCCCAGTCATGGTTAGCTGCACACCCCAACACAGAGCACGTACCAATCGATACCAGCACAATGGATCGCTACTGCAATATACTACCGTAAATCCTCTAATACAGGCCCGGGCCTTTATTTGACTCAAGCTCATCAAGCTCCAGGCCTTTATTGGAAGGAGGGCCAGTATTAGAGGCAGGCCTCTATTTCTAATTGAGCAAAATGAACTAATGGTTCGCTGGAGTTTTTGACAATTAAAATTGCGCCCACATTTTCAAAGTTAAACACATTTCTTTTAACAACGGTAGTTTCTGCTTCAGCCCTCTCCCCCCTCCCCCTGCGCAGCGGCAGCAAACTCACTGATGCGCCTGCAGCCTCTCGGAGTTCCTGCTGCTCTAAACATGAAAATAATTATTTCATTTCCTGTTCCTCACTTCTGATTACCTTCAATGGTGTCTGTTTGTTGCAACCAGCAGGTACAAAAACTAACTTGTTTTTATTTGACTATTTTTCTGTCCTGTCTGTTTATTATCTTCCTGCATCTCCTCTCAATCCTAAAGAGAAACTGCTACCTGGGTTCATATATATTCACCTCATGAGTTACCTTTGAACTGCAGTTCTAAAAGATCTACCGACCGCAAAAACAGTGGAGCGCTCGCTGTTTGGCGGCCGTATCAGTGATCAGTGCGTCGGAGTACAAGGTGATGCGCGCAGCGCCCCGCTCCACAGCAGCGAAACGCATCAGGAGCTTGTCACCTGCTGATAGCAGGCCGCTGTCTTTTCCGAGGGCTGCATCTTGCCGGTCATTATCACGTGACAGCGACTAGTCGACGACAGGCATAACAAGTGACAACAGTAATCCCTCGTTTATCGCGGTAGATGCGTTCCAGACCTGGCCGCGATAGGTGAAAATCCGTGAAGTAGGGACTCCCAGCATGCCCCTCGCGGGGATTCCCTGCACGTTGCACCTACGTCACAAACCGCGGCTATAAACGGATGTCGCCTTTCCAGCTCACCTCTCAGTCATCGTTTCTTCAGATTCATGATCAGAGTTTCCCACCTACCGATCAATCCAACGAACTATCAGCTCATAGTAAGTTATCTTACTTACTTCTGGAAAGCCCGGCATTTCCGTGTCACTTCGTTGACGCTCGAACGCTCGGGGGTTTCCTAGAGCAGCCGGCGTTTCACCGACGCTATCACTTCCGCGTCTGTGAAACCACGCTCCCTATTGAATTATCGTATGATCACATTCTCTATTTGTGGGTAAAACTCAAGAAAAAAATTTTTTTACTTGTTTTTTTTTTGTTTTATTACAAAAAGTGCATTTCATGATGAAAGTGATGAAAAAAACAAGAATTTCTTGATATTTCACATAGAAAAATACCGCAAATCAGTGAAAAATACGCGAATCTGCGAATTCCCCCTGAAAAATGCTCCAAAGAAAAAATCCGCGAAGCAGCGAATCCGCGATGAACGAACCGCGAAGTAGCGAGGGATCACTGTATAGTGAAGTTGACTAGTTCATACACCCCCTACTGCTGCTCCCCAGAGTGTTCTGCAGCATAATCAGCACGTTCTCTTTGAACTTGATAGTGTAATGACCTGGCTGGGGTTGTAAGCCAGGTGCATTCTGGGTATTGTGTTATATGTGTTTCCTATCGTTCTGCTAGTTCCTATGTGCTGATTTGCGTGTTGTGTGAGTGTTATGTAAGCCACAGGGAAGGTGATGTGTGTTCTGTGGAGCGGGTTGAATTAGCATGGTTAACTGACACCGTGACTCTGTGTGGTAGGAGCGTGATAGAGGTTCGTGTCTGTAGCGTTACAAAGCATTGAAGAAAAAGCCCAATAAAGGTCTGCGTGAACCTCTACTGCCTCCTGCTGGTTGATTTGGGGACTATAACCCTGCCGCTGGGACGCTCATACTTGCTTGTCACCACATTCCACCCGGCCACAATAAGAGACCGGCCATTATTTACCTCCGCTGACTCCGACACCGGCCAGAATTGGAGACCCGGCCTTTAATTGAATACCGGCCTGTATTAGAGGATTTACGGTATATCTCCCTTTTTAAAGTTCAGAACCTCAGACACATGAAATGAAATTATTGCACTTAGCTTATTCTCATTTTACAACTTCCTGAGTGCTCGAACGATTCTCCAAAAAATCAGCAGTTCAGATTTTTTAATTTTATTTTTTTATACTTATAATGCTAATTCAGACTCTCGTTTATTCAGATATCAGCACTAACAAAATGAGCAACACTGAACATCTGATCTCTAAGTAACCTGTTATCAGGGCTTATTCGATCAGTTCATTTTATAGTCTTTGTACTTTGTAGGAAACTTGACCTGTCTTCCACTTCTTGTAGTAGTGGAGATGGGTCTGGACTTGGTGTCATCAACGGAGTATGTGTCTGCTTCCATCTGGGCCTGTGAGTCAGATTTGTTTCCCTCAGGTTCCTCCAGTGGCTCCACCCCCTCCCCTCTCTGAAGACCTGGATCTATTCTCCTGAAGTGACGTCTGTTCCTCCTGAGAACACTACCATCAGGCATTTTGACATCATATGATTGAGGTTCCACTCTTTTATCCTTGACTGTAGCTGGCATCCATCCTGTGTGCGTCGTCATGTGAACCGTGGTACCAGGAACAAACTCAGGCAGAGGTTTTGAGTGTTGATTGTAATAATGTTCCTGTCTGGCCTGGAGATGTTTCAACCTTAGGTGAAATCTTTCTGGGATCGCAGGTTGCAGTACAGCAGTCGAGCTCGGCAATGTGCTCCTCAAGAAGAACAAGAAGAAGAAAAGATCTTTTCTATAGCGCCTCTCAAGATAAAAACCACGAGGCGCTTCACAAATCAAAAAATGTAAAAAAGAATTTAGAAAATGATTAAAAATATATTTAAAATGAGCAAAAATAGACAATTGTGATTAAAAATGTAAAGAAAGAGAGAGAGTGAACAGGAAAGAGGGAAACCAGTGGATCCTGAGGAAGGTGGAATAGGTGGGGAGAGCAGAACAAGGAGAGGGGGATGAAGGTCATACAAAAGCCTGAACAGGTGAGTCTTCAGCTGCTTTTTAAAGGAGACCATGGAGTCCAATGATCTCAGGCTCAGGGGGAGAGAGGTCCAGAGTCTGGGGGCCACAGCAGCAAATGATCTGTCACCTTTGACCTTTAGCCTGGTGCTGCACAACCAGTAGGCTTTGATCGCTGGACCTCAGGGACCTGCTGGGGGTGTAGGGACTAAGAAGATCACCAATGTAAGATGGTGCTTGTCCATGTAAGGCCCTATAGACCAGAACCAGGATCTTGAAATGAACCCTGAAGTTGACTGGCAGCCAGTGAAGCTGGAGGAGAAGCGGGGTGATGTGGGTGTGTTTGGAGGACTTGGTCAGAAGCCGAGCACAGGCGTTCTGAACCACCTGTAGACGGTTCAGGGAGGTTCTGCTCAGACACGTGAAAAGAGAGTTAACAGTAGTCTAAGCGTGAGGAGATGAAGGTGTGGAGAACTGTCTCAAGTTCAGAGCGGGACAGAATGGGAATCAGCTTAGCAACGTTCCTGAGATGGAAGAAGGAAGAGCCAACAAGAGAACTGACATGAGAATCCAGGGTGAGAGCTGGGTCAAAGGTCACGCCAAGATTCCTGACGGAAGGTTTGGTGTGAGAAGCAAGCTGACCAAGAGAGTCTCTGACTTTGGGAACCAGCTTGTCTGGGGCACAGATGAGGATCTCAGTCTTATCTTCATTCAGCTGAAGAAAGCTCCCACCATCCAGGTTTTGATAGAGTCTAAGCAGGTGTGTAACAGCTGCAGCTTAGACATCTCATGGGGCTTAAAGGAGATGTACAGTTGGATGTCATCTGCATAAAGATGGAAGGAGATTCCTTTGAAGGAGCTCAGGATGTGCTGAAGAGGAAGCAGATAGAGGAGGAAGAGCAGAGGCCCCAGCACAGAACCTTGTGGGACACCATGGGTAAGAGAGGTGGTGGAGGACCTAAACTTGGAGACGGCCACAGAAAAGGAGCGCTCAGAGAGATAAGAGGAGAACCACTCCAGAGCAGATCCTGATAGGACTACCCAACACTATACCCATAAGCACTTCAGCAAGTGAAAATTCAGTACCAGTTACTGGCGTATTTCTGAGTGACAACAGGGCTAAATGTGGATCTGTCCCTGATTGTAATGCTTTTTTCAGTGTGTATTTCATGATTTTCATCATACTCTCTGCTAGCCCATTTGACAGTGGAAATCCAGGACTTGAATTCATTAGTTTTATGCCACAGGATGCTGCAAACATTCTTATTTCAGAGCTAGCAAATGGAACGTGGTCACTCACCAGTTCTCTGGAGATCCCATGCCTGACGAAAACTGCTTTCATTTTCTGTATGACGGTGTAAGCTGTCCTGTCAGCCAAATGCAGCACTTCAGGATATTTAGACAGATTGTAGAATATCACCAGATAGGATTGTCCTTTTAGCTCAAAAATATCAGCTCCCACTTTGAGACAAGGTTACTCCGGTATCTCATGTGGAATGAGTGGTTCTTTGGCATTTTGTGGCTGAAGCTATTGACATGGAGCACACGTTTCCACCATGTGTGCAGTGTCGTAGGTCTTTCCTGGTCAATACGTGATTTTCCGAGCTTGAGCTTTCATCCTCTGTACTCCTTGGTTTGCAAGATGTAATCTGTCAAGCATCATTTGTTTGGCTTTTGCAGGTGTAGCGTTGTGGATTTATGCTCTTTTATGAAAGAGAAACCATGCTACGTATTAATTCGGAATATTAATTTTTAATAAATCAATAACCAAATTTTATATTGTTCAGAAGACTCAAAGGTTGTTTTCATCGATAAACTGCCGATAATATCTGAGTGTCTGTGTTTCAGTTCAATGAGGAAACAAGTTTGAAGGTTTAACAGTTTTAATTCTTCAAATTAAACTAATGATTTTGAAAATTGACAAACAGGAAATAACAATCACATTGGCAACTTTGTGGGACAATCTTTAACAGTTGATATGCTGTTCTTGCTCAAATAGACCTTCTGGTGAATTTATGAAGATTGAGAATGTTGTGAGTTGTGGGAGTGATATGAGGTGAGATGGATGCGTGTGTGCATCTGATTTTGCTTCAGGAAGAAACAGGTGTCTGAGTGAAAAGTGATGGTTTGAATAAACTTAGGTTTAGTTGGAAAAGATGCATCAAAACACTAAACACCGTGCTGTCTCACCGAACTCTTGTGGACCCTCTTTCGGATCCGGGCCGTGGAGGATGTTGTGGTTCATCCAGATGACACCGGCGGCTGACAGGAGACGTAGGTGTCGAACGGAACCGGTCCAGAGTTGCCCTCGGTACACGTTGATGGTAAAGCGTTTTGTCGACGCGCTTTCTTAAGTTAATTCACTCAGAAATTAAAAGACTCGGTAATGAGTCTGCGTTAGAAGTCGCGATTCAGCTATTCTGCCTGGCTTGGCAGGAACAGCGTGAAAGTGGGGGAAGAACGAGCCAACAGGCTCTGCCCCCCCTTTGGTTTTCAGGTCCGCTCTCTTTCGTTGTCCAACACGAACTGGAATCATAAGACTGAAACTTACCAAAAACCTTTCTCTTCTCAAAGCAAACGTGTGCGTCATCAAATGTGTCTGGAGTTTACTGTGGGAAGATGTGTGTGAGTGTGTGTGAAGGTCAGTACCACACATTCAACATTATCTAGTTAAGTGTGGATTCATTAATCCATTATAATTACCCCAAAGCATAATAGTCATTCATTTGATTAAACACATTTATAATGAGCAAAATGATAATGGTTACTTTAACATTAAAATCAAGAAAAAGAAGTTTAAACTTTATGTTTTGACTTGGTCTGGGTACAACTCATGGAAACACATCTTCTGGTAGACTGCAGGTGGCTGATGTTATGGTTTCCTCCCAGACTCGCTGGCGTTCAGGTCTTAATCTGTGGGTGAAAGTTCTCAATGACCCAGCTTTGACCCAGCTGCGTCCAGCACCACCTTTGTGGTAGAAAACCCATATTTCCTCACGTTACACAGGAATAATAATCTTTTCACCAGCCATGATTATTCCGTCTCTGATGCCGAAGATGTCTCGCATCGACCAATACTGGTGAAGATTAGTGGCCACGGTGCTGTGTCTTTTAGGCCACACTTTATAGTGCATCTCTGTCAGATCCTGCAGCACTTTATTGCTGGCGGTTGCCTCTGTGGTAGTCTCCGCATCAGTTGTTGCTGTAGCTTCAATCATGTGAACAACTCTCTCATCAAAATGGTCCTCTGCTGCCTCCTCTTGGCAGTTTCTGGCAACAGCACGAGACAGGGTGTCAGCGACATGCATCTCTTTGCCTGCTGTGTATGTTATCCTGAGATTGTAGCGCTGAAGCTGTAGCAACATGCGCTGAAGGCGTGCTGATGCTTTGTTCAGGTTCTTCTTAAAGATGACCTCCATTGGTTTGCGGTCAGATTGGACATTCACTGTGTTGCCATACACATACTGATGAAAGTGTTTAGTTGCAAAAACAATTGCAAGAAGCTCCTTTTCAATCTGAGCGTAATTTTTCTCAGACTCACTGAGTGCACGTGACACGTAGGATAGTGACCTTGGGTCTCATTTATCAAACATGGCGTAGAATCCTTACTAAAACTGTACTTAAGCTCAGCAAAAAAAAAAAGTACTTGCCAAGCAGGTGTGTGATCTGTCAAACATGGAGTACGCACAGCTGCGCGCAACCTCCGCTTCATAAATCAGAGACTAACCAGAATGTTTCTCAGCTGCTTTTTAGTCACATCCCGCCCTCACCACGCCCACTTACTGCCATAAATGGTCAATGCAAAGTGCCTTGTGGACCTCATGCATGTACATAAGCCGGCTGTTGCAGCGCTCCACCAATGACATGGCGACCGTAGATCAAGGCAGCTCAAGGAAGCGCTATTTCACAGAAGCAGAAGTTGAGGTACCTGTGGGTGAGGTGGAGAAATGAAAGGAAGTGCTTTTGCAAAACAAATAAGAGAAAATCCACGGAGTGGCACAGCGCTGCTGAAGTCGTCAATGCTGACTTCTTCAGAGAGATCTGTGGCGGATATAAACAATGGTCCAATCAGGATTCGATCCCCAGACTCCCGGGTGAAAGTCACACACGCTAACCAGTCACCCAAACGGAGATCTCCCCTGTACAGGTAGCCAGGTCACATGATCAATCGGGTCACAGTGACAGGACACACACTGTCACAGACGCATGATGTTCTATTGTTATAAAACCTCTTAAAAGTTTTTATCACAGAGGAGGCAGCGCTCATTTCTGCTTTTAGTCTGACGGCGCGCCGGAGTTTGCGCAGCGTCCGCGCTTATTGAATCTGGGTGTGTGTGTGTGTGTGTGTGTGTGTGTGTGTGTGTGTGTGTGTGTGTGTGTGTGTGTGTGTGCGTGCGGCACAGCTCCATGAGCCGCTCCAGTCACCGAGTCTCATTATTGGCGCTATTTAAACCAACGTTGTGAAATAACTTCTGCCCAGCCCAGATGTGCTCACTTGTGCACCCGTGAGCCGTGGTTCAGCTGGAACGCGTCTGACCTCTGACAGACGCACTCTGAACTTCAGATCTTCAGCGCGCTGTTAATAGCCTGAATGGGAATCATGTCTTGTTATTTAGTTACATCTACAATGTTCTGTGTGTGAGGTTTACAACGTCAGAACACCTGCATGAGACAGGTGTTAATTACAACCGGAACTTCCGGTTCCGGTTGAGTGAACGCTGGCGCGTCTCGCTGCCGCTGCTCGCTGGCAAACAAACTTTTTGTATTTTTTTTCTTCTTTTTCACCCTGGTCACATCCCTGTGTCGGTGAAAACTCATTTTCACCTACCTGCTCAGCTTGCGTTCTGGTTGCACATCACCACCTCCCTGCTCCACTCCATAATGTGGTCCAGCAGGATTTCTGTGTGCCTCTCACTGGCCTGGATCATCCTGTCGCTCATTCTTCTGTCCGTGGATGGCCTTCTCCAGTACTCGGCGGCGGAGCTCTTCAACCTCCGCTTTCGCTACTCCGGATCTCCACCACCAGCTCTGTGCCTCTTCCCCGACATCACCTTCCAGCCTCGCCGTCGGTATATCCATCGGGGGTCCCGGCGGAACCTCCATCTCGACGGCTCCAAAGGAATACCCTCCTTCTGGTCCACGACTAGCCGGCGGCTACCCAGGAATACCTGCCGAGCTGCCGACTCCAGCGTGTTAGCCCGGCTGGCTAGTCGGACTAATGCTCCTGTCGCCAGGGACTTCCGCACTGCTAATTTTGGTCTTCTCAACATTCGCTCCCTCTCTGGTAAAGGACATCTCCTCCAAGATACCATCAGTGACCATAAGCTAGACTTTCTTTGTCTGAACGAAACATGGCAACAACCCGGCGACTGCTCACAACTCAATGACTACTCCTCCCGGATTTGTTTACCTCTCCAAACCCCGTGGGTCGGGCCGCGGCGGTGGTCTCGCGATACTCTATCGCGAGACTTGGAAGGTCCTTCCCGTAAGCCTTCCTCCTCTCACCACTCTGGAATGCCTCGCCTGTCAACTCTCCGGCCCGACCCCCACAATAATTGTCACTGTTCATCGTCCCCCCAAGTTCAGCCCTGAGTTTTTAAAAGAACTCTCTGCTCTTTTATCCCATCTGTCCGCCCTTTCCCCAAATGTAATTTTACTTGGTGATTTTAATATTCATATGGACACACGGCCCTCCCCCTCAGCAAAGACTTCTCCTCATCTTTGGACAGCCTCAGTTTTCATCAATATGCCAATTTTCCCACTCACATTAAAGGTCACACCCTGGATTTGATCTGCTGCTCCGGCCTGACCCCCTCCAACTGTACAGCTGACCCGCTCCCTTTCACGGACCACTTCCTCATCTCCTTTTCTGTTCCCCTCCGTCTCTCCATCATCAAGTCACCACGTATCATTTCTTTTCGTAATATTATGGACATCGATCTAGCCTCCCTGTCCTCCAGTTTTGCCACCCTGACCCCTAATTTGTCCTCTACTCCCGATGATCTTGTCATTCAGTACAATAACGGTCTGGTTTCTATCCTTAATTCATTTGCTCCCATCAAATCCCGCTCTGTACATTTTACTCGGTCTGCTCCATGGTTCACCCCTGCCCTTCGCTCCTTGAAAGCTACCAACCGGAGGCTTGAAAGACTCTACAAGAAAACCGGTCTCACCATCCATAAAGACTTATATTCTGCTCAGATTTCTCTCTACAAGGACTCCATCTCCCATGCCAAATCTCAGTATTACTCCGGTCTCATCTCGTCCAACTCCAGCAACACTAAAACATTATTTTCCATCATGAACAGCATTTTTCAGCCTCCCGACTCCTTACCCATCCATCTTTACTCTTCAGAAACCTGTAACTCTCTCCTTCAGTTTTTTAATGAGAAGGTCAATAGAATCCATCTCTCTTTACCTCATTCCTCCCCTCCCTCTCCTGATTTATTTGAACCCACCATTCCGTTCTCCTCCTTTGAACTTCCCCATCCCTCAGAAATATTAGATTACATCACCAAATCCAAACCTTCCACCTGTCAACTGGACCCTATTCCAACTGTTTTAGTTAAATCCTGCCTTTCTTCTCTGCTCCCTTTTATAACAGCCATTATTCATTCCTCACTATCCTCTGGTACGGTCCCATCCCTATTCAAATCCGCTTCAGTCAGCCCTATTCTAAAAAAACCTGGTTTAGATCCCAATGATTTCAATAACCTCCGTCCCATTTCCCATCTTCCCTTCATTTCCAAAGTCCTTGAGAAAACTGTTGCATCTCAGCTCCATTCACATCTCACCCGCAATAACCTTTATGAACAGTTTCAGTCTGGCTTCCGTCCCCACCACAGCACAGAAACAGCTCTCATCAAGATCACTAACGACCTACTCATTGCTGCTGATTCTGGTTTAATCTCTATTCTTATTCTCCTCGATCTGAATGCGGCCTTTGACACCATTTCTCATCCCATCCTCCTCAATAGACTCTATTCCTTAGGCATCACTCACACCCCCCTCCGCTGGTTTCAATCTTACCTTACTGGCCGCACTCAGTTCATCCAGTTAAAATCCTTTACCTCAGAACCCTCCCCAGTCAAGTCAGGTGTGCCCCAGGGCTCTGTCCTGGGGCCCCTCCTCTTCATAGTATATCTCCTCCCTATCGGCAAAATCTTCCGCAAATTCAATATCCAGTTTCACTGCTTTGCGGATGACACCCAGCTCTACATTTCCAGTAAGCCCAACTCAACTCTCCCACCATCCTCCCTTACACTCTGCCTCTCTGAAATCAAATCATGGTTCACCTCTAATTTCCTCAAACTCAACGGCAATAAAACTGAACTTCTTCTAGTTGGCACTAACTCCACCCTCTCAACATCTGACAGCTTTTCTTTAACTATTGACAGCGCCATAGTCTCCCCCTCACCTCATGTCAAGAGTCTGGGTGTCATTCTCGACAGCTCCCTTTCTTTTCAGGCTCACATTAATAACATAATTCGGTCAGCATACTTCCATCTACGTTCCATAAACCGTCTTCGTCCCTCACTGACCCCTCACACTGCCGCCATTCTCGTCCACAGCCTCGTCACCTCCCGTATCGACTATTGCAATTCACTTCTTTATGGTCTCCCCAACAAACTCCTTCATAAACTGCAACTGGTCCAGAATTCAGCAGCCCGTATTATCACCAGAACCCCTTCCTTTCACCACATCACGCCGGTTCTCCAGCAGCTCCACTGGCTCCCAGTTAAATTCAGGCCCATCTTCAAAATTCTCCTCCATACCTTCAAAGCAATCCACAACCTCTCTCCTCCATATATCTCAGACCTTATAAGTATTCACACCCCATCCCGTTCACTCAGATCTTCTTCTTCCATCCATCTTGCGGTTCCTTCTGCCCGTCTTGCTACCATGGGGAGCAGAGCTTTCAGCCGCTCTGCTCCTCGACTCTGGAACTCTCTTCCCCCAGACATCAGGAACATCGACAGTTTTACCCTTTTCCAATCAAAACTCAAAACACATATGTTTAAATCTGCCTACAACCTCTGATTTTATTGAAATGTTTCTCTCTGTTTTTTCTTCTTTGGGTTTTATTATTGTTTTATTGTATTTTATTACGTGTTTTGTGTAAAGTGACCTTGGGTGTCCTGAAAGGCGCTTTGAAATAAAATGTATTATTATTATTATTATTATTATTACAATCTGCCAGAATGACTCGCCACCTTCAGATTCCTCCAACACCGTTAAAAATGATCAAATACGGAACATATCGGCGTGCGCAGGCCAGAGTGCTGAAGCTCGGCGCATTGTTATTATGAAGCTAGGGCACATGTGGAGGACACACACACACACACACACACGCACGCGCAAAAATATACTTGTTTTCAATTACATTTATTGGGCCCACTTACTTTTTCTTAGGCCCACCCACAAATGAGTTTCTGGCTACACTAATGGTGACATATGACAGACTTCTCTGAGCTCCGCAGCCATTACACTTTGCAGCTCGCGCACCCCCGGGGGTGCGCGCACCACACTTTGGGAGTCCCTGGACTGTATTTTTCCCTTGCTGAATTTTATGTTTGCTTTCCTGGCTGTTTCCATCACCCTTTTCAGGATGACATCATGCTCTTCAACCGATGCTGCGACTAGTATCATGTCATCTGCTAAGATGTGCACCCCTTCTATATTTCCAAATGCCTAAAAGTTCTTCTGTTGAAAAACTTCACTGGCAGACTTGATGCCAAAAAGCAGTCTTTTAAAGCAAAACCTCCTCCCCCATGGAGGGCTGAATGTGCACAGCATGGATGATGGCTCATCAAGTTTTAATTGCCAGTATCCACCCTTCTCATCCAGAATGGTGAATATGGATTTTCCTCACAACTTGGATAGAACTTCATCTGGAATGGGTATGAAGAAATGTTCCATTTTTATTGCTTCATTTGGGTCCCTAGGGTCCAAACACACCCTCAAAGAGCCATTTTTTTCTTTGTGACAACAAGATTGCTGACTGACTTTTTTGTTCTGTTACTGGAGCTATGACTTCTGTAGTGATCTGATTTTGTATATGTATACACTGTAATTAGATCTAAGTAATTAATCAGAAGAGGTTGTTTTTATCACCAGGGAGTTTACTTAAACACTCTGTATTGACTGAGAGACAAGAAAAGAGAGAGTTGGGATCGTTTAAGAATCTTTAATTTCTATAATTATAAATTCTTACAATCTACCAGAACTGTCTCAATGATGGATGCATATGGATTTGGATGTTTCGTGTTGGTGTGTGTGTGTTTGTTTTGTTCAGAATCTCTAGGCTGACGTAGCGAATCTGGTTATGACTAGGCTACCACGAAGCTTCAGAAGCTGATGACATGAGCCGCCATTTTGTGCCGTGACCACGTACCTATGGAGTCTCTCGCGGTCAGATCAGGAGTGTCAGGTCCTAGAACCCCCCTTGGTGCTGGGCTGATGAAACAGTAGTGCAGCACGACAAACCAGTCTACGGATAGCTCCGGTAGTAGTAGCAGATCTCGGCGGGTTCAGCTCTTATTGTGAAGGAACCGTCGTCTTGTTGTTCAAACGACAGAAATTTCCAGCTTGACAGTTCTCAGCTTAAAATAGGAAAGTACAGCTGGCCAGCCTGTAACTTTCTTAATGATGACAATGGAAATCCTTAGGACCTCCAATTGAACGGAACTGAGGTTAAAATGGAACTGAGTATAAAATGGCGTTGCCTTGTTTTATATCCCCTAATTGTTTACAAATCTTAGTAAACCGGATTGGACGACTTTCATTAAACAACCCAGATTCTGCCCTACCACAGATGAAAGTTCTGATTGGTTGAGAACAATGTGTCATGCGTTTCCATGGTAATGTAGATCAGTCTGTCTGGTGCAGTCCTGTTTATTCATTAAACACATAACTCATGACATCTTTATTTCACAGATCATTCACCTGATTATTAATGATCAACATATGCTCTGATTAGCTTCATCACGAATAAAGTACTTTGATTAATTAATGGAAAAAGTTCTTCTTCTCTTCTTCTGTCTCTTCTCCTGGAATGTAAACATACTGAAACAAGCGTCCGACCTTGGCGATTCCAACACGTTGTTACTGTGTGAAGGGGCAGCTGTTAAGGGCAGACAATTATAATATTCATAACGCTACACTTCTCTCTCTACAAGATCCTGCAGCATTGTTTTTAATATGTCCATCACAGCAATGGGGATTTTTCTGCACCCATGCCACATTGGGATCTGTGTGGATGTCATGCACACCAGAAAACTCACCAAAGCCAGTAAATTTTTTTTTTTATTTTTTTTTTAAGTAAAGTAAAATTGATGTGCTGCGACCAAATCATCCTTTGTGGCTGGTGGCTTAACTTCGATTATCTCCATTCTCTTTCTTTGTGTCATGCATGTGAGCCTCACCACTACCTCTGGCATCAGGCGCGTTCCTCCATATGCAATGAGAACTGTCTGAGTGGGTTTCAAATGTACTGGACCCAGTGTTTTCTGAAAGCCACTTAAAGATGACACATTAGCATCTGCTCTGGTGTCCAGTTTAAATCTCACAGCTGTATTTTTTTTTCAGCAGTCATGTACCACGCATCATCGGGCTGCTGCTTACTGTGGTTCAACCCCTCACATGCCATGGCTCCAATAGTCTCCACATCTCTTTCAAACAGGTTGAAACTGTTTACGGGTTCCCTGTTGGTACTCATGCAAGCCTTGGCAAAGTGATTGTTTTTGTTGCCCTTGTGACAGATAGCTCCATATGCTGGACACATCCTCGGTTTGTGTGTACCTCCACATCTTCTGCATGCAACATTTTTCTGAACTTGACTTTTGTTTAGCGTTTTGTGCCTTTCTTTCATGTGGGCTTTCATTTCCTCTGAGGTAGCTGCCCCTTTATTCAGTGTCTGTACTGACGCTTCTGGCTGCAGCATTCCCATGACGCATATCTGTGACTTTACAGCTTCTGCTGCTCCGCATATATCCACGGCTTTATCTAGAGTTAAGGCTGTTTCTCTTAAAAGTCTCTCCTTCATGCAAATATTAGATATGCTAAAAACTAGCTTGTCTCTGATAATATAATTTTCACTCGCCCCAAACTCGCAGTTTTTGGACTTTTGCCGTAGTTCTGTCACAAACGTGTCCACTCTGAGCCTCTCCGGTAGTGGCTAAGACCAGAACTGGTGTCGTTCACAGACGATATTTTTTTTCCAACATGAAGTACATTTTGAATGCATCCAAAATACCTTATAATGTTGGCCCATCTTCGCCATCATCAATTTCAACATCAAATAATAATAATAATCATCAAACTTATGTAGCGCTTTATTAGGACACTCAAAGACGCTTGCGTGAACTCTCACATTCACACACTGCCAGTGATGGTAAGCTACTACGTAGCCACAGCCGCCCTGGAGCGGTCTGACAGAGGCGAGGCTGCCATTTTGTACCGTCGGCCCCTCTGACCACCACCAACACAGGCAAGTTGGGTAAAGTGTCTTGCCCAAGGACACAACAGCAGAATACCTGTGGTGGAAGCTGGAATCGAACCTATAGCCCTCCGATCATGAGGCAATCTGCTCTACCACCTGAGCTACTGCTGCCCCAATCAAGGGTATTATAAATCTCAAGAGCCCCTTCCCTGACCGTGTGTAGCAGAATGGCAACTTTTACCGGTTCATCTTTTCCATCGGCTCTCGTGGCTGTCATATAAAGCTTGAACCTCTGCTCCCACCTCTGCCAATTTTCACTCAAATTCCCTGTGAGCTGTAGCGGCGCAGGCTGCTTGAACTGCTCCATGGCTGGCTCCCAGCTTGTAACGGCGTTCAGTCAAAACAGCACTCACTCGACTGAGCTACTTTGTTTCAGCATTGTTGGTGGATGAAAAAGAAAAGAATAAAAAAGAAAATCCCTTCTCTGACACCATGTTGTGTTTCTATCCAAAATAATGAGGACCTCAGAGACTTAAGTTAAAGCACCATGCATGTAACGTTTATTTTGCATTTCAACATGTGCTCCAGAACAAACCCAAACTTTCCCCAGTCATTTGTCAGACATTTACCATTTGTCAGATGGACTGACTCCCTTGAATAAGCAAGTTGTGGGCTTGTGTCTTACAGGTTGGCGAGGATGATGATGATGACGATGACATCCTCCACGGAGAAGATGAAGAAACCTCCAAAAGACAGTCTGACTCTACTTCCATGTTTCTACTTTGTAGAGGTGAGAAACAAACTAATAGTTGCATGACACACACCACCATCCAAACTTCACCACAGGTGAGGTGCATCACCTCCTCAGTCAATGAGTCAATCAAACATCACTTGTACAGCACTTTCCATTTACAAAAAGTACAGCTCAAAGTGCTTTACAGGTTAAAGTCACCCCATATAACCCATAATCACATAATTTCCCCAAAAATATAAAACTGACATCTGCCCCCCCCCCCCAATCCCACAACCCATTTCCTAAGGAACGCACAAACACACACAATCACACACACACGAACAACAAATACACACACACACACACACACACACACACACACACACACACACACACACACACACACACACACACACACACACACACAAAACTTAAAAAAATAAATAAAATAAAACATCATAAGCTAACACTAGGCTGAGTTCAGATGGGTTAGGTAACTGATGACACACCATCACACCTCGTTAGGAGTCAATCGATGGCAGCAGCCAAGGCATCAACCCAGGGCTCCCAGGGAGGTAGAGCGAAAAACCCCACCACCGCCTGAGCACTCCCCGAGGTGTGCCCAGGCCGCCACAGTCGACCAACACGCCCGAGGCAGAGGGCCCCACAGAGGAAAACACTGGCACGAACAAATCTTCACGATCTTTCTTCCTGGCACTCGCAGAGTACAGACGCTTCTCTTTTTGCTCCCTTATCTTTTTTTCCCAAGGATCTTTGTCCTGTCTGCCCACAGAGCACTTCTTTGCATTTCTTCTGAAAAACCCTATTTTTAACCATGGATTTGATAAATTGGTCATTCAACACGAATGATAAGATTTTTCAACAATGAGAATGGAGCAGGGGGCTCCCACATGCCCGCAGTGGACACATCCGGCGGGGTATAGGCTGGATTCCTGGAAGGAGTGGAAGATCATATGCCTCTCCCAGCTGTCCATTGAGGATATCGAAGACGTGTGGATATTCGGCCTGATGATCACTGGATTTCTTCTTATTGGAGTGGGAGGATATCTGGTTTCTGGAAATTTGGGAAGACGGAAGCGATTGGAGGGCGACCCGCACCCACGGAAAGCACCGTCGGTGTGGAGGCAAAATCTAATTTTTCTGCTGCTTCAGTGCTGCAACATTATATTAATAAGAAATGATTATACCTTGTGTTTTACTACAACATTGTTAAAGCTTCAGATTATTAAGAATGCATTGTTTCAGGTGTGAGATTAGTCGATCAATGAAAAAGAACGTTTGTCACAGACTCCTTGGAAACTCAGAGAGTCCACAAAAAGTGGCATTCAATCGGTTTTATTACTGACATATTTGCGTGAGTTTAGAAAAGAGGCAGATGAGACAGCGTGTCCGACAATTTGGTTTTTCATCTGAAACTATAAGTACATGCCAGGGATGTCTGAGGTGTTTTTACAAACACTGTATAATTAATACTCCTGGACAGAGTATGAATTACACAAAACTCTATGCGGATAGCTGGTTTAGGAGGTCCACTTGAGATGGGCAGACTTGCACTCTTAGTTTGCAATAGTTTCATCAGGTCATTAGCTTGGTGTTCCTGCAAACCTTCAGCGTAGCCGCCACAGACTCCACTGCATCAATCACCTGTCTTCCCAGTGAGTGAAGGGTTAATATCTCTTCTTCAGACATTCTTTTAAAAATAAAAATGACTTTTTCACCAAAATGAATGTAATGAACAGAAAAATCCACCAGATGGCGGCAGAGCGCTGTTGGTGGGTGTGGGCGGGGTGCTGACGTCACCGTGTATTCGTCCGGACTCTTTCAAAATGGCGGCGATCGATGACGTCACCGTGAAGCTTTAAAAACAAAAGTGAATAAAACACTGCTAAAACTGCACGAACGAGTTCAGCGTTTTACTCTTAGGTGTAGCGGATTTTGGGACGCAGAAACGCTGCGTCAAAATGGCTTGACAGGTTGTCGCACACGTATACAGCTGTCTTACCGGGTGGCTAGTTAGCACTGTTATGCTAAGCTAGCGCGGGCCTGGAGCGGCCAGGTTTTAACTATCCAATCCAGCCGGATTGGATCAGCCCGAGCAACTTAACGTTCGTGAGCATTGTCGTTATATTCGGACTATAGCGTTTTGCAGTTTGTGTGTGCAGAGACGCTCTGCAAAGTGTCAAACTTTAGTTATTAGCGATTTAATGCTAGTAAGCTCGACCGGGTTGGTTAGCCGAGAGATCAAAACTGCTTCCGACGGAAGCGGACTTCCAGCGGGATAATTCAATATCTCCTGTTACACAATAAATCATACACAGTGCCACTTACACTAGAGAAAAACATTAAAATAAACAGTATTCTGTCACACTCTGTCCTGTCTTCTCTTATGTTTTAGTCTGTGTCTCCGTTAATTGCTCCCACCTGCCTCTTGTTTCCCAATCACCATAGCTCCCGCTCCTCGTGTATTTAAACCCCTTCTGTTCTGTGTTCCATGTCGAGTCATCGTTTCAGTGTCCAGCGTGTGTCTTTAATAAACATATGTTAAACGGACTTACCTGTTCGCCTTCTTCCTCCCCGCGTTTGGATCCTACCTCCGCTCCACTCACCAGGCACGCTTGTGACAGAATGACTCGACCTTCTGAAGGATCCAGTGGGGAGATTCTCCCATGGAAGTATCTGTTCCAGTTCCTCTCCGCCGACTATTGGCCGGCATCTCCTTCTCCAGCCCCAGCTCCGCCTTGCCGAAGACGGCGTCCCCGACCTTCTGCCTCGGCGTTCCTCTCCACCCTCCCGGAGGCCAGTGGGAGAGTGGACGGGGAGTCGCTTCCTGATTGCTCCAGTTACGTGGGCACCCGCCTGGCTGCGTGCTCTTCCGGAGTTGGCCCACGGCGTGGGGAGAGATGCCGGGCTCCACCGCAGCCCTGTGTCCCAGGACGGAGCTGCGACCTCGCCGCTGCCCCTGCTTGCTCCTCCCAGTCAAGTAGGATCTTATCCACTCAAGTGCCTGGCCCGTAATGCCCACAGACCGCTCCAGACGGTTTATTAGGATGTTATGATCAACGGTATCAAAGGCTGATGACAGGTCCAAGAGCACCAGAACCACAGCATCACCGGAATCATTTGCCAATAAAATGTCATCAAGGACCTTAAGCAGTGCAGATTCAGTGCTATGAAAGGGTTTAAACCCAGATTGAAATACTTCTCCAATTTCCCATTCCTGTAGAAAAGATGTCAGTTGGATAAACACAGCCCTCTCTATGATCTTTGAGATGAAAGGGAGTGTAGATACAGGTCTGTAAGTGTACAAGATTGTTGGGTCCAACCCTGATTTCTTAAGCAGAGGTTGTACCACCGCCCGCTTTAGGGGAGTAGGGACTTCCCCAGATATCAAGCTGCTATTTACAATTTGCAGTACGTGATCACCCACTACAGAAAAAAACTTCTGTCAGTAGCCTTGCCGGGAGAACATCAGTTACTGCCCCTGTTGGCTTAAGTCTCATGACCAGATCCTCAAGCTCTTCAAGAGTTAATGGTTGAAAACCCTCCAGTGCCTTTGGAACACAGAGATCTGCATAGGGGGCATGCTTAAGTAGTGGAATAGAGGCCCTTGTCACCCTTATCTTGTCCACAAAGACATCCAAAAACTTGTTACATGACTCAGTGGTGTACCAGCATTCAGACATCAATTCTGTTTGCTTCACAGCCAGACAGGACATGTTAAAAAAACAAACAAACAAACAAAAAAAAGTCTTAGAAAAAATGGATCTAATGTTCAACAACCCACATTTAATTTTTCTAGTTTTCTGCTCAGTTGAATTTGTTCTAACATTTATGAGATTTCCATGATTTGCTTTATTAAGCCTGATATTTAATCTGTATGATTTTGGCCGTGGGCAGGACACTGTCTCTATGGGGTAGTGGGTGGGTAACAGTACAGAAGCTGTAGAGGGGTGGGTTAAACTACGACTCTGCTTCCTGGTCTGGACCCTGGGTAGTCATGGAGGACTAATAAAACTGGCCATGTTCCTAGAAAGAAGAGCTGCTCCATCCAAAGAGGGATGGATGCCGTCTCTCCGCATCAGACCAGGTTTTCCCCAAAAAGTTTTCCAATTATCAATGTAGCCCACGTTGTTTTCAGGACACCACCGAGACAGCCAGCGGTTGAAGGACAGCATGTGGCTAAACATGTCGTCACTGGTCCGATCAGGCAGGGGCAAGAGAAAATTACGGAGTCCGACATTGTTTTGGCAAACTTACACACCGAAGCAACATTAATTTTAGTGACCTCCGATCGGCGTAACGGGGTGTCGTTACCGCCAGCGTGAATAACAATCTTACTGTATTTACGCTTATCCTTAGCCAGCAGTTTCAGATAAGATTTAATGTCGCCCGCTCTGGCCCCAGGTAAACATTTAACTATGGTTGCTGGAGTCTCTAATGCCACGTTTCTGACTATGGAGCTGCCAATGCGTACATCACCCAGCCGGCCTGAGGTCCCGGCTGCTCGGGTTCTGCTGGAGGACAGTGGTTCTGAGCTAATTAGCCCCACACTAGCCAAGTAGCTACGGCTATCTACGGGCTTTTCAACAGTGTGGAGCTGGGCCTCCAATTCCGACACCCTTGCCTTCAAAGCTACAAAAATGCTATATTTATTACACGTACCATTATCACTAAAGGAAGCAGAGGAGTAACTAAACATCTGACACAGAGAGAAAGAGATAGGAGATGGAGAAGCAGAGACAGAAGTAGCCATAGCGAAGCTGAGGCTAAGCTAACTGGACGAGCAAACTGTTCAATACCAAATAAACTGCATGCAAACTCAAATGGTTCCCAAAAAGCTAGGTGGTGTATTGATACTGATTACGAAGCTACCCACTAGAGGGCGCTCGAGGACCATAAGTTATGTA
This sequence comes from Nothobranchius furzeri, assembly GCF_043380555.1. Lineage (NCBI taxonomy): Eukaryota > Metazoa > Chordata > Actinopteri > Cyprinodontiformes > Nothobranchiidae > Nothobranchius > Nothobranchius furzeri. Next base: position 81,110,851 of record NC_091748.1, read on the forward strand.
ACAGTCGAGCAAGTAGCAAGCTGTTAATAAAGAGCTAACAGAAGTTAGCATGAAGACCTGACTCAGTGTTCTTTTAATTATAAAGAACATTACATGGTACCAGGAGTGGGGTCAAGAAAGAGAGGCAACACAACAAGATGAATGCAATAAAACCACCAAGTCAACTGAAGCTGACTGGAAACGTAGATTCAAGTTGGAGGGCTTTCAAGCAGCAGTTCATGATGTACATCGCGGCAGTCGGAGTGGACCGTCAGACAGATGAAAGAAAAATAGCCATGCTGCTCACGATCACTGGCACAGAAGCGATAGAGGTCTTCAACACATTTGTGTTTGCCCAACAGGATGACTAAGATAAGTTTGATGAAGTCATAAAGAAATTTGATGAGCACTGTCTATCAAAGAAAAACGAAACATACCAGAGGTATGTTTTTCGCACTCGTGTCCAGCAACCGAGTGAGACATTTGATACTTTCCTCACAGACCTGAAGATTAAACCTCAGTCCCGCAATTTTGGTGAGCTCAGAGACTCTATGATTAGAGATCAAATAGTGTATGGGACTAATGAAAAGAAGCTCCATAAGAAGTTGTTGAGGGAAACAGAACTAAGATTGGAAAATGCCATAAAAATATGTCAAGCCAGCGAGCTAGCACATCAACATGTTCTGACTTTCAGAGAGCCTGCTGTAGGAGTCGTACAAGAAAATGAGACAGTGAATGCAGTGACAATGAAAAGGAAACCATGGGGCAAATTTGAAAACAATGACAACAAAAGCAAAGCTGATGATAAAGAAATGTTCACCTGCAAAAGATGTGGGGAGAAACACAGACCAAGACGATGTCCTGCTTAGGAAAAAAATGTGCAAAATGCAAAGGACATAATCATTTTGCAAAAATGTGTCCTTCCAAAAAGGACAAGAAGTTCACACAGTGCAGGAAAACTCAGATTGCAGTGATGATTTAAGTGACTCATTCTTTATTACAATGGTGTCAGAGGATATAAAATCACAACTTTCAGAAGTAAACAAGTCTGAGTCAGTGGTTTGTGTAGTAACAGAAGATAAATGGACTGCTCCACTGTTAGTCAATGGGTCAGTCATTACATTCAGAACTGATACAGGGGCCAAAGCTAACCTGATCAGTGTAATATCTGAAGTTGTATATTTATATACTGTAATTAGATAATGTAATGATCTGATTTTGTATATGTATACACTGTAATTAGATCTAAGTAATTAATCAGAAGAGGTCGTTTTTATCACCAGGGAGTTTACTTAAACACTCTGTATTGACTGAGAGACAAGAAAAGAGAGAGTTGGGATCGTTTAAGAATCTTTAATTTCTATAATTATAAATTCTTACAATCTACCAGGACTATCTCAGTGATGGATGCATATGGATTTGGATGTTTCGTGTTGGTGTGTGTGTGTGTGTGTGTGTGTGTTTTGTTCAGAATCTCTAGGCTGACGTAGCGAATCTGGTTGTTATGACTAGGCTACCACGAGGCTTCAGAAGCTGATGACATGAGCCGCCAATTTTGTGCCGTGACGACGTACCCATGGAGTCTCCCGCGGTCAGATCAGGAGTGTCAGGTCCTAGAACCCCCCTTGGTGCTGGGCTGATGAAACAGTAGTGCAGCACGACAAACCAGTCTACGGATAGCTCCGGTAGTAGTAGTCCGGCGGGTTTAGCTCTTATTGTGAAGGAACCGTCGTCTTGTTGTTCAAACGACAGAAATTTCCAGCTCGACAGTTCAGCTCAAAGTAGGAAGCACAGCTGGCCAGCCTGTAACTTCTTAATGATGACGATGGAAATCCCTAGGACCTCGGATGTACTGGAGCTGAGGTTAACATGGAACTGGTTAACGTGGAACTGACTATAAAATGGCGTTGCCTTATTTTATATCTACTAACTGTTTACAAATCTCAGTAAACCGGATTGGACGACTTTCATTAAACAACCCAGATTCTGCCCTACCACAGACGAAAGTTCTGATTGGTTGAGAATAATGTGTCATGCGTTTCCATGGTAATGTAGATCAGTCTGTCTGGTGCAGTCCTGTTTATTCATTAAACACATAACTCATGACATCTTTATTTCACAGATCATTCACCTGATTATTAATGATCAACATATGCTTTGATTAGCTTATCACAAATAAAGCACTTTAATTAAAGGAAAAGCGTTCTTCTTCTCTTCTTCTGTCTCTTCTCCTGGAATGTAAACATACTGAACCAAGCGTCCGACCTTGGTGATGTTACTGTGTGAAGGGGCAGCTGTTAAGGGCAGACCATTATAAGCTTCATAACGCTACATCAGTGAGAACGATTTTAAGGCACTGACTGAGAAGGCTAAAATAATTACAAGGAACATCACACCGCTGAAGGCTTATAATAATCAGCCAATACAAACAAAAGGTGGATACAGACTTAAAGTGGCTACAAAAGGCAAATAGCATAACATACTGTTCACCATTATGCCTGATGGACATGAGTCACTTCTAGGTGATAAAACATCTGAGGACCTAGGACTTGTGAAGAGGATCTATCAGATCAATACAGACAGCATGAAAATAGTCAAAACAGGAAAAAGACTGGAAAACAAAACAGAAGAAAGAAGTACAGACATTAACAAATTTCCTTCTGTCTTCAAAGGTCATGGAACATTAACTTATACCTACAAAATCCAGCTCAAAGATGATGCTGTACCTGTGGTGCATGCACCAAGGAGAGTGCCTGCTCCACTCAAAGCAGGTTTAAAAAAAGGAACTAGAGAGAATGACTCAGTTGGGTGTCATTGAAAAAGTAGAGGAGCCCACAGACTGGGTGAACTCTGTCACATGTGTCAGGAAAAAGAACACAGGAGCACTTAGAGTCTGTCTTGATCCCAAAGATCTGAATGAAAATATTAAAAGGGAACATTATCAGATACCAAAGCGAGAAGAAATACTGAGTGAAATGACAGGGGCTAAATATTTTAGCAAACTGGACGCTTCTTGGGTAAGTTCATTCCTAATCTTTCCTCCAAGACTGCATGTCTCAGAGAGCTGCTGCAGAAAAACAGTGTTTGAATGGATAGATCGACATGAAAGAAAATGGAAGAGATTAAAAGAAACTGTAGCAAATAAGCCAGTCCTAACATTCTTTGATCCATCCAAACCAACAAAAATCTCTACAGATGACTCAAAAGATGGCTTGGGAGCTGTACTGCTTCAAATGAATGGAAAACGATGGCAACATGCGTCCAGATCAGTGACAGAAACAGAACAACGCTATGCTCAAACTGAAAAAGAGACTTTAGGGTTAGTATATGGATGTGGAAAATTTCACAGCTATGTATATGGACTACCAACCTTTATTGCAGAAACTGATCACAAACCCCTCATTGCGATCTAAAGAAGAATCTCAATGACATGTCACCCAGTATTCAACGCATGATGTTGATGTTGCAGCGTTATGACTTTGAGCTGATATACACACCAGGAAAATACATCATGCTGGTGGATACTTTATCACGAGCACTGGCACCAAGCTGTGACAGATTGAACAGCTTAGCAGCAGAGGATGCTGAAGCACACATAAACATGGTGACTGCTTCACTACCAGCAACAGATGTCATGAAACAACAGATCATTCAAGGGACAGCTGAAGATCCCCTGCTTCAGAAAGTTTCTCACCATATCCAAAATGGTTGGTCAAAGGGAGAGTGTCCAGGATTTTACCCTTTCCGTGCTGAGTTGTGCATGGTTAATGGGCTGATGATGAGACAGCACAGGTTTGTCATCCCTCGAGCCATGCGGAAGGACATGCTTCAACGTATCCATGAGGGACATCTGGGAGTGGAGAAATGTAAAAGACGGGCAAGAGAGGCCATTTACTGGCCAGGCATCAACATGGATATTGAAGAAATTACACAAAAATGTGAAACATGTCTTAAACACCACTACAAACAAACAAAGGAGCTGATGTTGGTGGCAGAACTACCAGATGCTCCATGGAAAAGGTGGGAACTGATTTATTCCATCTGGATGGCAAGGATTTTCTTCTGGTGATTGACTACTATTCTAATTATCCAGAAGTTGTTCAGCTTTCCAGTACATCAGCAGTCTGTCGTCACACACATGAAAGGATTCTTTGCACGACACGGGATTCCTCTTTGTGTTGTCAGTGATAATGGCCCACAATAAGGAATTTAAGGATTTTGCAACGCAATATGGATTTCAACATGTTACCTCCAGTCCTTTATATCCACAAGGTAATGGACAAGCAGAAAAAGGTGCCCAAGTTGTGAAGAGACTGTTGGAAAAAGCAAGAGACAGTAAAACAGACTCATGTTTAGCTCTCCTGAGCTACAGGGCTTCACCTCTGGAGTGTGGGACTTCGCCTGCAGAGCTGTTAATGCATCGCAAGCTGCGTACTGCTCTTCCACACATCTTCAAGAACAGTTCTTATGAACGTGACAATGAGCTGCATGACAAAAGGATGAAACTCAAGCAAAGACAGAAAAAGAACTACGACCAGGCGCTAAAACATCTGGATCCGCTTCAGGAAAGAGATGTGATAAGGATTGAAGGACCAGATTACTGGGACAAGAAAGCGACTGTTCTCAGAGAAGTGGGACCCAGATCATTTGTTGTTAAGACTGAGACTGGACAGGTGCCTTACCGCACATACATGCCACCTCAAGATATAATTTTATAGTACAAAATACCGGTCCCTTCAGTTATGTTTTACTGTCAGCAAATGGTAGGAACTGCTGAGGGCAGGGACATAAGAAAAAAAACACAATAATGTTCATTCACAAACTGCTACAAGTTGTGTCCAAAGTTTCAGTTTCACACACTACGATAATCGTCATGCAGTGCTTTGTGACACCGCTTCAAATTTGCACTGAGGTTGGACATATTAAACTGTCCTGGTTCTGTTCCACCATGGGAAACTTGTGCATGGTAAACGTTGCACTGAGCCACACTGTCTTTATGGACTTGAACAAAAACTACTGCCACACGATTGACATTGCTGCTCGCTACTTTGGTACCATGCACTGTTATGATCACTTGGGCTTTGCATGCTGGATCTGGGCACTGCTGTATAGAATTGCTGGAATAAAATTTGAAGTGAAATAGACCGCATATATCGAAGATTTTTGAATCGAAGATTTATAAATCACCAGGATTACTTCATTTGTTCGGTTGGACTAATCAGAGGAGTCAAAGGGTTTCAAGGACTTTAAACATACTAAGACTGAACTGATTAAGGGCAAATGATTTAAAGGTTATTGGGATTTAAATTTTTGTTAAATTTGGTTGTTTAATAAATGCCAGCTTTGTAATTTCTATTGAAGCAGTGGTTTATTTTTGCTTCACCTTCTTTCCTCCCTAGAACCTATGGTCATTGGGTGTGGTTTTCTCTTTTAAATGTATAAGTTAATATTGTTAATGCTACACTTATTTAATTCTTTAGTTTTTTTTATTCCAGACCAAAAGTAGCCTAGAAATCTAGACCAACTATAGAAGTACCAGAAGATCTTGCTCTGCAGGTCAGTCTGCTGTAGCCTCAGCAAGTCTACCATTGGACCAAACAGTTTTGTGTCTGGCCAGTCACAGTGCTATACATTTGTTGAGGGGGCATAATGCTATAGCTGCAGTGGAGAAAGACAGCAAACATGGTGTCAACTCAGGAATGGCGTTCGTTTGAAACCTCTGTGGATTGAATTGATGGCTTACCAGGCTAGACCAAGGGCCCATTACACACAGAGTTACAGTTGAGTTGTTAAGATTCATCATGTTCTGCTGCTTTATCACTGTGGACAGAACCAGAACCTGGTGGCTCATAGTGACTTGACCACTCTTTGTTGCTTTCTTCTTTACAGCTGCCTATTGTGGCTTCTTCTATGGTGTCTCTGTACTTCCTGGAGCTAACAGATGTGGTGCAGCCAGCTCAGACGGGTTTCCGCTGTAATGACCGAGACCTCAGCATGCCTTACGTGGATGAAGGAGATGAGCTGATCCCACTGCTGATGCTGCTGAGCCTCGCCTTTGCTGGCCCAGCTGCTTCGGTACCACCATGAAGTCATCATTACTTTTCTTGAAATTATTATTATTATTCCTTTATTTCACCAGCAGAAGGACTCATTGACATATGAATTCTCAATTGGTCCAGGACATGAAAACAATACTGGGATTTACTCATAATCACACATTACCACAAAATAGAAAAAACATTATTAATCCCACAGTGAGGAAATTCCCTTTCTACAGCAGCACATACACTTTGAGAAAAGGAAGAAGAAAAATAATAAAAAGATTACAGGGCTGCCACCTTACCATGGTGGAGGGGTTTGAGTGTCCCAGTGATCCTAGGAGTTAAGTTGTCTGAGGCATTATGCCTCTGGTAGGGTCACTCATTATAAACAGGTCCTAGGTGAGGGATCAGACAAGGAGCAGCCCAAAGACCCCTTATGAAGAAAAACATCCTGACTGTGGTCTGTGCTTATGCACCAAACTACAGTTCAGACCAGGGGCGGACCGGGACATCATTTCAGGCTGGGAATTTTGAAACCATCCCAGGCCACTGCCCAATTAACGCTAAACACTAAAATGAGTCAGGTTGGGCGCCTACTGATGTAAAAAGGTAAAACAACTAGCTTCACATGTGCCCTGATTCTTTGCTCTAAAATATAAATATTTGTGTTCTGCTGCTATAATCTGTACTTATGTTGCATAAACTGAAATTATATTTAATTCTGTTAAAGGAGCCTCCTGCACATTAGACGAAATAGACAAGACACCATCATCCCCTGAACTTGAGACTAACAGGTACCAGACCAAATGTCTGGGTCAACAGAATCACAACAAAAGCAGTATCTATGGATGTTTTTCTCATAATATTTATAAACACCAATAATAATAATAGGGGTTTAAAGGCTATGAACCAAAGACAATATAAGCCAGAGGTGAAGGTATGAACATTTAACAAGAATTTTCATGAATGATCATCAGGGTTGCTGTAAAATCTAATCCAGATCAGTCCAGGTCAGAATTATCATCTCATCTGTCTCATGATCAGCAGCAGCTGAATGTTTGTCACCACAAAGTTTCAAGTGAAGCACACTCCACTTTTGACATTTTATTTCTTGTTTGCTCACGATCCATGTTTCCGTTTCTTCTCCATGGATATTGTAACGATGTAACTGACCAAGTGGTCAGTTTTCATCTACATATTGACCACACAAGAAAACCTTTCATGTAGACAGGGAAACACCATCTGTTTGGACACCCAAATCCAAGCAAACCTTTGCTGTCCTTGCTACTGTGAGGAGTCATAACATTCTCACTCAAGGCCTCTTGCAAGTCTGCTGCATTCCTCACTCTCAATAAAGTGAACCTACTCAAAGTTCCTATGTGACTTTACAGTTATAGGTTACAACAATCATATGTGTTGAATGAACAAGATGTTTATATCAAATGTTTGAATAATCTGTGCTTTAACCATGATAGTTTTAAAATGAATTCTGTTCTTGCAATGATTCATTTCAGATCTCATCTACACCAGATCAGTATGTGTTTGATCTAACAAGTAAATCAAAATCTACACTCATACACATTACAATAAGATACTTATTAATGTTAAAAGTTACTTCACATAAGTGTTTTGAAACATTCTCATTCAAAAAGTGTTAAACACCTTTGTATCTGAAGAAGGCGTGGCTTCTGAGGAATGTTTGGTAAAACCCTCAAACATGCCACATTCTGATTTGCCAGAATGAGCCAAAATTGATAAACAATGAGTTCAATAAAACTACTTCCCAATTAATTCAGTTTCTAGCTGACTCTTGAACTGGCCAATTTGGGAACAAGAATTTTTGAAACCATCTCCTTTGACATCCAGTCAAAAAGCCTCTTTGTACGCTGCAAGTGAGACAGACGCCAAACGGCTCATCTAAGGGCCAAACAAACCCTTGGATGCAATCAAGCATTCCAGCTTCTTGTTTTGACCTGGAGATATCTCAAGATTAGACAAGTCATATTGGAGCCAATCTACGGGTTTATGGTAACGAGAGGTCCATGTCCACCTGGACCTCGTGACTCCCTGGATCTGAAAAGGGGATCTCCACAAAAGAGAATCGTAGGCTCAACATATTTCATCAGATGACTTTCATAAACAATCCTTAGCTCACCAAACATCCACTTTTTTTTTTACAACCCAAACTTCACAAATTCTGTCATCCAGCTTCCATTACTACATTTCACACATCACATTACATCACCTCATACCCACTACATTACATATCACTATACATACCTTGTCATGTATAATCATTAGTTTAGGAAAATTAATACATTTATTTTATAAACTATATATGTGACTCTGTCTGAATTAATACTACCGTAAATCCTCTAATACAGGCCCGGGCCTGCATTTTCCTCAAGCTCATCAAGCTCCAGGCCTTTATTGGAAGGAGGGCCAGAATTAGAGGCAGGCCTCAATTTCTATTTGGTTGGTTCGCTGGAGTTTTTGACAATTCACTACAATGTACCTGCCTGTCAGAGTGTTTAACCACTGGTTGGTCTGCTGATGCTGCTGTCAGTCTTTGCGGGAATGTGTACGGTGTGGGAAAACAATTTTATTTTTTCTCCTCTGCCTGAGCTGATGGTGATGCACGGCGCCTTTTTTACAAAACGCAGGCCTTTAATGGAGCGCATGCCAGACTGTGAATGACTGGTGCTTGAGGACACACAGATATCTTTTCAGAAATGTCTGAGATTTCGACTAATAAATACCTGGAAATTGTACCGGTACGGACTGTACCCTAGAAAAAAGTGGCAGAACCTGCTGAAAGGTTATATTTAGAAGTGGTGGTGGTACTGGTTCCGGCCCAAAGGATTGCTCTCTGTCCCTAAAGGATATGAGTCTGATGATCTGATCATCAGAACCTGATCATCATGATCCATTCCTGACAGCCGCTGTTTATGCCTCCCCACCTCACCCCACGCGCCCAGCATTGTGCGCTGCTTGATAATTGAACTGGCCCAAAAACTCCACCTTAACCCGGTTCTCCCAACATGATCACATACAGGCCAGCCTGGACATGCAACTGTGGCTAGATCTTTCTTCTTTTTCAATCTCTCTTTTTCTGCTCAACCTTTCCTGGCCTGTCTAGGTCCATTTAGCCTCTGGGGCCAAAGTTGCGGTGGTGCTGTAGCGCACTCTGGATGGGGGGTGTCTGCAGCGCTTTGCCAGACCCCGAAAAAGTGAGAGGAGTGGGTGTCTTTATGCTCCAGTTTGTGTGCTCCAGTTTGTGTGAGTATTAGAAGAGCAGATGCCCTGATGATGGATTGTTCATTTAGATATTACACACGTCATGACCGTGGACAAGTCATGCCTTCCTCAGGAAAGGAAGTCCAAGCAGAATGTAGCTCGGGTGGTCGCGGAGGTCAAAACCTGGGCATAGGAGGAGTTTGGTGAGATGATGGATCAAATCTTCCGCAAGGCTACGAGAAGATTCTGGTCCACCAACCGGCATCTCAGGAGGAGGAAGCAGTGCACTACCAACATTGTTTATAGTGGGGATGGTGTGTTTTATTAATTGATAATTTGTTAAACCATACAGTCAGACTTATTTTACAACCCAGACATTGCCATTTTATGAGATTGTCATGACTTTCTATCCTTCACCCTCCTCTGCCTCTTCATTCAGCTCACCTGGTCCCCTCACCAAGCTCCAGCCAAGCCCTGTTTTCCCTAGCAACCTCAGTCAGCATCACAATCAACTCCATTCATCCCACCTGTTCCTGTAATCAGCTTCATCCACTTCACCTGCTCCTGACTCCTCAGCTCATCACACACACCTGCTTCCCTGCTATAAAAGAACCATCCAGCTATCCAGTCTCTGCCAGATTATTGAAAGCATTTGCCAGTAGATCTCCCAGCTATCCACCCTGCCTGATTTCAGCCTTGGGACCCCGTTTTTGCTCCTGACCCCTGCCTTGTACTCTGCCTGCCTCCACGACCTTCGCCTGTCCTCAACCTCGCCTCTTGCCTGTTCCCCGTATCTGCATGTCCGATCTGGTTTTGACCCTCGCCTCCTCTCCGACTCTGTCTCCAGCCTCGCCCAACTCTGGTAACTCTGCATCCTAATAAAGACTTTATAGTTTACTCTCATTGTGTTTGGCGTCTTCACGGGTCTTCTGAGTTCTGTTCGTGACGGAATTATCTGGCCAAAAAATTAGACCCAACGCCGACACAATACTTGGGAGTTTATTTTTTTTATTTTTAATGTTTTTCAACTTTTCATCTGACCTGACATGGATCCAGCAGAATCCTGAACTACACCAACAACTGTCCATTACAGATACTGTGGAGACCCAGAAACTTGCCGGACTTATATCGAAGCCTGCGCTCGATATTTGGACCTAGCTTCCTCGGATCATGAAAAGGTCTCGTTAATGATATCCAATCTGGGTGGTAACACCCTGGTGTGGGCTATGGATTATATTTCGGTGCGTCCGTCCGGATCGGTGTCCTTTTGGGAGTTTGCCAGGCATCTGCAGGAGACCTTTGGCCATTGCTCGTCTCCTGTTCATGCCTCCAAATCCACTCTGTCTGTCCCGGGGCATCAGTACTCTCATGCTCCCATCAGATCTGGTTTCTTTTCCCTTTCCCCTGTCCCTGTTGACGCCGTCTTTACCTCCACCCGACGTCGACGCCGGAACTGTCGCCAGCAACCCCCGTCCAAACACTACCCGCTCACATCACATCCTGCTCCAGCGGTGGTCCCGGAGGTCGCATCGTATCCTGCTCTGGCGGTGGTCCCGGAGGATGCATCGCATCCTGCTCTGGTGGTGGTCCCGGAGGACGCATCGCATCCTGCTCTGGTGGTGGTCCCGGAGGACGCATCACATCCTGCTTCGGCGGTGGTCCCGGAGGACGCATCGCATCCTGCTCTGGTGGTGGTCCCGGAGGACACATCGCATCCTGCTCTGGCGGTGGTCCCGGAGGACGCATCACATCCTGCTTCGGCGTTGGTCCCAGAGGACGCATCGTATCCAGCCTCGGTGGTGGTCCCGGAGGACGCATCGCATCCTGTCTCGGCAGTAGTCCTGGAGGACGCAACGCATCCTCCTGGAGGACACATCGCATCCTACCTCAGCGGTGGTCCCGGAGGACGCATCGCATCCTGCCTCGGCGGTGGTCCCGGAGGACGCATCGCATTCTGCTTCGGCGGTGGTCCTGGAGGACGCACCGCATCAGTTCCAGCCCGTCCACGAGGTTCAGGTCCAGCCTGTTCCACAGTTCCAGTCTCCATCCCTGTCTCCGGAGTTCCAGTCTCCATCCCTGTCTCCAGAGTTCCAGTCTCCATCCTTGTCTCCAGAGTTCCAGTCTCCATCCCTGTCTCCAGAGTTCCAGTCTCCATCCCTGTCTCCACAATTCCCGCCTCCATCCCGTCTCCAGAGTTCCCGTCTCCACCTCGTCTCCAGAGTTCCAGTCTCCGTCCCTGTCTCCAGCGTTCCCGTCTCCGTCCTTGTCTCCAGAGTTCCCGTCTCCGTCCCTGTCTCCAGAGTTCCCAGAGCCTACGTCCCTGTCTCCAGATTTCCCAGAGTCTCCATCCCTGTCTCCAGAGTTCCCAGAGTCTCCGTTCCTGTCTCCAGAGTTCCCAGAATCTACGTCCCTGTATCCAGAGTTACCAGAGTCTACGTCCCTGTATCCAGAGTTCCCGTCTCCTGAGTTCCCAGAGTCTACATCCCTGTCTCCAGAGTTCCCATTTTCCCCAGTCCCAGAGTCTACGTCCCTGTCTCCAACGTTTCCATCTCCAGAGTTCCCGTCTCCCCAGTCCCAGAGTCTATGTCCCTGTCTCCAGAGTTCCCGTCTCCCCCAGTCCCAGAGTCTCTGTCCCCTCCTAGCCCAGAGTCCCCTCTGTCTCCTCAGTCTCCAGAGTCCCCTCTTAGTCGTAGTCCAGTGTCCCCTCTTAGTCGTAGTCCAGAGTCCCCTCTTAGTCTTAGCCCAGAGTCCCCTCGGTGTCTTAGTCTTAGTCCAGAGTCCCCTCTTAGTCCTCGTCCTCCGGTGTCCTCTATCCCCCGACTTCCACAGTCCCGGCTCCTGGTTCCCCGTCGCCGGCCCCCCAGACTCCCGCAGTCCCGGCTCCTGGTTCCCCGTCGCCGGCCCCCCAGACTCCCGCAGTCCTGGCTCCTGGTTCCCCGTCGCCGGCCCCCCAGACTCCCGCAGTCCCGGCTCCTGGTTCCCCGTCACCGGCCCCCCAGACTCTTCTGGCCCTCCTTCCTGGTCCCCCTCCTCCCGCCCTGCTCTGGCCCTCCTTCCTGGTCCCCCTCCTCCTGCCCTGCCCTAACCCTAACCCTTCGTGACAGAGATACTTAATTATGTTTTGCTACATAACAGCTAAGCTCCCATTCCATTTCATTCATTGTCTCAATTATCTTGTTTCAACCATCATTCATCATAAGTACAGTAGATATGGAAGCCGAGCCACTCAGAAAAATAACTTATTATGATATAAGCCGACATGTTTCGGTTGCGTGCGACCTTCTTCAAGGCATCATTAGAAACTTTAACACAGGTGTCCCTAAATAGGGAGACGACCAATCACGTGACATATGTTTTTCTAGTGTGACATCTGTAACACTTTAAAATCACACTGGAAAAACATATGTCATGTGATTGGTTGTCTCCCTAGGGACACCTGTGTTAAAGTTTCTGGCGATGCCCTGAAGAAGGTCGCACGCGACCGAAACACATCGGCATGGTTTCCACATGGCGAGCCAATCACTGCTGGTGATCAGATCAAGTTTTGCATCTGATGGAGTTTTGCAGTTTAGCAAATACAATTGTTGGCTCTGAAAAAGGAATGTTTTTTTGCCCCTGGAACAGGTTGGCCGAACTGGAACAGCTTGCTTGTACTAACTTTTAGAGAAAATGACTGATGTTTTAAAGGTCTGTTTATTTTTTTATTTGGACCAATCAGAATTCAATTCAATTCAATTTTATTTATATAGCGCCAAATCAGAAGCCAGGAAGTTTAAGAGGCATTAACAGAGTCCTCAGACGTCCCCCCCCTTTTTTTAGACATTTGGAAAAGGCTTATTTCCTTATTACGTGAAGTAAATATGGAATAACAGTCATTTGTGAAAAAACAAATTTTAATATGTGACATTACTGATAGTAAATCATTATTATATTCATCAAGTAGATTGTGTTACGGCCGCCGCCGTTTTGGAGCCCAGTGGTGTGCAGCGCTCCCTGTTTTCCTGTTCAGCAGTGCAGCACCTTGGACAGCTGCCCCTTGGGAAGCACCTTTCCTTCAGGACCATGGACAGCACCAGAGCAGCACCCACGGCCAGCTGGGACTTTTCACCTCATCAGCTGGCCCTTCAAAAGCGGCCAGCTGGAGCTCCTCAGGGGACAGAAATGTTTGTGGGTTGCAGCAGCAACTGGTGTTCTCTTCCCTTGTGGTTCTCTCAGTCTTGTGGTTTTGAACCTTTGGAAATTGTACTTACTTCTAGAAAGTAGGTAGGATTTTGGTGTTTGGGACAATCTGAGTTAACTGGTAATTTTGGTTTGGTTCATCTTTTAGACTACTTTGGGTTAATTACCAGTTGGGGTTTTGCCCATGTGGATTTTCAGTCTCCTTTTAATATAGAAGAGCTATTTAGGATTTTGGTGTTTTGACAATTTCAGTTACTTTAGAAATTTTAGTTTGGTTTGTCTCTCAGACAATCCTTAGTTAATTATTCGGTGGGGGTTTTGCCCTTTCTTTATTATCAGTCTCCTTTTAATAAAGGAGAGTTATTTTAGGGTTTTCAGTGTGGACGTTCTCAGTCAAATTGTTAATCTTAGTTTGGTTTGTCCTTTGGACACGCCTTGGTTAATTTCTGGGTGAGGGTTTTGCTCCCTCCTTTTGGACTTCCCAGCCCCTTTTAATAAACTTTTGAAAACAAGGACACTTTGAGTTGGTTTTGCTTTGTCAAGCCCCCCCCCCCCCCCAGGGTGACCTTACGTTAGACTCGTCCATCTTATGTCCCCCCCCCCCCCCCCCCATCTTCCTGCCTGAGCCCACTGAAGGGGTGCAACAGATTGCTTTAGTGTATTTAAGGTTTGAAATAGGGTATTTGAAGAATAAACAGTTATGCTGTTTCATTCATTATTGTAAAGCAATCAAGTCATTAAATCACTTTAGATAAAATTATATCAAAATGGCTGCCGAGGTGCTGACACACAGCTTGACAGGTCCTGTGTGTTTGCTGGAAAAGTCATCTAAAAAGTCATCTAAAAAGTGTAAAGGACCTTGGATTGTACTATCAAAGTCCTGCTCTGTGGTGTGGATAACTCTCTATCTTCTGTTGACCTCAGCATGTCCAAGAAAAATTAGCAGTCAAACCCTGTATCCAGCCAGATGGAGTCAGCAAATGCTGTACACAAGAATACTGGACTATGGCCATGCCAGGCCACCCCAAGATGAACAGGAACAAGCCTTCACAGGTAGACTGCTTCTTGGTGTTTTAAATCTCATGCTGATGCTTCTCTTGTCTGGGGATGTTGAACTAAACCCTGGGCCTCAACCTTTAACTGGATTAGCCTCATGGCTAGCCGGACCAGTGCTGACTGGGCCGCAACCTCTGCAAGTGGTATTAGCACCACGACCAGCTAGGCCTCCACTTCCACTAGCTGCACCTCTACCTCTGCTTTTGGGTTATTTACATCTAGTAGCCGGGCAATCACCATTGCCAGCTGGGCCACAGCCTCTGTTGGCTGGGTCTTCACGTTTGTTGGCTGGACTACCACTTCTGCTAGCTGGATCATCACCCTGTTTGGCTGGACCTCCACCTCTGTTGCCTGGGCCCTCACCTTTGCTGCATGGGTCTTTACCTGTGCTGCATAGACCTCCACCGCTGTTGCATGGGCCTCCACTTCAGCTGCATAGGCTTCCACCACTATTGAATGGGCCTTCACCACTGCTGCATGGGCCCTCACCTCAGCTGCATGGGCCTCCACCTCAGCTGCATGGACCTCCACCGCTGCTGCATGGGCCCTCACCTCAGCTGCATGGGCCTCCACCTCAGCTGCATGGGCCTCCACCACTACTGCATAGGCCTCTACCAACACCAGCTAGGCCCCAACCACCACCAGCTGGACTACAACCAATTCCAGCTGGACCTCAACCAATACCAGCTGGACCTCAACCAATACCAGCTGGACCTCAACCAATACCAGCTGGATCCCCACCAATACCAGCTGGACTACAACCAATACCAGCTGGACCCCCACCAATACCAGCTGGACCTCAACCAACATCAGCTAGCCCACAACTAATACCAGCTGGACCTCATATGACACCAGCTAGACCCCAACCAATACCAGCTGGACCCCAACCATCACCAGCTAGACCCCAACTACAGCAAGCTGGGCCTAAACTACCACCAGACAGACTTCATTCATCACCAGCCGGGCCTCAATCAACATCTAGAAGGAATGCATTATTTAAAAGGCACCCTATCCCCAAACTAATTACTCCTGCCACCTATTGTGATGGTAGTAGACAGACATTTCCAAAAGGACACAGGAATCCAGTCCTCAAATGGCACAGGAAGTGGCCAACAATCAATGAAATCTTCCAAAGCCAAAGATGTATATGGTCTTGACACACACTTCCTGAAAATTCATAAAGACACTCTGGTGTGCTCAATAACACACTTAATAAATGTATCCATCAAAATGTCAACAGTTCCATCAAGCTGGAAGGTGGCCAAAGTCTCACCAATTTTTAAATCAGGAAACAAAACAATCATTTTCAACTATCATCCCATCAGCATTCTCCCCATTGTGTCTAAGATTGCACAAAAATGGATTGCTAAAATGCTGAATAAACACCTCAGCAACCATTTTCTCTTGCACCCCATGCAGTTTGGTTTCGGCAATATCATTCTACAGACACGGCAAACTGTGTTTTTGTAGAGACAGTGATATCCTTGCTTGATGAAACCACCTGTGTTGATGCAGTCTTTTTGGATTTCAAGAAGGCATTCGATACAGTGAATCATCAAACAATTCTGACCAAACTGACTCATTATAATTTCTAAGCAACTTTCCACGCAAACTTTGGGATTTATGAAAGAAAACGTAGCGGGAAAATGTGCACAACTTTAAGTTGACTAAGGACCTGCCTTACACACATGTTGGACATGGAGAGCACCTGCAGTGCTGCTGCTGACAAGATACAGTTATGAAATCCTGCAGCATTATCACTTGTACCGCTTCGTTTTCACACAAAACAAGACCACCCACACGCACACACACGCGTACGTACACACACATGTGCGCACACTCACACACACACACAGGGACGAAATTTTGATTTCAGAAGTGGGGGGGACACAGCAGGCTTGTGCGGATTTGGGGTGGGGGGTGTTATGTAAAGACCCCTTGACACGTCACGTGCCCATCTCAATAATTTTTCCATCCTCAATATATATATATATATATATATATATATATATATATATATATATATATATATGTATATATATATATATATATATATATATATATATATATATATATGTATATATATATATCAAAGTTAAAAAATGTACAACTCTATTATTATTTTTATTTATTATCATTATTGAAGTGCAGTTTTGGCTGTTGACAATGGATAGGCCATTGTATTTATTGTTTTGGGTCTTTTTTATTGTTTTTGGTGCAACATTTTCTAACAGGGAGTGAGATTCCTTTTTTATTTAATTTTTGTTTGTTATTTTTATTCATTTAGAAGTTCTGGTTCTGGACATTTCAATGTTAAATGAAGGTTTATTTGTTGCATTTTAAAGGGTGTACTTGCATTATTATGATATATTAACATTATATTAGTGGTTATTTTGGTCTAGATAATGTTGACAATATCGTTTATCATCAACAATTTGTTGGACAAAATATCGTCCAGCAAAATGTGTTACTTTCCCAGGCCTAGTCAAAAGTATAAAAATTATTTATACATAAACGGTCCTCCTGAGATCTGGCCGTTTGTTCATTTGCTGTGTTAGAGGACATGCTGAACTAATGTTTTACACATGATCATCACCCTAACATTTGAGTGTATAAAAACATATTAAATATGTTTTTCCCCTTAAAAGTGTTTAAACAGTTGTTGCATTTCAACACACAAAAAATAAATGGAAAAAATAAGATAAATCTAATGAAAAGTGTACATCTATGACATTAAGCTTAAAAAAATCTGTTGACGATGATGATACTGTTCATTTTTCAGAGCTTTTTAATGTGAAAATATGCATTTCAATAGATAAGTTTACAATAAAGTTAAATGATAAAAGTTTTGAAGTTACACTTCTACTACTACTAGTAATAATAATTATGATGATAATAGTAATAATAATAAAATAGTAATTATAATAATACGAATAAATTGTGTCTGAGGAGTCAGTTATGTGGAGGAGATGAGTTTGTAAAAGTTAGTTTTGAGTATGTGTGTGAAGGAGGAGGTGAGTCTGAGCTTAATGCAGGTCTGTCACATGTTCCAACTTACGTTTTGACTTTGAAAGAAGTCTCTAATAGGCCTTTTCCACCGACCAAACTGGCATGGAATGGGAAGGATCGGGTCACTAAATATTCTGTTTCGATTGTTTAAACCAGTCCAGGAAACTACCCGAACCGGTCCAGTAGCGGGCCAGAGCGGGACCCCTTCTGTTGTGGGTCCAGAGATTTTTGGTCTGGGCGGAGCCAAAGCGTAAAAGGTCCAGAGTCCTCTGATTGGGGGAGAAATTACGTAACTACCCGCGACAATCCCAGGGGATGGAAAAAGAAGTGAGTCGAGTTCCAGTGTTTGTTTGGCTGTACTTCTTGTGTGTGAAAATGCCTGCAAGTAATAGCTTTTGGTCCAATGCGGAGCTTCAAACGTTCCTCACCATCATCGGAGATAGCAACATTCAGGCCGAGCTGGATGGGATGATAAGAAATGAGAAAGTCTTCAAAGAAGTTTCTCAGCGCATGGCAGCTGAAGGATTCCAGCGCACCTCCGAGCAGTGTCGTGCTAAGCTGAAAAAAATAAAAGCCCACTACAGAAAAGTTAAGGACAGCAACGGCCGTAGTGGGAATGGGCGAAGTACATGGAAGTGGTACGATGTGGTGGACGCTATTTATGGACACAGACCGTCAAACCGAGGCAGCGAAGGAGGCCTGGACTCAGCGACCAGTATCCTGGAGTCACTCATAAACCCTGTTGGTAAGCATTTCTTTTATTGTCTTTTTAGCTCTGCAGGCCATTCATTGCAGCACCAAAAACACTGAATAATAGCAGCAGCTATTTAAGAAATGCTCAGCAAGTAAAGGATTTAGCCCCTCATGTTAACTAGCCTTAGCATCCCCTCGTGTTTATGCTAACCTTCATTTAGCATTCCCCCGTGTTTCTTAACACGCTGTTCGCGATATAAGCCTTTCATGTTTAGCATGTCCTTGTTGAGTACATGAGGCTGGAGCGGCGTTTGCCTTTCTTGTTAGCGTCTCATTGTTTAAAACATGGGAAATTCGGTTAGCCTTTCACGTTAGCATCTCAGTGTTGTTAGCATCTCATTGTTTTATACAGCTGAGCACGCACAGTGAGAAGAAGCGAGCTGATCTAATATTATAAATATCCCAAAAGTCGTGCCAGCAGTGTTTTTCGCCTAGAGTGGACTTTTAACAAGTATATATTTTTCGGATGAATAAGAATATAACATTAAATTGCAATTAATCTGTACGTCACTGGCGAATTACTGCCATCTAGTGGACACGTTCCAAATGACAAAATGGCCTTAAATCATAGCAGTTTTATTAAGTTTACTATATGCCTATATGCTCTTTTGCTGTAAAAATATTGTGCTTTTCTTACCGATTTATTTCGTGACCTTTTCTTACTGACTAATTTTTTGATCTGTGTTTTTCAGACACATCTGAAGCGGAAAACACTCCCTCTTCAGAGGAACCATCCACTTCCTCAAGTAGCACTCCAGGACCTTCTGTGCCACCATCACCTCTGTCCGTACCTTCTGTGCCACCATCGCCTCGGCCAGTTCCATCGCCACCACCATCACCTCTGTCCACTACCACTCGAGAGGAACATCTACCATGTCGTCGACGCACAGGTAGTGTCTGACCATTCTAAAAATTGCTTTGTGCATAAACAAAACTGACAAGTTCACTGGACAACTGACATTTTGATATCCATATAAACACAAATGTAATTGTCAATGTTGTTGTTTCCAGGTGACCGAAGACGGCGATTGGAAGCACGGACACAGGTGATATTTGATGAGTTGCAGATCGCAGATGGCAGGCAGATGGACAGAATGGAAGGCATAAGCCGGGAGCAGGTTAACTGGATGCAACAAGACGCAGCAGCAGCAAGACAACATGAATTACAGATCGCAGAGCGATATTTTGAACATTTGGGTGCCCTAAATGCTGTTCTTGGACTGGTCGCACAAAGAATGGGCAGCTCCTCTGACTTCCTGCCACCACCCAGGCAGTAAGGTGCTATGTATTTGTCCCGTAATTTTTTTTATCCGTCTGTCCTTTTTATCAATAAATTTTCAAAGAAAAACAAGGTGTGCATGAATTGTCTTAAAAATTTTTGCTCGCAAATTTACGTTTACATAATAAATGTAGATTACATTACAGCCCACCTTAAATATATGTTAAAATGAAAAGGTGCAACAGTTCGTTAACAGTAAAATAGTGTACTTTATTAAGTTCTGAAAATAAAACAAACATTTCAGTTCAAACTACAGGCTTCGAACAGTTAAAAGTGTCAAAACAATAAACAAAGTAAATGGAAAGAAAAAACACAAACTGAGGTCAGCGGGTGAAGTGTCGCATCAGAGCTTCACGCACATCACTGCCCTCCTCTGCAACTTCCTGCATATTTGCAACCACTGGTTCATCAGCAGGTGCGTCACATTCTGTATATTCCTCCCCATGGCTCTCACAGATATTGT
Organism: Nothobranchius furzeri; assembly: GCF_043380555.1. Lineage (NCBI taxonomy): Eukaryota > Metazoa > Chordata > Actinopteri > Cyprinodontiformes > Nothobranchiidae > Nothobranchius > Nothobranchius furzeri. The sequence goes on from NC_091748.1 coordinate 81,130,847, forward strand.
GAAGCACACAACAGGTCAGCACCATGTGTTTAAGAAGCTCTACATCACTGTCGTTTCTCTTCAGAAGACATCGCCACCTACCCTTTAGCCTCCCAAATGCATTTTCGACCACAACTCTGGCTCTGGACGTTTTCCTGTTGTACGCCTGTTGTTCAGCAGTGAGACGACCGTTGTCAGAAAATGGTTTTAGGAGCCAGTTCTGCAGAGGATAGGCAGAGTCCCCGAGCACATAAAAGCCTACATTTACTCCCTCAATGTTCTTGGTACTAGTTGGGTGCAGTTGTCCATGAGCAACCAAGTCCCAAAATGTGGACAATCGCAGCACACGGGCATCATGCAAGCTACCTGGCTGACCTGCATTAACATTCCAGAACATGCCTCTGCCATCCACAATGCCCTGGAGGATTATGGAATGCCAACCTTTCCTATTGAAGTAGTCTGTGTGGAATCCCTGTGGTGCGATTATTGGGATATGGGAACCATCGATGGCACCCACACACTGAGGAACCCCCCACCTGGTCTCAAAATAGTCAGCCATTTCCTGTAGCTTTTGCAGAGTTGGAAAAGCAATAACCTCGGCAAGCAAGAGTTTACAGACAGCCTTACAGAAGTCCTGCACACAGCGGCACACAGAGGTCGTGCTGACACCAAAAAGAAGCCCGATGCTCCTGTATTCACTGTTAGTTGCAAGCTTCCACAGTGCAATTGCAACTCTTTTCCTGAGTGGCACGCAGGCTCTGAAGTTGGTGTTCCTCTTCTGCATGGCTGGACGGAGCTTGGAACAAAGATATGAAAAGGTCTCTTCTGACATTCTGAAATGAGCTATCCAATCTGACGGAGTGAAGTTTGGCATGGTCACATCCCAGAAGGCGCTGGCACGGCTGAAGGCCCACACAGTTGGTTGCCGTCGCTGATTCAAAAGAGCCAACTAAAAAAAAAACAGTCATAACACAGTAAAAGTAAAAAGAATAGTGCTGTGAAAAAGATTGAAACAGTATGGTTATAGACATAAAGTTCACATCAATAGAATTTGTTTAAGGTTAAAATAACAGCTGTTCTTTATGGCACTACCAGTGACTGGTTATGTTTTGTTCACTTTATAAAATGCACAAATGTGGTATTGCTTGTAATTACCTATATAATTAATTATAATAATTTCAGTACAGCTGCACAACTTATCTATGACATGCCCAGGAAGTAAAGAGTGAAGGATTCAGGCCCTCCTGTTGACTAGCATCACCATGAGTGCAGAAGCAGTTTGAAACTTAGTTAGGTGTTGGCCTTTCATGTTTAGCATGTCTTAAATGACCAATATACAACCAAACCATTTGATTTTGGTGCTTTTTTTTTGTTTTTTTTTGTTTTTTGATAGTTGCCCTACACACCCCTTCAGAGATTATAACGACATGTATTACAGCATTAGAAGTTACTTACCACCTGGCGCCTCCGTCTTTGTCTCAACAGTAGAAAGTTATGCCTCGTGTCCGATATTAATTTCAGAAAGCGTCGTCGCCTTTCAGCTGCCCTCCTCCTCGATGCGCACAGCATAGCTCTAAACGCTATCGTGATGTGGGTGTAAAGAATATACCAAACACCAAGAACAGAAAGAACGCGCTGGTGACTGGACTCCATTGTTGTTGTGTTTTGGCGCGATCTCGTCGCGCTGTGTGACGTTAAGGCACACATCGCGCGTGACGCATTACGCTACCCCGCCTAGTTACTGGAGCCTGGAATGTGATAGAAACGCTTGCCAGAAAACTTCTAGACCCATACCGGTACATACCGGTCCATAATACCCAGACCTGACCGTCCCAGACCAGGCGATGGAAAAGAGCTTTTATATCCACTTTTCGTTTTCTTGACATGCTGCCTCCTGGCTGTGCCTAACTACCAAAGACTCACAAATGAACACTTATTCAAATGTTATGTAATGGAAGCTGAGCTGAGCTCTGATATTACACAGCGTCTAGTTGACGGTGACTCAGTACCGGTGTTCCCTAGCGGCTCCAAACTAGCAAAACAACGTGAGCACGTTCTGACTGTTTACAACTTGAGTGACAGCAGCAACAGCCAATAATACGTTAGCAAGTATCAGCAGAGCCAATAGATTAGCTTTTGGGCGGGTCTAATAGTAAAGCAGTTTCCGTTTCGGTCCTAGTGCTCAACCAAATCCATTTAATGGAGCGTAATATTGTTTTTGGACGGAAAAAAGTGCAGGGGACCAAAACTGCCTTTTGAAAAAGTGGGGGGGACATGTCCCACCCGTCCCCCCCAAAATTACGTCCCAGCACACACACACACACACACACACACACACACACACACACACACACACACACACACACACACACACACACACACACAGCCTGAAGTGCAGAATACAGAGTATCAGCAGGGGGACAGATTGAGACAGAACATCATGCATGTGTGACAGTGTGTGTCCTGTCACTGTGACCCGATTGATCATGCGCCCTGGCTACTTGGACAGGGTAGATCTCCGTTTGGCTGACTGGTTAGCGCGCCAGACTTTCACTCGGGAGTCGGAGGATTGACTCTCAATTGGACCATTTTTTTTATATCCGCCACAGATCTCTCTGAAGAACTCAGCATTGACGGCTTCAGCAACGCTGTGCCACTCCGTGGATTTTCTCTTATTTGTTTTGCAAAAGCACTTCCTTTCATTTCTCCACCTCACCCACAGGTACCTCAACTTCTGCTTGTGTGAAATAACACTTCCTAGATCTGTGGTCGTGATCGAATAGCTGCAACAGCCGGCTTGTGCATATGCATGAGGTCCACAAGGCACTTTGCATTGACTCTTTATGGCAGTAAGTGGGCGTGGTGAGGGTGGGATGTGACTAAAAAGCAGCTGAGAACCTTTCTAGATAGTCTCTGATTTATGAAGCGGAGATTGCATGCAGCTGTGCGTACTCCCTGTTTGACAGATCACAAACCTACTTGGCATAAACACATACTTTTTTTGCTGAGCTTAAGTACGGTTTTAGTAAGGATTCTAGGCAATGTTTGATAAATGAGACCCCTGGCCTGTAATGGAATGTTTTATTATGTGAAGTGCCTCATGATTTTTATCTTGAGAGGCGCTGTAGAAAATATCTTTTCTTCTTTCTTCTTCTTGAGACAACTCTTTTCGTGATTTGGCGCTACATAAATAAACTTGAATTGAATTGAATTTATGTGAAAGAGACTTTATTTAAATAATTTCAAGAACATGTTTTGTATCGACAATAGAACTAATATAACTTCAAATAAAAGTTTTCATAAATCCACTTTAATAAAATAAATGAGTTCAGAGTGAGCCATACGTAGTGCATTTCGGTGGTAACACCCAGCTGCAGCCAAGAGGGGTCTTCCTGTTTTCCAAACGATCGCGTGCCAGTAACTGCATTTATGTGCAGATGTCCTGAGCTCAACCACATACACATAACTAGAAGCGAAAGCTGTTCAATCAAGAGATGTTAATAGCATCATTACCACAATACCTTGTCCTTGTGCACAATGCTGTAACAGCTGAGTCTAGAAGCAGGAGAAATAACCCTGCTGCGCTGCTAATAGTGTTAAAATGCTTTGAGAAGTTAAGGATTTGTTTGCTTTTGTGTATCAGATCATGCTGGTTGAAGGAGTCATTTACTGCCTGCAGTCCCGACTGAAAGTCCGCAAAGCTGAAGGCAGCATCAATGCAGGAGGCTGCAGCTTCAACTCCTTCCTGAGAAGGACGGTTCGCTTTGTAGGTACGATTCTGTCGGCTGCACATGACAGGCCTGTTGATTTATCTGTGAATTGGTCCCTGTCTCTCTCTGAAGGTGTGCACATGTTTGGACTGTGCGCGACGGCACTGCTGACTGACATCATCCAGCTGTCGACAGGTTACCATGCTCCATTCTTCCTCACGGTTTGTAAACCCAACTATACTCTGGCCGGTGTGTCATGTGATCAGAATGCTTATGTCACCAAAGACATTTGCTCAGGACACAATCAGCATGCCATCATGGCTGCTAGGTGTGTACCTCATTTCCTAGTTGTGTTGAGAATAGCACCTTATTACTGATTTTTTAGGTTATGTACGTTTGGTTTGATTCATTTGTTTTGTGGCAGGAGGACGTTTCCATCTCAGCATGCAACTCTGTCAGCCTTTGCTGCTGTTTATGTGTCTGTAAGTATTACATTTTTTTCAACAACTTTTTATTTTGTTCTGTAGTGAACAGAATTGTTTTCCAGAAACAGGTTATAAATGTCTGGCAGTCCTTTTCAGTTTGATTAACTAATGTTGCTGAAGTTAGCAAAATCCCTTTTAAAGTTTTAGTTAAGAGTTTCTTTTATTTCCATCTGTGAGCAGAGGTCGCAGTTCTCTGTGCTGAAATGTGAGTTATCAAAGTGGGAAGAGTCCAGGTTCAGGTTCAGGTCCAGGCTAAGCTTTAGAGTTATATATATTTTATTAACCTCCAGCAAGAAATGCCTTGCTTACAGTGGTCCTTTAGAAATGTAAAAATCATCTATCCATTGTCATCCACTTATCCAAAGTTGAGTTGTGGAGGCAGTAGCCTAAGCATAGACGCACAAACTTCCCTCACCTCAGCCATTTGGGCCAGCAATTATTACAGAAACAGCTGCTTTATGCAAGACAGTGTTGGTACTGGTCAGAGCTGGGGTCTCATTTATAAAACATAGCGTAGAATCCTTACTTAAACCGTACATAAGCTCAGCAAAAAAATGTACTTACTTGTAGGTTTGTGATCTATCAAACATGGAGTACGCACAGCTTCACGCAATCTCCACTTTATAAATCAGAGACTAACTAGAAAGGTCCTCAGCTGCTTTTTAGTCACATCCTGCCCTCAACCTCAACACACCCACTTTCTGCCATAAATGGTCAATGCAGTGCCTTGTGGATCTCATGCGTATACATAAGCCGGCTGTTGCAGCGCTCCGCCAAAGACATGGAGACCGTAGATCAAGGAAGCGCTATTTCACAAGCAGAAATTCAGGTACCTGTGGGTGAGGTGGAGAAGAAGAAGAAGAAGAAAATATCATTTCTATAGCGCCTCTCAAGATAACAATCATGAGGCACTTCACAAAACAAAAACAAAAAAAAGTACAAATATAAAAAAGCATTTAGAAAATGTTTAAAAATATATTTAAAATGAGCAAAAATAAGCAATTGCGATTTAAAAGAAAAAATGTAAAGAAAGAGAGAGAGTGAACAGGATAGAGGGAAATCAGTGGATCCCGAGGAAGGTGGAATAGGTGGGGAGAGCAGAATAAAGAGAGAGTGGTGAAGAAGGTCATACAAAAGCCAGCTTGAACAAGTGAGTCTTCAGCTGCTTTTTAAAGGAGACCACTGAGTCCACTGATCTCAGGCTCAGGGGGAGAGAGGCCCAGAGTCTGGGGGCCACAGCAGCAGATGATCTGTCACCTTTGGTCTTTAGCCTGGTGCTGCACAACCAGTAGGCTTTGATCACTGGACCTCAGGGACCTGCTGGGGGTGTAGGGACTAAGAAGATCACCAATGTAAGATGGTGCTTGTCCATGTAAGGCCCTATAGACCAGAACCAGGATCTTGAAATGAACCCTGAAGTTGACTGGCAGCCAGTGAAGCTGGAGGAGAAGCGGGGTGATGTGGGTGTGTTTGGAGGACTTGGTCAGGAGCCGAGCACAGGCATTCTGAACCACCTGTAGACGGTTCAGGGAGGTTCTGCTCAGACACGTGAAAAGAGAGTTACAGTAGTCTAAGCGTGAGGAGATGAAGGTGTGGAGAACTGTCTCAAGTTCAGAGCGGGACAGAATGGGACTCAGCTTAGCAATGTTCCTGAGATGGAAGGCTGCTGAGAAATGAAAGGAAGTGCTTTTGCAAAACAAATAAGAGAAAATCCACGGAGTGGCACAGCATTGCTGAAGCCGTCAATGCTGAGTTCTGCAGAGAGATCTGTGGCGGATATAAAAAAATGGTCCAATCAGGATTTGATCCCCTGACTCCCGGGTGAGAGTCATGCACGCTAACCAGTCACCCAAAGACACATCTGCCCTGGCCAAGTAGCCAGGGTGCATGATCAATCGGGTCACAGTGACACACACTGTCACAGACGCATGATGTTCTGTCTCAATCTGTCCCCCTGCTGATATTCTGCATTCTGTATTCTGCACTTCAGGCTCTGTGTGTGTGTGTGTGTGTGTGCGTGCATGTGCGTGTGCATGTGGGGGGTCTTGTTCTGTGTGAAAACGAAGCGGTACAAGTGATAATGCTGCAGGATTTTATAATTTTATCCTTCTCAGCAGCAGCACTGCAGGTGCTCTCCATGTCCAAAACGTGCATAAGCCAGGTCCTTAGTCAACTTAAAGTTACACACATTTTTCCACTAAGTTTTCTTTCAAAAATCCCAAAGTTTGCTTGGAAATTTGTTTACGCAGTTTTGCGACCCCGTTTTGTGCGTAAGCAAGCTTGATAAATGAGGCCCCTGGTGTTTACAGGTCTTTACTTTACAGTAATCAATATTACTAGTAATAAAAGTGTGCATCAGCATCTCCGTATTGGCCCGAGAGAGAAAGGGGCAGACTCTGGCTATGTTAATTTGGTGATAAAAGACAATTTTTGAAGTATTCTCAATGTGGGGGATAAAAGTTAGCTCTGAGTCAAAGATCACACTCAAAGTTCTTCACTTGAGAAGAAGGTTTAAAAATTAGTGACTGTAGCTTTGGTAAATGTTTCTCCCTCTGAACTGTAATGATGGGTATTTATATTCCACTTTTGCCTCTTTCTCTCTTTTTCTACAGATGTACTTTAATTCAACCATCTCTGACAGCACTAAGCTGCTGAAACCTGTCCTGGTGTTTGCATTTGCCATTGTGGCGGTGCTGACGGGTTTAACCCAGATCACACAATATCGCAGCCATCCTGTTGATGTCTATGTGGGCTTCCTCATTGGAGCTTTCATCGCTGCATACCTGGTGAGATCTGATAACACTCACCTCTCAGTTCACATTAATCATACATTTATTTGCCCATAGAAGAAGAAGCAGAAGGCTTGTGGTTAAAGGGAGCTAACATTTCAAAACAAATACATTTCTTTTTGTTTTGCTCCAATCATGTCATTTAACTGTCTATCTTCTGTCATTGGGACTGTATCAGAATGAATCTGTAAATGAAAGAGAAGTTAGTGTTGGAACAACCAGTGATGTTCTAGGTCAGTAGTTAACCTCTTGAACCCAGGCCATTTTTCAGAGATTTTTGAAAAAGATGTACCCAAAGTGAATCAAGTATATCTCATAAACTACAAGGTTTATTTGAGCTGTTTTGATATCAAAATAAAGGTAAGAATCTAAAGTTTACTCTAAAATTCTAAAAAGCATAACTTATGTCACGGACTGAGAGTAACAGGCTCTGGAACACAGCAGAAATGAGAAAAAAATCAGTTCCGTCTAAAAAAAAACTGTTCCTCCAGCCTATTAACCACAACATGAGGCTGGATTGTATTGAAAGCGGACGAGAAGTCCACAAAGAGGAGTCGGGCATGAGTTCCTACTAGGTCCAGATGATGAAAAAGCATATCCAACAGAGCGACCGTTGCATCCTCCATCCCCCTTCCAGCCTGATATGCAAACTGTAGAGGATCCAACAGTCGCTGTGTCTGCTTTAAAAGCTCGCATCTAACCAGCTTTTCAAAGATTTTCATTAAAATTGAAGTTAGAGGAACAGGGCGGAAATCGTTTAAAATACCTGGATGTCTCACCTTAGGAATCGGTACAATTTCTGCATCCTTCCATAGTTTAGGGAACTGTAAAGATTCATTGAAAATGTGGTGCAGTATAGGTGTCAGCTGGTATGCACAGAATTTAAGTAAGCGGCCACAAATGTCATCTGGTCCTCGGCTCTTGTTTACTCTAACTGTCCTGATAGTCCTACCTATGTCCTCCATCTCAGCTTTAAAATGCTCACTATCCTTACATTTCTCCCTCAGGATTTCCCGTTCCCCACTGAAATCCAGAACGTCAAACCGACAATAAAAACTATTCAGGGCATTAGATAGTTCCTTGTCAGTGTTAAATGGGTCTAGACAGATGGCTGTGTAATGTGCCTCAGAGCCATGTCCTGCAATAATTTTCATACTAGTCCATGCCAAACCAAGTTTTTTTGCTGCCATTTTGTTCTCCAGTTGTCTTCTATAATGATGTTTAGCCTTTGTAATTTCTCTTTTTGACAGTATGTTAGCCCTCTGTAACTCAGCCACTGACCCCTGTTTAAAAGCCTCATTTTTCTCCTTTATACATAATCTTACTGCTTTTGTGACCCATGGTTTGTTGTTTGGATATATCCTGACACATTTGTGGGGAATTATCATATCTCGACAAAAGGCCATATATGAGCAGTGTTGAGGGTCTGCCCTCATGAGGAAATTACTATGCAGTAATTTCTCCAAAAGACTGTCATCTGCGCTCTGAAAAAGCAGATATTAAAATTCAGCGCCAGCTACAACTTCATGTCCCATAAGCCTTTGCATGCGGAAGCAGCGTGATGACGTCACCAAAGCGGAGCTGAAAGTTCTGCGCATGTGCTGAACTCCCAGGGTCCCGCCCGCATGTGTGTGCTGAAGATCTGAAGCGCGGAGAAAACTTTCTCTTTGTTCCAGCTTCAGCTGGTGTTTGAAGAGTCGCTCATTCTGCTAAGGCTGCCGGACGACAAGAGGCCAAGCCGCGGAAAAGCAGCGGAAAACCATCAAATCAACAGAGAACGCCGATTGAAAACTGAGGGCCCCTTCGCTGTTTCGTTCGTTCAAAGTTTTTTTCTCTCTCACTTTCTCTCCCGTTCTCTCTAATAAGTCCAGAATAAGCAATCACACAGCACAATTTGCTTTAAGGTACCAACGGCTTTCTCTATCTCCGTACCAAAATATGCCCATCGGATCGTTTTAAGAGTAAGCCGTTTGTTTTTGTCATTGTCTAATATCTAAAGTTTTATGCTGTGGCCATGCTGACAAACTATCAGATATTTCATTTATGATTGATCTTTTGTGTTGTTTATTGATCTTTGTGAAGCGGTTTTGAAGTTTTAAGTTTTACTGTGATTGAGTTAAGGTGAAAGCTAAACCTTTGTGTCTGTATCTGAGAAGAAAAGTCACACACACACACACACACACACACACACACCACCCCTCCCCTTTTGGTTCTCAGTGTGTGAGTGTGTGTGTACTTGAGAGGACAGGCTGAAGAAAATTCACACACACACACACACACACACACACACACACACACACGCACGCACGCACGCACACACACGCACACGCACACGCACACACACACAGACACACACACACACACACACACACTTCCGGTCTGCTACCGTGCACAATTCAAAATCCTCGTCTTTGTTTACAATTTCTTCCAGGGTGGTGCTCCCCCCTATCTGGCCACTCTCCTGAACAGACATTCCCCATCACGCGCTCTGCGCTCCTCTGACCAAGGCCTGCTCGCTGTCCCTCATTCTAGGTGTCGTACTCGCGGGGACCGGGCTTTCTCAGTCCTAGCACCGTCACTGGAACCAGTTGCCACCCTCAGTTAGGCTGTCCCCATCTCTGCCAGTCTTCAAGAGTCGCCTAAAAACCCACCTCCTCCGCTTGGCGTTTCCTGAACATGTTTGATTCGGCCCTCTTTTACGTTGAATTTCTTTCACAGTTCTCATTGGTTGTGTTTTACTGCTTGCTTGTTTTACCCATCTGTCCTGTACTAGAATGTTTCACCTTTTTTGTAATTTGTATTTTGTAATTTGAATTGCTTTTATTTTTGAATTACTTTTATTTTCGATTTATTCACTATATTTGTACATCTACTGTACCATGTTCAGCGCCTTGGGCTTCCTGACAGGGTTGCGGAAGGCGCTTTATAAATAAAGCTTTGATTGATTTGATTTGATTGAGGTTAAACCGGGAGAAAAACAGGGACCATCGTGACTGGCGGGAATTGAGACGTTTGGCTGATTGCAGATATGACAGGTTTTTATGATCTGTCCATACCAAAACCGGGTGTGTGGAGCCCTCCAACCAATGACGCCATTCCTCCAAAGCAATTTTAATGGCAAGTAGTTCTTGGTCTCCAACGTCATAGTTCCTTTCAGCTGGGCTCAACCTGCGAGAATAGAAGGCACAGGGATGCAACTTTCCATCATGCACTGACCTTTGAGATAACACGGCACCTGCTCCGGTATCAGATGCGTCAACTTCCAGGATGAATTGCTTTTGAGGATCAGGTTGAATCAAGATGGGGGCAGAGACAAACAGGTTTTTGAGAACTGTGAAGGCGTGGTTGGCCTCAAGGGTCCATTCAAACTTGCTCTTGGTGGAGGTAAGGGCAGTTAATGGAGATGCAGTTTGGCTGTAATTCTTTATGAAGCGGCGGTAAAAGTTAGCAAACCCTAGGAAGCGTTGGAGCTGTTTTCGGTTTTCCGGGGTGGGCCAGTTTAGGACAGCTTTAATCTTGTCTGGGTCTGTGCGCACCTGTCCACCCTCAAATATGTATCCTAGGAATGTTATGGATGACCGATGAAACTCGCTTTTTTCAGCCTTAACATAGAGGCGGTTTTCGAGGAGACGCTGGAGAACCATGTGGACGTGTTTGTGGTGTTCAGCTAGGGTATCAGAGAAGATCAGGATATCGTCTAGATAGACAAAAACAAACCGGTTAATGAAATCACAGAGAACATCGTTTATCATGGCTTGGAATACGGCGGGGGCGTTAGTGAGTCCGAAGGGCATAACTAGGTATTCATAATGACCAAGAGGTGTCTGAAAGGCAGTTTTCCATTCGTCACCCTGACGTATGAGGACGAGATGATAAGCATTCCGAAGATCCAGTTTGGTAAATATAGTAGCATTCTGCATAAGATCAAAGATGGAGGAAATGAGAGGAAGAGGATATTTGCTTCTCACCAAGATCTGGTTCAGTCCACGATAATCAATGCAGGGCCTCAGGGAACCATCTTTTTTGGATACAAAGAAAAATCCAGCACCAAGGGGAGAAGAGGATGGACGAATCAGACCTGCAGACAGGGATTCTTTGATATAGGTCTCCATGGCTTCTCTTTCCGGTCAGGAGATGTTATATAGTCGGCTGGAGGGCAGGAGAGCTCCAGGCAGGTCTATGGCACAGTCATATGGTCTGTGAGGGGGTAAACAGGAGGCTTTGTGCTTATTAAATACCTGGGTCAGATCGTGATAGATATCTGGGACATGAGATAGGTCAGAGGTCTCAACTTCTGTCTGGCTGATGGGAGCAGAGCTTGGGAGCAAGGCTGATTGGAGACAGGAGGAGTGGCAGAATGAGGACCAAGAATCGACACGGAGATTGTGCCAATTTAGCGAGGGGTTGTGTCTCTGCAGCCAGTTGAATCCTAGAACAATAGGAGACTGTTTAATAGGGAAAAGCAAGAAGGACAGGGTTTCCACATGATTACCAGATATAATGTTTAACAGGTTCTGTTTTGTGTGTGATGAGGGGGAAAGGGTTGCCGTCCAAGGCAGAAACACGGATAGGAGAAGATAATGGAACAGTTTTGAAAGTTGGTATCGATGAGGTTTTGTTCACAACCGGAGTCTATGAGTGCAGACAGAGTGAAGGAGTCGTCGGAGCTGAGTAGGGTGGCTGGAAGGAGGAGTCGGGGTTGATTCTGTAGGTAGAGGTGGTCCGACAGTGTCCCCTTGTCTACTGTCGAACCCTCTCTTTTGGGCGAATGGAACATGAAGAGATGAAATGGCCGGAGGAGCCACAGTAAAGACACTGGTTGGCTTGGATTCGTCGCTGTCGCTCCTCCTGTGTCAAGTGGGTATGACCCAGCTGCATGGGTTCAGTTTCAACAGGATGAGAGCGAAGAGGAGGAGATGTGTTGAGGCTGGATCCAGAGGTTGTAGAGTAGGTGCTTGGTTGGAGTGTGGTTTTCTGGATTTTGTCTCTTACTTTATCCCTCAGGTGGTTGTCAAGCCTGACAGCGAGTGTGATTAAGTCATTCAGGTTATCAGGTTCGTCTAGCAATTTTAGCTCGTCTCTCACCGGCTCATTCAGTGCATGAAAAAACTCACTCATTAGTGACTCTTCGTTCCAAGTAGAAGAAGCGGCAAGGGTGCGGAATTCTATTGAGAATTCGGCCACTGATTTATTGCCCTGTTTTGCCCTCCGTAATGCACTGGAGTATGTGGAGCGGTCAGCTTCCAGGTCAAAGGTTTGATTTAACTCCTCCACAAATGTATTATAAGTGCAATTAAATCCACGGGCATTACGGAATCGGGCCTCAGCCCATCTTAAGGCTTTTCCTTTCAATAATCCAATGATGAAAGAGATTTTTGAGTCATCATCTGGAAAGGAATATGGTGAAGACTTAAACACGAGTGTGCATTGAAATAAGAAGCTCCCACAGCCACCCACCTCTCCTGCATAACGTTCGGGAACTGGGGCTGGAAAATGATGAGAAGCTATTGTAGAGGTGGGTGTTGGATGGTCTGGAAGGGCCGCAGCGCCACCTTGTGGCTGAGGAGGGCTGAACTTGCTGGCTACATCGGACAAGAGAATTGTGAGCTGATCCAGACGTTGGTTCGTGACAGCTTGTTGGTCCCTAAGGTTCTGAAGAAATGAATCATGCATTTGTAAAAGATTATTTTGATCAGCTACTGATCTCCTAAGAGTCTCTGCGGGGTCGGTTTGGCCAGATTGTTCTCTCATGGTTTTTTCTCTATTTAGATATTTGACCCACATACAAGATGACTCTCAAGAGACCAGGAGATGTAGTAAAAAAATAGTTTATTAGAGGTGAGCGGAGGCTGGCAGGGATGGGCTGGTTCCAGAGCTAGAGATTGGATCACTGGAAGAAATGACACATGAAATGATGATCGGGACGGGGAGATATTTATATAGATAGTGGGGAGAGTTCTTACAGAGATTTGGTTGTAGCGGAGCGTGGGAGAGGTGAGCCGGTACCGGGGCTGTGGGTCGATGTGGAGGTTCGGAGCAGTGAGGCGGGTTGTTGGAGGGTGAACAGGAGACACACAGGAGGAGAACAAAGCCAGGGAGGATTCAGCCGTGGTTCAGGAGATCCGGGAGCTGCAGAGGCTGGTATGAGACTTCCACACAAAGGTGTAATCCAGAACGGGTTCTAGGAATCCTGCGATGACAGACAGAGGTTTCAGGGAACAGACTAGAATAAGTTCAGATAACAGGAACAGATTCAGGTGGCTGGACGTTACCACTAAGGCAAACAATCTGGTGCTAAGTGGCTGGTTCACTGGCTCCTTTATTCCTCCCGTCTAATTACATGAAGGGCTGCAGGTGAGCAGGGTGACTCTGCAGCCGAGGTAATTAGCTGGATGGAGTCTCCTTAAGTGTCTCCCTAGCCCTCCAACAACCTGTGAAGAAGAAATGTGAACTCACAAACCCAGTACCTGACACTTACTTTCTCTCTTTTAAACATAGTCTTGTAATTTGGCAAGAGGTGTACACAGTTATGATCTGAAGATCCCAGAGGTAGAAGAGAGAAAGATTTATAAGCATTCTCTATAGACCCGTAGCACACGTCCAGAGTTCTGTCCTTCCTAGTAGAACAGGTCACGTACTGGTACAAGTTTTTAAGCATCTTACCTAAATTCTCATGATTAAAATCCCCCAGAATGAAATTAGGTGCATCTGGGGATATTGACTGCAATCTCTGCACAATGTCAAAGATAGTGCTGGAGGCCAACTGAGCATTTGCTTTCGGGTGAATATACACCATAGTAAAAAAGAGTTACGGGAACTCCCGCGGCAGGGTTAGGGTTAGGGTTAGAAGGGACGCATTGAGACTGAAAGCAATTCCACATCCGGGTTGCAGATTCTTTTATGTATCTTGATTGATTTGCAGTATTGTTGGTTTACGTATAAACATACACCTCCGTCTTGATGTTCCCCGTCAACTCAGCCTGTTGATCCAAGCGAAGCGGAGCTCTGAAGCCATCAATTGCCAGGTCCGAATCCTGTTCTTTATGTGTAAGCCATGTTTCCGAGAAAGCCAAAATGCCGCACTTTCCAAAGTCCTTCTGATATCGGATGCATGCTTGTAATTCATCCGTTTTATTCCTCAAGGATTGAACATTTCCCATAATGATTGAGGGTAAAGGAATGCAATTTAGTCAGCACTTCCTCATGCGGACTCGCACTCCACCGCGTTTTTCACTTTTCCTTCTCCTCCCAAAAACATCATGGCTTGATCTTCCTTTATCCCCGGACTCCAACTGATGCAGCACCAGATCCGATTCAACTGTCTTGCCTGTCGGTCTCATCTGTAGCAGCATCTCCCTGGAGTAGAGTTGCCTCCCCGCCATGACAGCTCCATTCCCTCCGGCGGCAAACAGCCACGCAATCAAAATTCCCAGCGCAATCAACTTGCATAAATCCATCTTATCGCTGTGAGAAGGATTTAAGGTTGGCTGGGGCACAAAGATTGTATTAAAAACTGTTAGGAAACTATTTAAAAAGCACCAAAACACACAAAACCTCACTCAACCAGGACGCCAATCTCTCACACAGCTGGTCGCAGCATGCGCATGCGCCCGAGTTAGTGTTTTGAATGAACATTCAGGGCAGAACAGTTAAGTAATGACCCAGAGATGTCTCTCAACTGACTGTACCAAGATGGCGGTCGAGGTTGCTTGATCTTTCCAGGCAAAATGGCGGCACGTGTGCGCAAGCGCCGTGCATCCAACTGGAGGTTAGCACAAATGGCTAACCGAAGTTCGTTTCTCACACCGAAAGTGTTAAAAACGCCACTAAATCACGAAGTTTTATCCCTTTGTGGGTAGTGGATTTTAAATACACGGGAGTACTGTGTCGATCAATTTTCAGCTGCGGGTAGCTCATGGACGTCACTAGGATTGAGATATAGGGGGGGCTTAGCCCCAGGAGCTTGACCTTGAACGTTTTTTGTCACACCCTGCAAAAACTTCGTCATTTAATTCATTATCTGAAGAACATTTAACAAAACCTATTATTTTATCACTTTCTTTTCCTTTCCTACCTTTGTGCATTTTCTCTCTTCTTTTTATAAAAAATAACAATCAGTTAATTAGTGGGGTCTGTGTTGAAGAAAGATTTTATGTAAGTCCATTAAAAATTAGATATGTTATATTTCCAAATAAAGCTATTCATTTCAGTCTACTGCACTTAACAGGGGGAAATGTTGTAGTCATTTATTTAATTTGTTTAATTACAACTTGTTTAATTATAACTGTTACTGAAATGTGACAATAAAGAACAAATGAATAATTATCAAACTTTTATTCTGCCAAATGAGTGTACAGTTGACAGTTTTAATATATGAATAACACTGCTATGATATGGAATAAAGGAGTATGTAATTAACCATTACAAGACAAAATAACAGTATGTATAAAAATATCCAGCAAGTAGTAGAACTTATAATACAGAAAGTCAACTATACAGATACAACTTGACATAAGGTTGCAGGTCAGATGATAATTATAGTTGTTTTTTTTCTCAAGGTCTCTTACATGTTCACTCCTAAATAGAAAACTGTTCAATTTTGCTTGAGAACTTTGTGCTCAGGTAAATGCTCATAACGGTGCGCTTGCCCCTGTTTTCGCTGTAGATCACTGACCTTGACCATGCAAATCTCCTCAGCATCAACCACCTGGTCTCTCTCCTGTTCCTCACTCACTCTCTTAAAAAAATCTTCGTATATCCATCTAGCCAACACATTGAAAAATATTTTCAATTTCTAATGCCAGAACAAATGCTACTATGCCATTTAGTTTTCACTCACAATAACTGAAACAGCCATTGGTGGATGAATGGGACAGAATATGGACAACTGTTAGCCTAATATAGCCCATGTTCGGTTGCTCATGATGATGGCATTTTCCATAACGTCACATTAAGCTGCCAAAATTTATGTTAAAGTTAGATGAGTACAATATTTCCTATGTTTACCCTAGGTAAACATAGGAAATATTAAGCAATTGACAACCCACATGGAAAGAATTCATATAAACATATAGGTTTTAATACATGTTTTGATGTAGCTTTTGAATATATGTGACATATATAAAACTGGCTGTTTACTATATTATAGATACATATATGTACCTATTATATATTATATATATATATATATATATATATATATATATATATATATATATATATATATATATATATATATATATATATATATATATATAATCTAGAAAAATGGTCAATAATATACACATTCGGCCATATTCTGATTCAGGTTTTTAGTGTGGAGTGATTTTTGTGCCACCAACTGGAGCGTGCAGTGATCAATCTGCAAGAGCAACACCTGCTCTGCAGTCATATGCAGCCTTCTCTCTGCATGCTCAACTCCGTCTCTGCCTGCACAAATCTCTCCCTGTTGTTGCTCAATTTGCAATTTACAAAGCAATGTAGCCTCTCCGTCAGCCAATCAGACAGCTCTCCATTATGCAATCAAAGCATGTCCAGGAAATACTGCCAGGAAAATTGCACTTTTTTCAGATAAAGAGGACTTTATATAATTATATTTAATTAGGTTGATTAACCCTCCTCTTTTCCTGGGACATTTCCACTGTTCACTTGCTTTTACACATCAAGGGATCATTTATGTCTAACCAAACAGAGAAGAAACACTTTATATGTTGAAATTAAAAGTCATTTTTAACTGAAAAGAGTGCAATTTAACAGTTTTAGGAATAGGCAATGTGTCTTTTCTGGAAGTCAAATATGGTCACCCTAATCATGACACACGAATTACAACAAAGTATTTCGCAGGCAGTGGATGGTGACTGGTAGCTAACCAGCAGCAGAAAGCAGTTTAATAAGCTGTTAAATTGGTGTTTTTCTGTAAAGCAGTGTTTCCTGGACATGCTTTGATTGGATAAAACAGAGCTGTCTGTGATTGACTTTTGGAGAGGCTACTTGTTGAGGAGAGCAGGGAGAGATTTGCATGCGCAGAGACAGAGTTGAGCCCACAGAGCGGGCTGCAGCTCCTGCACACAAGCGCAGAGCAGGTTCTGCTCGTGCAGACTCATTACTGTACGCTCAAGTTGGTGGCACTAAGTCACTCAATGAACTGGCTGGCTCGTTAATCACGTCACTTCAGGGGAGTTTTCCGACCATTTTACTTGACATCAAAGCTTTTCATTATGGTTTGCGGCATGTAAACATGCTAGCGGAGTTAGCATTAGCATGTCGGTGCGGTAGCATTTTCCTCTCTCTGAAGTTTGAACTATAACCTTGAAATATTAACGGTGTGCTGCTGTTGCTGTCTTACCCTAATGTGATGTTGAGTGACTTACATGAGCGCTGAGCAGGGTTTGCTCAACGATATATAGGTTTTGCTGTATCACCCAGCCCCCTGACTTGTCAACAAAGCTGCGGGAAGTGGAGGAAGTTCTTTCTTGATACTTCCTGTGTGCGACGGTGTAGTTCTATATTCATTAATTATTATTTCTGTTTCAGACTAAAAAACTCATGTACCAACTACACGTGTCGTGATTGTGTTGAGCATGTAGATGTGAACAAATAAAAAAAAGTTAACTGAAAAAATAAAATAAACCAAAATGATAGGGGGGCTTGTGATTATTTTAGGGGGGCTGAAGCCCCCCTAAAACGGACCTAACGATGTCAGCGGGGTAGCTACTCCGTTTTTGCCAAAATCGAGAGCTAAACTTTAGCAGATGGGTGTGCTAAGCTAGCGGGGCCTGTCAGCTGAACAGACGATTGTGGTCAATTTCTGTCGTAGAACTGGCTGGCCCAAATAACCGAAAATTTGTGAGCATTCGTATAATATTTGGCCTAATAGCATATGCACTTCGTGGTGCAGCGACTCTCTTCCGTTTTTAAAGCTTATATTGTTAGCAGCTAGTGCTAGTCAGCTCAACGGCTGATTAAACCAGTGATCAAGTCGGCAATCTGGAAGCGAACTTCCGGTGGAGATTTCTTTATCTCTGTAAACAAGTTATACGCAGTGTCACGAAACACTCAAAAAACATATATGAACATCTATTTACATTCAAGATGACAGCAGGAAAAATCCGTTCTTTGTGCTAGAAACTCCAATATAGCTTGAGGTGAAATTAAAATGGCTGCGAGATGACACGCCACCTTAGATGAAGAGAGATGAATCAGCGCCTCCTTGTGGGAGGTGAACAGTGTCACACCCCCTTTTGACTTTAAATGGAGAGAGCTGCACTCTAGTGTTTTACTTTTTAAATATGTCTCCGAATGAGCATGAAGTGTCCAAAATGTACAAATATCGGGCAATGGCTCGCCATTCTGTAATGAATTAAATTACATGTTATTTAATAAGCCATAAGACCAAAAGACTCCATAGCAAATATGAAATCAA
The DNA here is from genome assembly GCF_043380555.1 of Nothobranchius furzeri. Taxonomy (NCBI): domain Eukaryota; kingdom Metazoa; phylum Chordata; class Actinopteri; order Cyprinodontiformes; family Nothobranchiidae; genus Nothobranchius; species Nothobranchius furzeri. Next base: position 81,149,232 of record NC_091748.1, read on the forward strand.
CCTTATGGATCTGTGAGGGAATTTTAAACCAGAAGATTGGAACTTTTTATTGCAGGGATTAGATAACAGCTTCGTATTCACTCAAAGACAACAGAAGAGAGAGTCGAGTTTAAAAGTTTAAAAATTTATTACTAAACAATTTAAACTAGACTAACTTTAACACTAAATGTATGGTGTAACTAAGGTGGATGAGACGGAGAATGGTGTGATGTGGAATGTTGCTCATAACCAGTAAATCCGAAGAAGCAATTAGTTCTGATGGGAACTGAAGGTGATGTATTCACGTTAAGCTTTGGTTAGGAGATTCATAAACACATTCAACGCCATTTTTCGGTCTACATACCCTTCAGGAAGTCCCCGTCTAGATCAGGAGGTGTAAAGGTCCAGCTTGACCTCGTGGAGGTGGAGTCCCCAAAAATAAACAATCAATGATGAACAAGAGTCTGCTTCTGGACCTGCAGAAAAATAAAAACAAACCAAAAAGAAGGGGACACACAACAATACAACTAGAGCAAACTATCACTGTGTCAACCTGATGAGGAAATATAAAATCAACACTGTTTTACTGAACAATCACACAATAATAAATCATAGTGCATTTAGTGCCAGCCACAGCCATAAGACATGTGTTGAAAATGCCCAAGTCCATACTTATGAGAGGACCATGTGAGCACCTGTGTGCATTCACACACTTGTTTATGTAAGGTTTCTCTATAGGAGCATCCAATAGAGAGTGTGAGGGGCCACAGATCTGCCCCCAAATGATGTGTAGGAGATGGAGGGAGCTCCAAGACCCAGAGATCCAGGAGCTGGCCCAAAGCACAGGGACCCCAGGGAGACTGTAACCAGAAAAGCCCCAGCCCCCTCTCGAGAGGCGCAGAGGATTGCCCCGGGGGTCACAACCAGCAGCCGGCAGAGTCCCGGGAGATATCAGCGGCAAGCCTACAAGCCCGCCCGCAGCCTCCCACCCCCAAGCCGGCTGAGCCTGGAACCCAGCGACCCGGGACCCAGGGGCGACCAGCCCCGCCGGGAACCAACAGAGCCCAGGGACTCAGATCCCACTAGGCAGCCACCGGGAACAATCAGACAGACTCCAAAAATCTTGAAACCCGTGACCCGAGAGCCGCAAACACTCAGGCAGACCAAGGCACCACACTCCACACTAAATGTTGCAGAGGGAGGGTAGGCGAAGATGTGTAGTTGCACAAGAAATCTGAGGAGACGGGATGAGTACAAGACCTCACCAGACAAATACAGCCATACACAAACACAGTCACACACTCCCTCCTTCATGCTCACACATACACATACAACCTAAGATGTACAAAAATGAACACTAGACACCCACTCACTCCCCATACACACCCTATTCACTCTGGTCCCGGTACTACTGCACAATGGGTACAACCATCACCGGTTCCCAGAGTTTGCCTCTTTCTGCTGGGGTTGATGATGAGCAAGCAATTCCGCCCAACTCTGAGCAAAGCATCCCGCCACCTCATGCCCCAACATGACGGCCACCAACAACAGAGGTGTGGTAAGACCCCTAATCTCCCTCCGCCAGCTCCAATACAGTGTTAGTGCATGTTGATGAGGTGTTTTCCATGGCTGTGGTGAGCAGGCAGTGCAAGCATCGTCTAGCCTACGCCAGCTGATGCAACCACACAACCTCACTTTCCCCCACAGCCCTCTGTGTCTAAGTGCAGTTTAAAATTGGAAGTGGGCACCAACACTAGGGATGAGGCTGAAAGATCCCCTTGCCAAATGCCATTGAATGTGCTCACTCCCAAGGCCCTAAGTGTGTGTTTGCGTGGAATGTTGTTGGTGGAAGCGTTTAAGGTAAAAATAAAATTGGGGGCAGGTTGCCACAGGAATGCGGAAATGGAATCCATACCCGCACCCCTGACTTGCCCACCCCCCAAGGTCCTATGTGCATGATTGTGTGATGTGAAAGAGCAGGAGGAGAAAAATGTATGAGGATGGGGAGGAATGGCTGGTTGGCTTAAGCCCTCCAGGGAGCCAGCTCCCCCACTGGCCCCACTAGGCAACTCCGTTCCTAAAATGCCCCCCAGGGCATGGGGACCCCAGCCCATCTCGCCAGGGCCCAAAGCAGCAGCATCGCAGAGCCCCACAAAGTCCGAGGGCACCAACCCAGCCTCACCCTAGAAGAATATCTACTCCCTTCCCTGCATTTATGTTTATGTTATGTTTATTTATTTGGCAGATGGGTTTTATTATTGTTTTATTGTATTTTATCACGTGTTTTCTGTCAAGTGACCTTGGGTGTCCTGAAAGGCGCTTTTAAATAAAATGTATTATTATTATTGTTATTATTATCCAAAGCGACTTACAATTTATAACCCACATGGCAAGTTGTGATTTGTGGGGGAAACCGGAGTACCCGGAGGAAACCCACGCATGCATGGGGAGAACACGCCACTCCACGCAGAAAGACCGCAGCCAAATTTCGAACCTGCAACCTTCGTGCTGCGAGGCAACAGTGCTAACAACTGCGCCACCATGCAGCCAACAAACATTTGCACAACTTCCAGAATTTTTAGGACAGGAGACATCCAGGTAAGGTTGGGTCCTCCCCCTCCTGGATATCCTGGAATTCCTTCTGAAACAAGCCATCCACTTCCATGGGTTTCCTCTTGATGTCGTCCGACCGTGGCCCTCAGTTCATGGCTCCATTCTGGATGGCTTTCTGTTGCCCTGGTGGGAGCCACAACCAGCCTCTCTTCGGGCTATCACCACCATTCCAACGGTCAGACAGAATGGGCTAACCAACAGTTGGGCTGATTTCTCTGCTGTTTTGTCTCCAGTCAGCCCAATCAGTGGCCTTGATACCTCGTCTGGGCGGAGTTATCACACATCGTTCATGTCTCATGATGCTGCCACCACCATGCTTCACTGTGGGAACTGTATTGGACAAGCACTGAGCAGTGACTGTTTTTTCCACACATACCGCTTAGAATTAAGGCCAAAAAGTTCTATCGTGGTCTCATCAGACCAGTGAATCTTATTTCTCACCATCTCAGGTTCCTTCAGGTGTCTTTTAGCAAACTCCATGTAGGCTTTCATGTGTCTTGCACTGAGGAGAGGGTTCCAACAGGCCACTCTGCCATAAAGCCCTGACTGGTGGAGGGCTGCAGTGATGGTTTCTACAACTTTCCTCCATCTCCTGACTACATCCCTGAAGCTCAGCCACAGTAATTTTTGGGTTCTTCTTGATCTCTCTCACCAAGGCTCTTCATCCCCTTTAGCTCAGTTTTTCCAGACAGCCTGCTCTAGAAAGAGTTCTGGTCGTCCCAAACGTCTTCCATTTAATGATCATTGAGGCCACTGTGCTCTTAGGAACCGAAAGTACAGCAGAGATGTTTTTGTAACCTTGGCCAGATCCGTGCCTTGCCACAATTCTGTCTCTGAGCTCTTTAGGCCTTTGACCTCATGGTTTTTATTTGCTTTGACATGCATTGTGAGCTGTAAGGTCTTATATAGACAGGTGTGTGGCTTTCCTAATCAAGTCCAATCCATATAGTCAAACACAGCTGGACTCCAATGAAGGTGTAGGACCATCTCAGGGATGATCAGAAGAAATGGAAAGCATGTGAGTTAAATATGAGTGTTACAAGGGTCTGAGGCTGTGTCTCAATTCAGCGTCTGCATCCTACGTCGGCCGGATTCATCGGCCAGTTACGTCACAGCGCCGCGACTAGGCCTGTCCCAATTCGAAGACTCCTTCAAATGCGGTCGACGAATGCGGCCTTCTTTTCGCCTGAATGAAGGATGGGTCCGGTGTATCCTTCAATAGGTAGCATTTCCCAAGATGCCTTGCGGGCCGGCCGGCAGAAAAACGGCGGACAGTGAAGCGGGAGCTGTCGGAGAGGATTGCGCATATAAATGTCAGTATAAACTTGAAAACTGTTAGGTTAAGGACTTTTTGTGATACATGAACGTTATTTTAGTTAGAAATGTTACGGTAAAAGTGCTTGTATTGCGGTCTCGGCTCGTATGTTCGGCCGCTCGGTGTTGTACTTCTCCCGCTATCCCCTGATTTTAATAGAAGTTTGTATTTTAGGGACAAAAGAAAACCAGGGAATTTATTAAGCTTAGGGCGGAGATGGACCACATGATCACTGGAGCAAAGTATTCAGCGGCTGTGGCATGGAGGTACAATAACATCTCATATTTTAAAAACTCGTTTGAGTTTATTTTTTTCTGCGAAAACATGAAAGGAATAACCCGTTGTCCCCTTTTCTCTTCCTGTTTCTTTTCTTACATGTTTGTTAAGAGTATTCTGGAGAAAATGGGCATCCAGGGGAAGGTGCCAGCGATGACCAGCTTCTGGAGCTGATCAGGGAGGACCTGAGGCTGCAGAGGGAGGCAGAGCAGCAGAGGGCCCAGGAGAGAAGGGAGAACTTTGACAGCTTTTTACTTTGCTAGAAAAAAATGGTTAATAAAGATTAAACATGTACATATAAAAGAAATATCTAAATAAACTCAGTTCTGCATTAAACTCTTGAATTTTATTTTGTTTACAAATGAGAACTGTTTACTAGAGGGTATCCCGCTGGGTCTGAAAAGTCTTAAAAGGTGATAAATCGGTTTTGGTCAAATTAAGACCCTTAGAAAGTATTAAAAACTATTATCACATCTTTGCTCAGGCTCAGCTTGTCGAAAGTATTTTCTCTGAATTAGCTCTCCAACAGTCAAGGAAATGATTAAAAAGCTAAATAAAACTTCGAGCTCCATCTTTTAAAGTTCCTTCTCCCTTCTGCTCAGCGGTTCCACGGTTGCTAGGCGACGGAACGTTTGCCGAGGGAGAGGCGGGAATTCATGAAGGCTAGGCCTGTCCAAATTCACAGCCGTTAACATTCGGTCTACCCAGCCGACGGAGGACCCAGCCCACGTCGGCCGAGTAGGCTGGGTCCTTCGAAGGATGCAGACCCTGAATTGAGACACAGCCTGAATATGTAGGACCATGTGATATTTCAGTTTGCCTTTTTTAATAAATCTGCAGAAATTTCTAATATTCAGTGTTTTCTGTCAATATGGGGTACTGTGTGTACATTAATGAGGAAATAATGAATTTAATTGATTTTAGCAAATGGCTGCAATATAACAAAGAGTGAAAAATTCACAGGTGTCTGAATATTTTAAGGACCCACTGTATGAAGCCTGATTTATACTTTTCCATAAGGGAGAGACGCACACACATGGACAGAGACGTTGTGCTGTCAGACTACGTCACCTGGGGAGTGTTGCAAAACAATTCCCCGCCAGGACAACAAACGGTGTGGCAATTTTCTGTGGAATTCTGCCACCATAACACTCATATATCTGGTCCACGATAGTGTGTATACTCACATGTTCATATATTTCAAAGACTTTATAGCACTGACTTTTTCAACCTTTTTGTGCATTCCAACTTCTCTGCCGCGTTGACCGCAAGACCATGAGCAGTCTCGGAGGCAAAAACCATCACAATAAAGGAGCATGGATATTTACCTGTTGTGCTTCTGGCTTTTGCTCATTCCACTCTGGCAAAAGTTTGTTACTACACAGGACCAAAAGTTCCTGGAGAAAACATCCCTACATGTGGACTGAACCAGACTACATTTCTTTGGAACTGGTTACTCTGTCCATTTCTCCAACATCTGGAAAAAAGCCAACCACGCTGCTCTACAAGAACAAGGCCGCTGTCACTAGGTGAACAAAATGGAATGCCTATAGATCTCACTGATCTTAGAACTACTGAGTGGGGATGTACATCTCAACCCAGGACCAAGAATCGGACTGAACTGCGGAGCAAATCTACAAGAGGATGGAAATGCCCTCCCGATGGCCATGCTCAGTGAGGTTGGAAACCCCTGCCCGACGCCGAATTTGGAGACAACTTTAGTAGTAAAATTAGACCAGCTGTTCCCTGTGGATTTGCAGGGGTCTCATGACCTGATGGACAAATGGAACAATGGGTTAGGGTTAGGCTGAGGAGACGGTCCAGCCACAGCGGCAGCATGTGCAACTCCATTCGCTGCAATAGCAGATGGTGGAGCTGCAGGTGGAGGAGGTGGAGGTGTTAGAGGAGGAGCAGTGGGTGGAGGAGAGGCAGTTGGTGGAGGAGGGCCTGTCGCAGGTGGTATTGGGGGAGTAAAGGGGTCTGCCTTTGGCTCTTGAGGGCGGAAATCTCCAATTTTAAATCAGCCATTTCATCCTCATAAGCTGTTACCTGAGACAGAGCTTCATTGAGCTTAACCCTCATGTTATTTGCCTCTGCTCGAGCATCAACTAGTTGATCATTCGCCCTAACTGTCTTCTCGACCAACTTTTCATTTTCTCTCCGAATTTCTTCCAGCTCTTTTAATTTCGCATCCTCATCAGAATCTGAACCACAGGCTCCTTCTCTTGTGCTTTGGTTAGAAAGTGTGCGCAGAGTACTTTGTGTCTCCAGATGAGCAGCAACCTCTTTGTCCCAGAGTTGAGCTAGCAGGACAGCAAATCCTACCAGGTTCTCTGTACGGGTTATTGGTTTAACCTTTTCACCGTCTTTGGGCAAATTATCCACATGTGTCAGTAACAGCCGAACTAGATCTTCTGCTGAATAATTTTGCAGGATGTCATCAAAACCATGAGCCTTCATGCTGGTAACACCTACACACTCTGTCACAGCATCAGTAACTAGTCTGCCCACAGTGGGGAGGCACAAACGTTCTTCATCAGACATGATTAAAAATCAAAAGTGAATTATTTTTTTTATTGTAGTGTGCAAATGTGCCACAAGGTGGCAGTAGCTCCGGTGGCGGGTGCAGACCTGACCAAGATGGCGGTCCGAGAGGTTGCGTGGGTGACCCAGGCAAGATGGCGGTGAGCCAAGATGGCTGACCGAAGTTCGTTTTTCACACCGAAAGTGTTAAAAAACGCCGCTAATTCTGCTCGAGCGATGTCGGAGCTTGTCCCGTAGGAAATAGCGGATTTTGTGGCACAGAATCGCTGTGTCAGGCTGTTGGGTAATTTTATTATTCAATCCAGGATTACCTCAAAGAAAGTTCAACACACACAAGGGGGTTAGAGTAATCTTAGTTAAACCAATTACCAATAGCCAATAATCAAAAACCAATCAATAACCAGACTGCAAAGTCGGAGAGATGAAAAGATACACACCAGTTGGTTGTCAGTTCGGTCTCTCTTCCGGCAGACGCCTTCAGAAAGGTTTTATTAAAGTCCCACAGCACACACACAATAAAAGATAAACGCACACTCATCGTTCTCAGACTCTCACCCAGGGAGAAAACCTTCCCAGGTGCTTGGTACAACAAAGAAGTCATAGTCTGGACTTTCTTAAGGGAGTTCTACTGATAACAAGACCTCACACCAGTCCTGGTAGCGAGGCTGAGGTAGAAAACCTCCCTGTTGGAGCTACAGAGTAAAAATAAAAATATAATATGGATGAACCTTTGTTTAACTTCAAAACACCAGATGTTACACAGTCAAAACCATTACTGTTTATATCCAATACTGTTTTTATCCAACACAGGCGGTTGACAACTTTGTCCGGTTCGCAACGCCGGTTTGTCTAACTGAAGCTAGGAGATAGCAGCTTGTTGTGCTAGGCTAGCTGGGCCTAAAGTAACTTCCATGTAGTTACCAGGACTTTTGTGTTCAGTTCTCTTGTAGAATTGAACTGCTCGATTAACGACGGACCTACGGTGAGGCGCTCGTGTTAATTTGTCGGACAATTAGCGTATGCAGTTCGTGCTGCAGCAGGCTCTTCCATTTAAAGCTTATAAATGCGGTTAGCACTGTGATGCTACCCAAGCTAACGGGTGTTTGACTTCCAGTGATAGCCGGAAAGCCAGGCAGCGGCTATTGTGTGGAGCTACCGTGGAGAACTCGTTTCCGGTTACAGGTTAAAAGTACACAGTGACCAGGAAATTCACTCAAACATGACAGAATCACACAGATTAAAGACACAGTGAACATGTTAAATACACTCAACAGGTTAAATACACAGATTAAACCTTAGAAACGACAACTGGACAAACCTGATGCAGATAAAGCTTTGTGTGATAAGACTGCAAGGCAGCTAGAGCTAATGATGACTCAGGCTTAGGTGATTTGAGAGGAATCAGCGCCTCCTGTCGGAGGTGACTGGCTCCACCCCCCTTTCAGACTTAGTTAGAGGTTGGCTGCTCTCTAGTGGTGGGTAATGAGATTGCCTCGTTTCTCACCCAGAACATCAACTTTTGATGAATTTGTAGTGTTTATTTAATTCAAAATGATCTTAGAGTCAACACGAAGTGTCACAGTGTACAAATAAATGGGCTGGCATGCAAAATATGTAGAGAAGATCAGTGGCGGCTGGTGAAAAATATTTTTGGTGGGGCTGTGCTATTTTTTTTTAAACAAACTTGTGCTTTCTGAGCTTTGTGCACAACTTCACTATTTCCTGAATTAAGCACAGCTCTTTTATTTCCTGTCTTACATCATTGGACAAACTGATTAATCCAGGTGTGTCTGACTATTGGCACGCTGCCTTGCGGACCAAGGTTGAAAAATACTGCATTAAATTGCACATAAAATAACATGACCATAAATGGTAAATAGGCAATGCAAGAGGCAAGTAACAAAAACATTTTGTTTAATTTCAACATTTGAGTGAACATGAAAAATTATGAGCAGGTCACTGTTACAGTAATGGTAGTAAACACTACTTAGACAAAATGCCAGAAATTTACACTGTTAGGACTTATGGAAAGTGGAAACACTTTCATAGGAAATAATGTCATCAGTATCCTCTTACAAATGTCATATTTCCCACTTTTTGGGACAATAAAACATTTCTGGTTCTCAATTAGATGTTTTTACTTCAAATGTAAAAACATCTCATTGAGAATCAGAAATGTTTTATTGTCCCAAAAGCTGGGAAATTTGTTTGCTGCAGCAGAAGTGTAACAAGTAAAATGGAATCAGATTGATGTATGTACAAATTTACTTGAAATACACATTTACATGATTAAATATGTATAATAGGTATGTGTGTTGAAATTAGTTTTTACAGTTATTGCACATTAAACATGTTATTAAACAAATGTCCCGGTTTGTGGGACAACCAAGGATTTCTGATTCTGATTGTCTTGTTTACAGAAATGTAATGTACAACTTACCTCTGCACCCGGCTGCTGTTCTCCCTGTCCAAACGTCCTCCGTTTCTTTGTTGGCTGCTGCACTGATGCGCTGCATTCCTCAGTCAGAGAATGAATGGAGTCCCCAATGAGACACAAGTTCCACATCCACCTTCTGTGGATCCCAGCCGTTTTGAATAACAAACACAGAAAGCAAAATAACGCATTAGCGTGATTGCATCCAGCTAGCCACTGCTTCCTGGTGTACCAATTTTGGGAGAAGCGTCGTGTGTACAGTTTACCCTTCTCCTTGTCCTGCTGGCTTATCTTTACGTCGGGCTGATCTGGTCCAAGCTCTTTGACATTAAGTTTTTCCACCATAGTTCTCCTCTCGAACGGATACTGGAGAAGAGTCCGAACTGAATTCAGTGGCTGCTGAGATCCGGTATCCATGTTGTAGGCGCACTGGCGTCCATGTCTACGTCTGCGTCATGACTGCCACGAGTCACGACCAAAAACGTGCTGGAGTCGAGACTCTCCGAGTTCTACCGAACACCAACGAAAGCCTTGGCGGTAGCTCTATCGCCCATCATGCTTCTGAAACGTTCTGAAACAACGTCGATGCTGATTGGATACATTCCCATTCCTACCCTTTGATTTTCTTGTCAGCAATTGGACAGCTGGTCCCGTCTTGTTTGGGCGATTGAAAAACAGCACACAGCCTCCACCGCTCGGCAGAGACCGGCAGAGACCAATATATATATATATATATATATATATATATATATATATATATATATATATATATATATATATGATTTATTTTTGTTACAAAACACACAATTAACTTAGAATATGTGATTATTGTTAATTTTATTTATTTATTTTTTAAAATAAAAATTAAAAACACAGGGGAAACTGGGTGGGCGGCGCCCTATCGCCCTCTACTGGCCAGCTGCCACTGGAGAAGATGTTACTACATAGAATTGGAAACCATAAAATTTGAAATATCACGAAGTATGAAATATCACCTTAATGGATCTTTAAGTAAATCTATTCAGAAGATTGGATCTTTTTATTGCAGGGATTGAGCAACACTTCGTATTAACTTCAAGAAAAGAGAGTGAGTCAGGTTTAAAAGTTTAAAGATTTATTACTAAACAAATTAAACAAGACTAACTTTAACACTAGGTGTATGGTGTAACTAAGGTGAGGTAAGACTGAGAATGGTGTATGTGTGAATATGTTCAGAACCAGCAGATCGGGAGTGTTACAAGCCAATTTACCGGGCTATCTCCACTCTGCTAGATGTTACCATTATCTCAGGGTTTCACTTGTAATCAATGTAGTGAGCGTGACAATGCCAGTTACCAACAAACACACTTACTCTGTAGGAGTTGATCTGAAATCACCACAAACCCAGGGCTTCTAATTCTGACCAAAAATAGTTCAAGCAGACAAAGAGGAGGCGCAAACACACCTACACACCCTTCCAGTCCATGATGCTTATGTACACTTCAGGTTAAGACCCTTGCCAGTTGTTCCTTTTATGCTGAGGAGACAACTGACTTTACCTGTAGCCTAGGATGGAGGAAACACTTAAATTAATACCTCGGGATGGCATTTACAACCAGCATCTCACCTTCGCTCGGCTACCGACAGGAGGAGACCCCACTCGTAAATCCTTTTTTCGTTCCACGAATCCGAGGAACTAGGTTTTATTTCACACAGATGAAAAAAGAGTAATAATCCAAACGAAACCCAGACAAAAATGGTTAAAAAGTAAAACAACTCTTTGCCAATAAACCGAGTTATAGCAAAGTTGAGCTGAATAAGCTCTCCAAAAATGACACTAGGTCAGATTATCAGAGACAAAAAGCTCAAAGCAAAAGCTTCCTTCTTTCTATCTCTGTACCTCACACACTCTTCCCATCAAAGGCCATTCCTCCAGACCCAGTAGCTCCTTTTTGTTTACTCTCCCCCCTCCCTCACAGTCATTTCTTTGTTTGCTGCTTCAGACTTCAGACTTCCTGGTCACGTGTTCCTCTTCTTGTTACTTCTCCAGCGGCCCCGAAGAGACCATAAATCTTGGATGCCATGATGTCACCTTTTCTTCTCCCAGTCTTCATCCATTCACTTGTTTCTTCTTCTCAGCGCCTCCTGCAGGCTTTCCTCTTCTCTGCATGCTGTTGACATTAGCCCAACGTTGCCCCTCCTTCTGCTTGTCAGGGGAAGCAATTTTATCAATTCTAAAAGTCTGTCTTGTTTGGAAAAACCATTAGCTGGTGCACCTGGACTTTCTCCAGAATGAGCCTCCCTACCTCCTTGCCTCCTCCACTTCTCTGGAGGTCAAAAAGGTTACCACAGAACCGTGAGACCGAAACAGCTCGGTGAAGGCAACTAGCAATTTACGACTTCAGGGGTGATAAGAGACAAGGCTGTAGGAACACACACACACGGATACACCTTGGGAAGCCTAGAATTGATTTCACATGATGAGAGACATAATCCAGACTTCATTTCATACATTAACAAGTCTGATTATACTCCATACAACAGGGAGAAACGATTAGTTCTGATGGGAATGAAGATGATGTTTCGTGCTGAGCTTTGATTTGGAGATTTATAACACACATTGAGATGCCATTCTGCCGGCCTACGTACCCTTTGCGGAAGTCCCCATTAGATCAGGAATGTCGAGGTCCAGATTGACCTTCTCTCGAAACGAAGCCGGTAGGAAAAGCTGCGGTTGCCGACCAGACCAGTCTTGAGATACTTCCGGGTCACGACAGTTTTATCGGCATCTAGCGAGACCCAAAAAGGGGGTCGTGATGGTTCAGCATTTATTCTGAAAGGAACCGTTGCAGCAGGTGGAACAGCAACAGATTTTATCCAGCTTGTCGTTAGGTTCTTTCGGCTGAAGAGGAAAGTTACGGATTGGCCACTCCGACAAGTTCTCTAGAACGCTTGAACTGAAGTTAAGATGACGTGGGCATAGTTTTATAATTTGGATGTTTTGATTTATGGTCGAATCAAAAAGGGACAGATTTACCAAGCACCAACAAAACCACACCTCGCGTCAGATCTGGAAGGCTCTGATTGGATCAGAAAAAGGAAATGTGTCACGTGATTTTAGCATTACGTGTGATCAGTCTCTAGTGGAAATATTTAAAGTTATATTACTTGTTATAATACTACTGATCATAAACATTGTCGTTTCACAGATTGGTTCACATTGTATTATTGGACTAACACTTTGATTGATTAGCTTTATCAAAAATAGAGAAAGAGTTCTTTGATTTATCAAAAAGAAAGTGTTCGTCTTCTTCATCTCCTGAGCTGGAAAATAAACAGTTTAGGAGCAGAGAATGAGACCTTGAGCAATGTCTCATGCAGATTAGGTTTGTGTCAGAAACTTCTGGTTTTGCTTTGAGCGGAGCAAAACAGAGCAGGGCCTTTTAGGTCAGAAATGGACACTTCATCACGCTACATGAACTAAACCAAACTAAACAAAACCGGTAGAGATATAAAATCTCTAGTAGTTTGTTTGGATGAGGTAAAATCTTGGATGGCTTTTAACTTTTTAAATTTTAATGAGAAAAAGGCAGATAATTGTCTTTGGTTCTAGTAACTCCAGTAGACCCACTCCTATGGACTTAGGCCCCTTGGTACTGCAAGAAAACCAACAGTGACCAACTCAGGTTTTTTAATGGACAATGATTTTAGGTTGGACAGTCAGATCAGGGCTGTTGTCAAATCCAGCTTCTTCCATCTGAGACAGTTGGCAAAGGTAAAGCACATTTTGACTAGAGAGGATTTTAAAACTGTAATTCATGCTTTTATTACAACTCATCTGGATTACTATAACTCTTTGTATTTTGGTATCAGCCGGTCCTCACTGTCTCGACTTCAGCGGGTGCAAAATGCTGCTGCTCGACTTTTAACTGGTACAGGGAGGAGTGAACACATCACTCCTTTTTTATCTTCACTGCACTGGCTGCCTGTCCATTTTAGGGTTCATTTTAAACTTCTTTTATTTGTTTTTAAGTCTTTAAACGGTCTTGCACCGCCCTACCTCTCTGAGCTATTGCACATTCACTCTTCCTTTTGGTCGCTCAGGTCTTCTGACCAGTTGCTCCTGGTCGTTCCAAGGACACAGCGTGAGCTCAGAGGGGAGAGGGCCTTCGCTGTTGCTGCTCCCAGACTATGGAACTCTTTGCCGGCACATCTTAGGAACGCCTCCTCACTGGAAACTTTTAAATTATCTTTAAAGACCCACCTTTGTAGCTTGGCTTTTGACACCACATGAAGTTTTGGATTTCTATTTGATTTTAGTGTTTTATTTTAGTGTGCCTTTAACTTTATACTGTATTCTATTTTATTCTGTTTTATGTTTTTATGTTCAGCACTTTGGTCAGTGGTGGCTGTTTTTAAAGTGCTTTATAAATAAAGTTGGCTTGGCTTGGCTAAAACCTGCCCGAAATAACATAATTCATTAGCCCAAATCTGAGTCATCCCGTTGGGCTGACTCGGTTCAGGTTCGGTCTCAGGTTACAACTCCAGCTCTCAGCCCACCACATATAGGTGGACAAAAATTTCCTACTTAGCAACTGTGGGAGGGTCAAATGAGCAATTTGAGAAAGTAGGGGGGATAAGTCCCACTCTGACATAATGGTTGTGTCACCGGTGGGTAAAGTATTTGTTTTTGTTTGGCTGGCTCATTAAAGATATTGTTTTCTTCATCATTCTAGGCACTCCATGCTGTTGCATGTTTCAAGTCATCTGATGGATCCACTCAGGCGCCACCTGCACCAGTTCAAAAGGAAGACCCCCTGCGTGCATTGACAGAGAGAGGACATGAGTCTGTTTACAACAAAGGTCCTGCCTCTGCTTCAGAGAGTAATGATGAGATTGCAGTGGCACCAGCCTCTTTGGATTGTCTAGAGGGCCTGAGGCCTCTGCAGAGAGAGAAAGGTTCTATGGGTAGCTTAAAAAGGGCCAGTGTGGATGTAGAGCTACTTGCCCCACGAAGCCCAATGGGTAAGGAGACCATGCTTACCTTCAGTAACACACTGCCAAGAGCTAGCATGAACATTAATGGTTCTCTTAGTTCTATTGAGGCACCACCTGATTCAGTGCAGCCGGTGCAACCGGTGAAACCAGTGCAACGACGTCTGAAGGCTGTGCAAGTACCTCTGGAGCCCATTCGGTCACAGCAGCTGGTTTCAGAATGGAAGCAGAAGTCAATGGGAAAACGAGTCCTAGGAGCCCAAGGGGAGGCAGAATGTGAACCTAGTGAAGATGGTTCTGAGGGCAGTTCTGTTGGGACTGATGATGCAGGTTCTCAGGCCATGATATACCTGCCCTCTGGGCAGACTGCAAGGGCAAATTCTAGTCGCAATTTCACCCCTCCTTCAGCCAGTACTAAAGCTGTGGCAACTCCCAGACCACCACAGATCCCTGAAGCAGGACCTCCACCGGTTTCTCCAAAAAGTGCCTTGACACGAGCCAAGTGGCTTGCCATTCAAGAGAAGACAAGCGGAGAAGGATCAGGACGGGGCTCCACCAACCAGCCACGACTAATGCAGGTTATTGCCATGTCGAAGCAGCAAGGACTCCTACCCTCCTCCTCATCCTCTGGGGAAAAATCCTCAGAAACTACCTCCACCTGCTCTGGTACCTCATCTGCCATAGACTCCCCACATTGCCTTCAGCCCTCAGAGCATCAGCAGGAGGGACTGGGGATCATCACAGTGGATGCCCACGCCCCCAATCATCCTGTTGTCCAAGCTTTAACGCCACCACAAGCTTTCCTCTTGGCAGGTGGTCGAAATTCAACAGTTTCCAATGGAGATGACCCATGCTACTCCTATTATTCGAACAAGGTTAATCGAGGAGAATCATCTGATCGTGGTAGCACCTTCTGCCCACGTCGCTCAGCATCGCCAGCAACAGCCATTGAACCCTCTAGCTTTCCACCACACCAACAGGTTGAGGGGTCAGCTGAGGCTCAGCGTAGGGAGATGGTCATGAGACGCAAGACAGCACTAGTTCTGCTGGATCGAGAGATCCGGAACCACAATGAACAGGAGAATTATTATAAGAGTCTGCAGGGTCGAAGGTTTAGGGATTAGTCTTGATTGATGCTTCAATCAAATTAAGTTATCAAAAAGCAAAGTCCATGGAAAAACTTTATTTACCAGAACACCGGACTGCTGCACGATGTGCTGTAGAAATCCTGCTGCTGTTCGTGTTGTGACAGAGCAGCTTAGTCACTTCTGCCTCTTTATGATCCAACTAAATTCATGATGTATTTATTAAATGTCCTCTGATGTCAAAATTAGACCAGATTTAAAATTAAAAAAAAAAACCTTCAATGGTTCTAATTAGACAGCAACGCAGTATGAATGAAGCATTAATTTAACAAGATGGTTGGATCTGTTTGACAGAAGATCAGCCTTCCTGGTTCTGTCCCATCACTACAGAGCTGGGAAGTTTCCATAGCAACCCAGTTATTCAAAGAGATTAAGTCCATGAGCATAAGGACAACTTTTAAACATTTCCTCTGGAAGCACTAACAAGAAATGGAACCAGGGGCCTCATTTACAAAACTGCATAGAATCCTTACTAAAAACCTACTTTAGCTGCTTTATAAATCACACCTGTCCCAGGAATGAGCTCAGATGTTTCTGGATCATATCCCGCCTGCTACACACCCACTTTCTGTCTTGAATGGATGATGCAAACTACATTATGACCATAGAGAGCCTAAGGCCATCGGATAGCACACTACTGCTAACCACTTAAAACATTTTCCCTCTCCTGATAATAACAGTTAAATTTCTTTGATATTGATTGTGCTACTACTAGTTTACCTGTTGAAACACTAATCTTAGCAGTATTCCAAAGATGGAAGAAGGAAATCCTACAAACCTGTTAAATGTGGGATTTGAATGACATGTCCTTGTCAAAGAAAACACCAACGTTTCTTACTGTGTACACGGAGACTAATTTAATGCCGTTCAGGTCAGGCGATTGATTAAGCAGTTTATAGATCCTCCTTCCAATAAAGGCCTGGAGCTTGATGAGCTTGAGTCAAATTATATATATATATATATTGTGCTTACACAACCAGGGATATCATAAAATAACTGGAGGTCTCAGGGAACCCACTACATAAAAGTCCATAAGTTCAGTATGGTTCCCAGAAGCAGTTACCTTACATTGTATTTATATATAAATATATATATAAATATATATATATATATATATATATAAATATATATATAAATATATATATATATATATAAATATATATATAAATATATATATATATACATATATATATACATATATATATATATATATACATATATATATATATATATATATATATATATATATATATATATATATATATATATACATATATGCACATATATACATATATACACATATATATATATAAACATACACACACACATTATATATATATAATATATATATATATATATATACATATTTATATACACACATATATATATATATATATATATATATATATATATATATATATATATATATATAAACCTGTACATATACATATATACAAAACCTCTAATATTAGCCTGTATTTAATGAACTGCCGGGTATCATATTTTGGCCGGTGTCAGACTCGGCGGAGGTGAATAATGGCCGGTTTTTTTACTGTGGCCGGGTGGAATGTGGTAACAAGCAAGTACGGGGGGCGGTTGTGTCATCGTCTCACTTTTGATTTGCCAGTGATAGACCGCGAGGGTAACTTTAACCGTGCGGAGACAAAGAGGAGGTGAAAATTTGATATCAAGTTCAAAGAGAACGTGCTGATAATGCTGCAGAACACTCTGGGGAGCAGCAGCAGGGGTTGTATGAACTAGTCACTAGTCGACTTCACTGCTTTATAGTGACTTTTTATGCCTGTCTTCGACTAGTCGCTGTCACATGATAATGACCGGCAAGATGCAGTCCACGGAAAAGACAGCAGCCTGCTGTCAGCAGGTGACAAGCTCCTGCGCGTCGGGAGGCAACGCGCTGTGCCAGAGCGTCGGTACTGACACCCGCCGTAAAACGGACATTTAACCAAATTGTGACTTTACCCTCTTGCAATTTAACCTTCCCCTCACCGCCATCCTAACCTTAACCAGCGTGAGCATGTAAAACTCTGATCGTTGATGCGCTCCAGACATCTGCGTCCTGAGCACGGCCACAGTAACATTATCAAATCAGGTGTCGCCACCTCAAAAACGAATTTAACACGCGATCGTTCATGTCGGCTCATTTCCTTTTATGTTTTCTGTCTTATTTGTGCCTGATGCGTTTCGCTGCTGTGGATCGGGGCGCGTCACCTGTTTTGTTCTCGGTGACGCACCAGCGTGCACTCCGCTGTTTTTGCGGTCGGTAGATCTTTTAGAACTGCAGTTCAAAGGTAACTCATGAGGTGAATATATATGAACCCAGGTAGCAGTTTCTCTTTAGGATTGAGAGGAGATGCAGGAAGATAATAAACAGACAGGACAGAAAAATAGTCAAATAAAAACAAGTTAGTTTTTGTACCTGCTGGTTGCAACAAACAGACACCATTGAAGGTAATCAGAAGTGAGGAACAGGAAATGAAATAATCATTTTAATGTTTAGAGCAGCAGGAACTCCGAGAGGCTGCAGGCGCATCAGTGAGTTTGCGGCCGCTGCGCAGGGGGAGGGGGGAGAGGGCTGAAGCAGGGGGAGGGGGGAGAGGGCTGAAGCACGGGAGGGGGGAGAGGGCTGAAGCAGAAACTACCGTTGTTAAAAGAAATGTGTTTAACTTTGAAAATGTGGGCGCAATTTTAATTGTCAAAAACTCCAGCGAACCATTAGTTAATTTTGCTCAAATAGAAATTGAGGCCTGCCTCTAATTCTGGTCCTCCTTCCAATAAAGGCCTGGAGCTAGATGAGCTTGAGTCAAATTATATATATATATATATATATATTGTGCTTACACAACCAGGGATATCCTAAAATAACTGGAGGTCTCAGGGAACCCACTACATAAAAGTCCATAAGTTCAATATGGTTCCCAGAAGCAGTTACCTTAATAGGGACCGTGCGTGCTGTTACTTTGTAGATAACGGAGCCGTTTATGGCACGGATGAGCAAGGCAGGGTCTATGGGCATTACTGGAATCAAAGTGTGCTTACCACTTCCTGGGATATCAGATCACCCTCTGAACCTGAGTCAATCAAAGTCTCGTAAACTTTCTGTGTCTGGCCATAGGTCACCAGCACGCTGACGGGGGGTCGAGAGGGTGGAGAGGAAGATGAAAAGCGGCGCACTAGGTGCCCTCCCGCTAGCGAGCTCCCACGTTTCCCAGACAGTGATGCATCTGGCGACTGGGACGTGCACAGTACCAACACAGCCCCTCCCTCATCCGTGGCTGTCGCTCAGATGCGTGGAGCATTCCCACTCCCAGCTGCATAGGTTCCACAGGGGTGGAGCCTCAGGAGTGGCGGGAGGCTGTGAGAAGGGCATGAGGGGTGCGGAGGTAAAATCCAGCAAGCGGCATTGCTCTCTGCTTCGTTCCATCCTCAGTCGATCGATGCATGTAGCCAGCTTGATTGGCTCCTCCAGTTCCTCTGGAACATCCCGTGCAGCCAGCTCGTCCTTGAGAGAGCTGAAGAGGCCTCGAAGAAAAACGTTGATCTGCGCTTCCTCCGGCCAGCGGGTGTTGGCTGCCAAGGTCCGGAACTCCACTGCGTAGGCGGAGACGCTACGGCTGCCCTGCCTAAGGTGGAGTAAGTCAGCAGTAGCAGTTCGGTGAGGCGTGGTGGGGTCGAACACCATGAGCAGCTGGCGAGAGAATTCCCGGAAAAAGCGGCCGAGGTCCAAGCCTCAGTCACATTCTGCCAGGCCCCACTTCTTGGCTTGTCCAGTTAGGAAGCTCATGGTGAAGGCCACTTTGCTTTCTTCAGAGGGGAATTCACCGAGGTTGAAATCAAAATGCAGCCTGCAGGAGGCGAGGAATGGCTGGCAGTCCACAGCTGTGCCATCGAGGATCTCGCGAGAATCCAGGCGGACCTGACGGGGTGGAGTAGGAGCCTGCTCCAGTCTAGAGAGGCGTCCATGGAGTTTCTGCATTCCGGACAGGCAGCCGCGTATCTCCCGAGCCAATACAGCAAGCTCCCCTCCTACAGCTGCATCCTCATCTGACCTAGGTAAGGGAACGTTGGTGGCAGGTAATCCTCCTGCTGGGTTGGTCATGGTGGCGTTGTAATGTCACGTGAGGGTACACAGGAATAAACCCAAATGCAGGAGGCAGGAAGACTCGATCCAGCTCTGAGTGTCTTTAATAACAAAAAATCACCACATATGTGGGAAAAAGGACTTAACAGGTCTTACTTGAAACAAAAACTAATGATGAACCCTAACCCTAACCCCACAGACTTGAAGCAACACTACAGACTCAAGCAACATTACACAACAACGCCACACCATGCACTGGGAACAGTTGCTTAAATACATGGTGTGGCAATCAGGATATTGCAGTCAGCTGTGGCACTCCACAGTGCTCCACAGAGGGGCAGGAACTGCAGGAAGAGCCACAGCCAACCTGCACAGAGAAGAAACACACATTGAAAACAATCATGAGGTGTAAACCATAACACTTACTCCAGATCCAGAGTTTACTTAAACACATATTTCTGTATAAATCCCAGATTTAGCGTAGAAAGTCACCTACACAGTTTTAAGAGGCCATTGTGTGTGTTAGCAGCTTTAGAAATGAGGCCCCTGGACTTTCGTCTTTATGTAGAACATCTTGATTGTATGTGTTTTTCTGTTGTACAAGATTGATTACTATGGTGATAACTTGTTTTTTATGATGATAGTTTGGTTACTGTGGTAATAATTTTGCCATAAAGATCATTTGATGTGTATGGTAAACTTTTCTTATCTCTAAAATATTGTTGTGCTGATTGTATCATGAAAAGTGCTCAGCAAACAAAATATCCTTGGACTTGATCATTGTGAAAAGGGAATCATTTGGTTGCTATAACCACAGCTTTATGTTCTCTGTATGTTGCTTTCTGATTGGCTAAGGTTGAGAGTGTTTGATGTTGTCTGTGAGCCTTGGACTTCAATTGTGATACACCAGGAGGCAGAGAAGGAAGACATCAGCATGAAGATGTTTAAAAAGATGAGACAACCTGAAGCTGCTGCTGGTTCTGATTTTCTCTGCAGGTTCTGGGTGGTTTATGTTTTGGCTCTGATCTTTAATAAACCTGACCAGATTCTAGTTTTCTGATGGATTTATTGAAAGAGATGTGAATGTTATAGTTTGAATGAGGATTCAGTATATTTTATGTGGTTGATTCTGAAACGCTAAGTATATATTTTCAGCAGAAGTCCAAACTAGAATCTGGTCAGTTTTATTAAACATCAGAGCCAAAACATAAACCACACAGAACAAGTACCTGTGAATATTTGGTAAATAATGGGTTGGTCCCGGCTCCTAACGTGTCTGTAGTATTGCATGTATCTGAACATAAAACTGAATGTGTAGATCATGTGAAAGAATGATGCTGCATGCTTTGTGCTCATCTGGACTAATAGTCAAAATAAAAGTATTCTGTCCACTTGCTTCTGTGCAGTTTCACTCATTTCCTTATTTATATTTTCAGTTCAATTCAAGTTTATTTCTGTAGCACCAAATCACGACAAGACTTCATTTATTTATTTTCCCATTTGTAAGACACTGGGTTGGTTGTGTTTCCTGTAATTTTATTTTGAAAAGCTACATGAGCTGCTCTGCCAGCCACACCCTTAATTTGATGGTACAAGCCAGGTGTGAGGAACACACACAGCCTGGATGAAGTGCTGACAAGCAGACAGCTAATGGACTGAAATCATTCAATCTTTTGCTAAAGAACTAGCTAGTAAAAGGACTTAAAGGAAGACAGATGGATTCCCTTTGTGTTTTAAGCAAACAGCCAACGAGGTATTTATTTGTCTTTATTTTATTGCACATTATTGTATATGTTTTAATTGTACTATCCTGTATTTAGTTTCACGGTTTAAGGGAGGTCTAAAGAAAGGAGGACAGAAGAGGTCCACAATGAAAAGACGTCCAATAAACCCGTAAAATAAATCACTTGCGTCTGTGTTGCTTGGAGGGAATCATAGTGAAACTCGCCTGTTGTCAGCAAACGCCAGTGAAGCAACAAGGACCAGATGATCTTCATCTCTTGGACAACAGTGCATGGACTGGCAGATAAGTGACCTATTCACACATAATTAAAGAAGACAATAAAGACTTTTGGTGGAAGACTCTTTTGCAACAAGAAACTTGGTTGATGAAAGGGTTACTGATTCAAATTGATGTTACCAGTGATTTGTTTGAGTACATATTGAACTGAAACTTGCTTTAATGTTGCATGCTATCCAAAGGTCAAAGGAAATGTAATTTGTTACATATTTAATACTTGAAAGGTCAAGGTGTTTCAGTGGAGTGTACCAATTGAGTTTGAAATTCTAAGCATGTTTATTTCATTCTTAAAATCAACATTTCCTAGCTAGACAATTGTTCAGCCATGTCAGAAAGAAATGAGCCTGCAGATGAGGAGGAAGATGGTGCAGAGCAGGGCCGGCTTTGTCGACAGGCGACACAGGCGGCCGCCTGGGGCGCCATCTGATGGATAGGGCGCAAAATTTCAAAAAAAAAAAAAAAAAAAAAAGTTTATTAAATTCATGTTTGTAATATGAAATGCACTCTCTGCATACTCAAAATTCCCCTTTGAAATGACATGAAATTAAAACATCAATATTTAAATTCTAATGATCCGGCTGCATTTCGAGCTCCCGCTTGAGCCACCGCTCCGATGCATTTGACCGTTAAGGTTGCCATAGATACGTGTGTGGGTGGCACTGTGAAGGACATCCTGTTGTCGTCGCGTTTAAACGTTTGATATTTTACGAGGAAAAGAACGCCTAAGCCATCGGGATCAGCATTCCGAAAGCGAAGGAAGGAAGAAGAATAAAAACGGGCCCAAAGCAGAGGTATGTAGACTTTATAAGTTTTGCAAAGGAACTTTTTGCGTTAGCGTTGTAGCTAACTGCCTCTCCTGCCACGCACGGTCCACGGACGGACACTCGCTAGCTGTTTACACACACACAATACAGTATCTGTAACTTTAACCCATTCATTTTACTTTTGAATCGTCGTGTCCAGATGCAGTGAGACAATGTTGAGTCTCACTGTGATGATGAGGAATGTAAGATTTTTTACTGGTTTTTGGAGCTTGATTGCAGCCTTTTATGAACGTTGTTTCAAGTTTTAAGTACGCATACAATATGAATTTAATATTTGTATATCAGAAGAACGTTAGGTGTGGGTGTGGCAAATTTTCAACTTTGTCCGACACATCGGGCGGGAGGCACCGCCGCGGCCGTGGCGGGGACTCCCCCGCTGCCGCCGGGCCCGGCGGGGAGTGAGAACTGCCTAAACTCAGCATGACATCTTATGCCGTCTCTTTCTTGTTTACGCTGCAGCGTCTTCATCCAGGCGTCACGCAGCAGCACATTTACTGAGCTACAATCTCAGCATCTAGAACCAGGTGAGTAAGTTGTTAGGCTATTTGTAATCAGCAGTAGAAACGGACTTTTTCAAATTAAACGGCTTATCACATATATCGATATGCAAAATTAATTTATTTAAATCCACACCAGACACTTGTTTTTGGCACAATCAGTGCAGCATTGATTTAGCATTGAGAATATTAAATAATCTCAACCTACACATCTGAAATTGTCTCCTTAAGATGTTATTGTCAATTAGGCTGTAAATTTGTAAAAAAGGATGGACGTTAGTTTTTGTGACATAGTGAGTCATCAAGGTATAAAGGTTTATGCCCTGAAGAAGGTCGTACCGGTGTTTCCTTGTTTAATAAATGAAATCCTCAGAGTGCCTCAGATCACCGGATCTTCTTCCTCATATTCTACAATTTATTGGATGCTGAAGAGCACCTGAGAGTGAGACATAAGTTTTTTCAAATATTCCCCACTTCCACCTGTTTTTGATAATTTTATTCATGTTTTCATAGAACAGATTAAAAAAGATCAATAAAATAAAAAGTCCAGTAATATTAAAAATAGTGAAAAGCATCACTGCACATGACCGAGGAATATTGAATGTGAAAGTGGCGCTGTTCTTAATTCATGCATCAGAGGGTTAAGTTGTGTGTGTGTGTGTGTGTGTGTGTATGTGTGTGTGTGTGTGTGTGTATTTTCTCACAGAAGAAGAACCCAACACCAGCAGACTCCGTGCTCCAGTCCAACAGCCTGAAGAGACGCCATCATCAGCTTCAACAGATGTGTGTGAACATGTAGGAGCTGCTGGCCCCGTGGATCCTGCTGACCGGCCACAGCAGTTGAACAAAATGGAAAGTAGAACTTTCTTTATGATGACACTGATGTTTGAGTTTTGCTTTTGATTGTACAGTTTAATGCTGCTGTAGATTTTGCATCCCCCCCCCCCCCATGACATTTGCACAACATTTTGAGTTGTCGGTTATTGTAATATTCCCAGGTTACTTATCTTTCAAGCTTACATTTATTCTTCAGGCTGTTGACTTTAAAGAGTTGCTGTGTGAATATTTAAAATAAAAAATTAGTAACTAAGGAATAACTGTGGAGTTGCTTTTTCCAATGTGTGGACTTGGGTTTGGGTGAGGGGGGGGGGGGGCGCAAATGGGCACTCTCGCCTTGGGCACCAAATTACCCAGAGCCGGCCCTGGTGCAGAGCCACTGCGAGAGGAAGAGCAGCTGCTCAGACGTGGAGCACGCCAACGTACTCTAACAGAGAAGGGCAAGGCACTACAAGAAGAGAAAATTAAAGCTCTTACACAAAGATTTAACTACATTTACAAAAAATGGAAAGCACATGTTAAATTATTTAAACATTTGTCAAAAGAGTCCTCGGAGCCTTTATCAGAGGGTCTACTTAATGACATCTTGGGGGAGGTTAAAGGGCTTTGTGCAGACATCCAGCGTGTTTATGAAGATCTGCGCAAACTCTCAACTCCAGATCAAGAAACACGGAGAAGAGTAGATTTGCGTGTGGAGATTTCAAACTTCATCCTTTCTAAAGCTTCACGTCACCTGGAAGCACAAGCGCAGGAAGAGGATCAGGTTTGGCCAGAAGCTGGCTCTTTTTGGAGCACAAGTAAAAGTGAAACAGAATCCATCACCTCCGTCATAAAGAGCACCACCTCTGAGCATTCAAAAACTTCTTCAGCAAAGAGGCAAGAAGCGGCTGCGGACGCTGCAGCAAGCCAAGCTGTTCTAAAAGTGTTAAAGGAACAAGAAAGAGAACAATTGGAATTACAGCGCCTGGAAGCAGAAGCCAAGAAGAGGATAGCAGCTCAAGAGGCAGCAGCTAAACAGTGGTGCTTAGAGCAAGAGGAAGAAGAGGTGAGGAGGAGAAAAAAGAAAGAAGAGGCTAAAATGACAGCTAAATTAGAAGAACACACAGCTCTACAAATGGCTCTAGAAGAGAAACGAAGGAGAATCCACCATCTAGAAACCATGAAAGAGCTCAGCGCTGCACAGGCAAGAATGCAGGTATATGATCAAGGATCTGACATTAAGAAAGGGGTTAAGCGACCTATAAGCCATAAGATGGCAGTACATGTTAACCCATCAAGCCAAACAAGCTGTCAACAATCATCTATAACCCTTGTTCCACAACAACCTCTGAGTTCTTCCTCAAACCAAGACACTGCAGATTTAGTTAAGCTACTTGCAGATGCTTTAAATACAAACAGAATTCCACTACCCGAACCTTCAATATTCAGCGGGGATCCGTTGAAATACAGTGATTGGAAGCTGTCATTCCAAACCTTGATTGATCAAAAGAATATTCAGAATAAAGAAAAGATATATTACCTTCGTAAATATGTTGGTGGACAAGTTAAAAATGCACTAGATGGTTATTTCCTGCTTGGAACCGAGTCTGCCTATGGTTCAGCGTGGGAGATCTTGGAGGAGAGATATGGAAACCCATTTACAGTTGCAACAGCATATAGGGATAAACTTCAAGCATGGGCCAAGATTGGACCTAAAGACAGCACCGATCTAAGAGAGTTTGCTGATTTTCTACGGAGCTGCGAAGCCGCCATGGTTCATATCAAGGCACTGGAGATCCTAAATGACTCCAGTGAAAACAGAAAGATTCTGGTGAAGTTACCTGATTGGTTAACTGCAAGATGGAACCGAAAAGTGATGGAAATGGAAGAGGAGAATGGCCAATTCCCTTTCAGTCAGTTTGTAAGATTTCTGACCAGAGAATCACGAATTGCCTGTAATCCAATAACATCATTGCAATCATTAAAGCTAAGTGACAAATCCAAACAACAAAATGTCAAAGTCAAAACATTAGTCACACGTTCGAATGAAGAAACTGTCAACATATGTGTTTTTTGTAAGAAGCATGGACATTCTTTGCACACATGCAGAAAGTTTATGCAAGATGAAGTCTCAGACTGAGTTAGATTTGTCAAGGCTGAAAAGTTGTGTTTTGGATGCCTCAACTCAGGTCATTTCTCAAAGAGCTGCAACTGTAGGAGTGTTTGTAATATATGCAATAAGCAACATCCTACTTGTTTGCATGAAGAGCGAGACAAAAGAGAACAAAGGGCAGCACAAGTTAAGCAAAGTCAAGTTCATGAAACTTTTACTCAAGGAAATAATAAAGTCAACCCACAAACAAGGCTAACAAGAGACATTGTCACAGCTTCTACCTTCAAGGTCATTCAAATTGAAGCTACTTTCCAAACAGCTGCAATAATTCCAGTTTGGCTTTCCTATGCTTCACAGCCAGTTCCGGAAGTGCTTGTTTATGCATTACTAGATTCTCAAAGTGACACAACATTTGTGCTAAGCGATGCAGCTGACTCTTTGGAGGCACCCAAGGAACAAGTGAAGTTGAAGCTTTCTACAATGACATCACAAACTACTACAGTAAGGTCTCAACGAGTAAATAATTTACGAGTTCGGGGTTTCTACTCAAATAAAAAAATCAATTTACCACCAGCCTACACAAGCGATTTTATTCCTGCCAACAGAGCTCACATACCAACTGACAAAACTGCAGAGGCTTGGTCCCACCTAGAGCACCTGAAATATGACATAGCACCCCTACAGGACTGTGAGGTAGGCCTGCTTATCGGCTACAACTGCTCACAAGCCTTTCTACCAAGGGAAGTTGTGTCTGGTCAAGACAATGAGCCCTTTGCTCAACGCACAGATCTTGGATGGAGCATTGTTGGTCATGGCAATCCCTGTGTCGAGTATGGAGATGCAATTGGAATTCGTTATCGTATAGTTGTCCGTCAAGTGAAACCAAAGGTTGACGCTGCTCTCAATCTAAAAGGTGAAGTTCACTATGTGAACAGATCAAAGGTTAAAGAAATTACACCTTCAGACATTATAAATATTCTTGAGACAGATTTTTCAGAGAAAATTAACAAGGACTGTGTGTCTCAAGATGACTTGAACTTCTTGTCCAACCTTAAAGAAAACATAACTCAAAAGAAGGATGGACATCTTGAAATGCCATTGCCATTCAAAGGAGAAAGGCCACGGTTGCCAAACAATAAGATGTGTACTATGCATCGCTTACAGTGTCTGGAAAGGAAGCTAAGAAAGGATAAAACCTATGTGAATTTCATGACTGACATGATTGTTCGGGGAGATGCTGAAAAAATTCCAGAGGAGGAAATCTGGCAAAATGAACTACCTGCTTCTAAATACAAGATGGAAGAAGTACAAGATGATGATCCTGAACTCCGCAGGGCTTCAGTGTTTAACACAAAGGCAAAGGAGAGCAGATCACTTTTAGAGCGCTTTGAGAAGTTCTCTGACTGGTCAAGATTAGTGAAAGCTGTTGCCAGATTGAAGAGACGAGTCACGGAACACAAAAGGTTGAGACAAAGAACCAATGAGGGTACAAGCTTGGAGGAAAGAGAAGATGCAGAAATTGCTATTGTCAAGCTGGTTCAAAGAGAAGCATTTCCAGATGAGATCAAAGCTTAAATGCAAAGGAAGGTGTAGTTAAAACCAAGTACAGCAAGCTGAAAGGGTTAAGTCCCACCTTGGATGAAGATGGAGTTTTGAGAGTAGGAGGACGTTTAAATCAATCAGCGTTACATCCTCACATAAAACATCCAGTAATACTACCAAAGAACAGCCATATATCCTCTCTGCTTGTCAAGCATTTTCATGAAAGGATTCATCATCAGGGATGAGGAATAACGGTAAATGAACTCAGAGCGAATGGATGGTGGATCCTAGGAAGCAGTGGCATTGTATCATCACACATCTTTAAATGTGTTAAGTGTCGAAAGTACCGAAGATGTACTGAAACCCAAAAGATGGGTGACTTACCTCAAGACAGAATGGAAACAATGCCTCCATTCACCTACACTGGCATGGATTGCTTTGGGAAGAAAAGAGGTTAAAAGATATGGACTTCTACTCACCTGTTTATGTTCAAGAGCCATACACATAGAAATGCTTGACGATATGACCACTGACGCATTCATAAATGCATTAAGAGCCTTTATTGCCATAAGAGGAAATGTCCGTCTACTTCGATGTGACCAAGGAACCAATTTCATTGGTGCAAAAAGGGAGCTTGCAGAACTCGTAAAAGGAATGGACGAAGAAAGGGTCAAAGCTCTAAAATGTGAATTTCTAATGAATCCCCCAGCAGCAAGCCACATGGGTGGCATCTGGGAACGACAGATTAGGACTATTCGAAGTGTTCTCACAAGCATTCTTGACAATTCAGCTCAAAGACTGGACAGTTCATCTCTAAGAACTTTGTTTTATGTAATAATGGCGATTGTCAATAGCAGACCACTTACAGTTGAGAATTTGAATGATCCATCTGCACCTGAACCTTTAACTCCAAATCACATTCTTACAATGAAGTCAACAATTATCCTTCCTCCACCTGGGCAGTTTGTCAAAGAAGACCTGTATCTGAAAAAAGGTGGCGCAGAGTCCAGTATTTGGATAATGAATTTTGGATTCGTTGGAAAAAGGAATACCTGCTGAGTTTACAACAAAGATAAAAATGGCAGAAAACCAGAAGAAACATGAAGGTGAATGACATCATGCTTTTACAGAACGAGCAGGCACCACGAAATGAATGGAAACTAACCAGAATAGCCGAGGTCTATCCAGGGTTAGATGATAAAGTTTGAAAAGTAAGATTGTTGGTTGGTGATACCACATTTGATGGAAAGGGTAAACCTATGACTAAAACAGTGTTCCTTGACAGACCTGTACATGAACTTGTTACATTGATTGAAGCAAATGAAAGTACTTAAGTCTGACCAGCCCCTAAGTTTCCTTAGAAATCACACACTGGGTTTTGTGTGATTTGGTGGGAGTGTAACTGCTGTTGCTGTTTATTTCTTCATTTATTTATTTTCCCATTTGTAAGACACTGGGTTGGTTGTGTTTCCTGTAATTTTATTTTGAAAAGGTACATGAGCTGCTCTGCCAGCCACACCCTTAATTTGATGGTACAAGCCAGGTGTGAGGAACACACACAGCCTGAATGAAGTGCTGACAAGCAGACAGCTAATGGACTGAAAACATTCAATCTTTTGCTAAAGAACAAACTAGTAAAAGGACTTAAAGGAA
The DNA here is from genome assembly GCF_043380555.1 of Nothobranchius furzeri. Lineage (NCBI taxonomy): Eukaryota > Metazoa > Chordata > Actinopteri > Cyprinodontiformes > Nothobranchiidae > Nothobranchius > Nothobranchius furzeri. The sequence continues at coordinate 81,178,076 of NC_091748.1, forward strand.
ACTAGTAAAAGGACTTAAAGGAAGACAGATGGATTCCCTTTGTGTTTTAAGCAAAACAGCCAACGAGGTATTCATTTGTCTTTATTTTATTGCACATTATTGTATATGTTTTAATTGTACTATCCTGTATTTAGTTTCACGGTTTAAGGGAGGTCTAAAGAAAGGAGGACAGAAGAGGCCCACAATGAAAAGACGTCCAATAAACCCGTAAAAGAAATCACTTGCGTCTGTATTGCTTGGAGGGAATCATAATCAGAATGACTTGATATTGATATGGTATCACTGTGGGGTTGTATACTGTTGATCTAAAGTGGAATGACCCAGTGGAAACAGCAATTTTCCATTTTAGAGCATTTTGAAATCACTGAAAGTTTGGTCGTATATGGGCAATTTAAAAAGGCCTTTATTTTGCAAAGCACCATCAGAATGACTTGTTACTGATATGGTATCACTGTGGGGTTGTATACTGTTGATCTAAAGTTGAATGACCCAGTGGAAACAGCAATTTTCCATTTTAGAGCATTTTGAATCACTGAAAGTTTGGTCGTATAAGGGCAATTTAAAAAGGCCTTTATTTTGGAAAGCACCATCAGAATGACTTGATACTGATATGGTTTCACTGTGGGGTTGTATACTGTTGATCTAAAGTGGAATTAACCTGTGGAAACAGCAATTTTCCATTTTAGAGCATTTTGAAATCACTGACATTTTGGTAGTATACGGGCAATTTAAAAAGGCCTTTGTTTTGGAAAGCACCATCAGAATGACTTGATATTGATATGGTATCACTGTGGGGATGTATACTGTTGATTTAAAGTGGAATGACTAGTGGAAACAGCAATTTTCCATTTTAGAGCATTTTGAAATCACTGAAAGTTTGGTCGTATATGGGCAATTTAAAAAGGCCTTTATTTTGGAAAGCACCATCAGAATGACTTGATATTGATTTGGTATCAATGTGGGGTTGTATACTGTAGATCTAAAGTGGAATTAACCTGTGGAAACAGCAATTTTCCATTTTAGAGCATTTTGAAATCACTGTTATAGCATTTTGAAATCACTGAAAACTAGGTGAATTGTGGACAATTTAAAAAGGCCTTTGTTTTGGAAAGCAACATCAGAAATATTTGATATTGATATGGTATCACTGTGGGGTTGTGTACTGCAGATCTAAATTGGAATTACCCTGTGGAAATAGCACTTTTCCATTTTAGAGCATTTTGAAATCACTGAAAATTAGGTCAATTGTGGACAATTTAAAAAGGCCTTTATTTTGGAAAGCAACATCACAATGACTTGATATTGATATGGTATCACTGTGGGGTTGTGTACTGCAGATCTAAATTGGAATTACCCTGTGGAAACAGCAATTTTCCATTTTAGAGCATTTTGAAATCACTGTTATAGCATTTTGAAATCACTGAAAATTAGGTCAGTTGTGGACAATTTAAAAATGCCTTTATTTTGGAAAACAACATCAGAATTACTTGATATTGATATGGTATCACTGTGGGGTTGTGTACTGCAGATCTAAATTGGAATTACCCTGTGGAAATAGCACTTTTCCATTTTAGAGCATTTTGAAATCACTGAAAATTAGGTCAATTGTGGACAATTTAAAAAGGCCTTTATTTTGGAAAGCAACATCACAATGACTTGATATTGATATGGTATCACTGTGGGGTTGTGTACTGCAGATCTAAATTGGAATTACCCTGTGGAAACAGCAATTTTCCATTTTAGAGCATTTTGAAATCACTGTTATAGCATTTTGAAATCACTGAAAATTAGGTCAGTTGTGGACAATTTAAAAATGCCTTTATTTTGGAAAACAACATCAGAATTACTTGATATTGATATGGTATCACTGTGGGGTTGTGTACTGCAGATCTAAATTGGAATTACCCTGTGGAAATAGCACTTTTCCATTTTAGAGCATTTTGAAATCACTGAAAATTAGGTCAATTGTGGACAATTTAAAAAGGCCTTTATTTTGGAAAGCAACATCACAATGACTTGATATTGATATGGTATCACTGTGGGGTTGTGTACTGCAGATCTAAATTGGAATTACCCTGTGGAAACAGCAATTTTCCATTTTAGAGCATTTTGAAATCACTGTTATAGCATTTTGAAATCACTGAAAATTAGGTCAGTTGTGGACAATTTAAAAATGCCTTTATTTTGGAAAACAACATCAGAATTACTTGATATTGATATGGTATCACTGTGGGGTTGTGTACTGCAGATCTAAATTGGAATTACCCTGTGGAAATAGCACTTTTCCATTTTAGAGCATTTTGAAATCACTGTTATAGCATTTTTAAATTACTGAAAATTAGGTCAATTGTGGACTTTTTAAAAAGGCCTTTATTTTGGAAAGCAACATCAGAATGACTTGATATTGATATGGTATCACTGTGGGGTTGTATACTGTAGATCTAAAGTGGAATTAACCTGTGGAAACAGCAATTTTCCCTTTTAGAGCATTTTGAAATCACTGTTATAGCATTTTGAAATCACTGAAAATTAGGTCAATTGTGGACAATATAAAAAGGCCTTTACTTTGGAAGGCAACATCAGAATGACTTGATATTGATATGGTATCACTGTGGGGTTGTATACTGTAGATCTAAAGTGGAATTACCCTGTGGAAATAGCACTTTTCCATTTTAGAGCATTTTGAAATCACTGAAAGATAGGTCAATTGTGGACAATTTAAAAACGCCTTTATTTTGGAAAGCAACATCAGAATGACTTGATATTGATGTGGTATCACTGTGGGGTTGTATACTGTAGATCTAAAGTGGAATTAACCTGTGGAAACAGCAATTTTCCCTTTTAGAGCATTTTGAAATCACTGTTATAGCATTTTGAAATCACTGAAAATTAGGTCAATTGTGGACAATATAAAAAGGCCTTTACTTTGGAAAACAACATCAGAATGACTTGATATTGATATGGTATCACTGTGGGGTTGTATACTGTAGATCTAAAGTGGAATTACCCTGTGGAAATAGCACTTTTCCATTTTAGAGCATTTTGAAATCACTGAAAATTAGGTCAATTGTGGACAATTTAAAAAGGCCTTTATTTTGGAAAGCAACATCAGAATGACTTGATATTGATATGGTATCACTGTGGGGTTGTGTACTGCAGATCTAAATTGGAATTACCCTGTGGAAACAGCAATTTTCCATTTTAGAGCATTTTGAAATCACTGTTATAGCATTTTGAAATCACTGAAAATTAGGTCAGTTGTGGACAATTTAAAAATGCCTTTATTTTGGAAAACAACATCAGAATTACTTGATATTGATATGGTATCACTGTGGGGTTGTGTACTGCAGATCTAAATTGGAATTACCCTGTGGAAATAGCACTTTTCCATTTTAGAGCATTTTGAAATCACTGTTATAGCATTTTGAAATCACTGAAAATTAGGTCAATTGTGGACAATATAAAAAGGCCTTTACTTTGGAAGGCAACATCAGAATGACTTGATATTGATATGGTATCACTGTGGGGTTGTATACTGTAGATCTAAAGTGGAATTACCCTGTGGAAACAGCAATTTTCCATTTTAGAGCATTTTGAAATCACTGTTATAACATTTTGAAATCACTGAAAATTAGGTCAATTGTGGACAATTTAAAAAGACCTTTATTTTGGAAAGCAACATCAGAATGACTTGATATTGATGTGGTATCACTGTGGGGTTGTATACTGTAGATCTAAAGTGGAATTAACCTGTGGAAATAGCACTTTTCCATTTTAGAGCATTTTTGAAATCACTGTTATAGCATTTTGAAATCACTGAAATTTAGGTCAATTGTGGACAATTTAAAAAGGCCTTTATTTTGGAAGGCAACATCAAAATGACTTGATATTGATATGGTATCACTGTGGGATTGTATACTGTAGCTCTAAAGTGGAATTACCCTTTGGAAACAGCACTTTTCCATTTCAGAGCATTTTGAAATTACTGTTATAGCATTTTGAAATCACTGAAAATTGGGTCAATTGTGGACAATTTAAAAATGCCTTTATTTTAGAAAGCAACATCAGAATGACTTGATATTGATATGGTATCACTGTGGGGTTGCATACTGTAGATCTAAAGTGGAATTAACCTGTGGAAACAGCAATTTTCCATTTTAGAGCATTTTGAATTCACTGTTATAGCATTTTGAAATCACTAAAAATTAGGTCAGTTGTGGACAATTTAAAAATGCCTTTATTTTGGAAAACAACATCAGAATTACTTGATATTGATATGGTATCACTGTGGGGTTGTGTACTGCAGATCCAAATAGGAATTACCCTGTGGAAATAGCACTTTTCCATTTTAGAGCATTTTGAAATCACTGAAAATTAGGTCAATTGTGGACAATTTAAAAAGGCCTTTATTTTGGAAACCAACATCAGAATGACTTGATATTGATATGGTATCACTGTGGGGTTGTATACTGTAGATCTAAGGTGGAAATACCCTGTGGAAACAGCAATTTTCCATTTTAGAGCATTTTGAAATCACTGTTATAGCATTTTGAAATCACTGAAAATTAGGTCAATTGTGGACAATTTAAAAAGGCCTTTATTTTGGAAGGCAACATCAGAATGACTTGATATTGATATGGTATCACTGTGGGGTTGTATATGGTAGATCTAAAGTGGAATTAACCTGTGGAAACAGCACTTTTCCATTTCAGAGCATTTTGAAATTACTGTTATAGCATTTTGAAATCACTGAAAATTGGGTCAATTGTGGACAATTTAAAAAGGCCTTTATTTTGGAAGGCAACATCAGAACGACTTGATATTGATATGGTATCACTGTGGGGTTTCATACTGTAGATCTAAAGTGGAATTACCCTGTGGAAACAGCACTTTTCCATTTCAGAGCATTTTGAAATCACTGAAAATTAGGTCAGTTGTGGACAATTTAAAATTGCCTTTATTTTGGAAAGCAACATCAGAATTACTTGATATTGATATGGTATCACTGTGGGGTTGTGTACTGCAGATATAAATTGGAATTACCCTGTGGAAATAGCACTTTTCTATTTTAGAGCATTTTGAAATCACTGAAAATTAGGTCAATTGTGGACAATTTAAAAAGGCCTTTATTTTGGAAAGCAACATCAGAATGACTTGATATTGATATGGTATCACTGTGGGGTTGTATACTGTATATCTAAAGTGGAATTAACCTGTGGAAACAGCAATTTTCCATTTTAGAGCATTTTGAAATCACTGTTATAGCATTTTGAAATCACTGAAAATTATGTCAGTTTTGGACAATTTAAAAATGCTTTTATTTTGGAAAACAACATCAGAATTACTTGATATTAATATGGTATCACTGTGGGGTTGTGTACTGCAGATCTAAATTGGAATTACCCTGTGGAAATAGCACTTTTCCATTTTAGAGCATTTTAAAATCACTGAAAATTAGGTCAATTGTGGACAATTTAAAAAGGCCTTTATTTTGGAAACCAACATCAGAATGACTTGATATTGATATGGTATCACTGTGGGGTTGTATACTGTAGATCTAAAGTTGAATTACCCTGTGGAAACAGCAATTTTCCATTTTAGAGCATTTTGAAATTACTGAAAATTAGGTCAATTGTGGACAATTTAAAAATGCCTTTATTTTGGAAAGCAACATCAGAATTACTTGATATTGATATGGTATCACTGTGGGGTTGTCTACTGCATATCTAAATTGGAATTACCCTGTGGAAATAGCACTTTTCCATTTTAGAGCATTTTGAAATCACTGAAAATTAGGTCAATTGTGGACAATTTAAAAAGGCCTTTATTTTGGAAAGCAACATTAGAAAGACTTTATATTGATATGGAATCACTGTGGGGTTGTATACTGTAGATCTAAAGTGGAATTACCCTGTGGAAAAAGCAATTTTCCATTTTAGAGCATTTTGAAATCACTGTTATAGCATTTTGAAATTACTGAAAATTAGGTCAATTGTGGACAATTTAAAAATGCCTTTATTTTGGAAAGCAACATCAGAATTACTTGATATTGATATGGTATCACTGTGGGGTTGTGTACTGTAGATCTAAATTGGAATTACCCTGTGGAAATAGCACTTTTCCATTTTAGAGCATTTTGAAATCACTGAAAGATAGGTCAATTGTGGACAATTTAAAAACGCCTTTATTTTGGAAAGCAACATCAGAATTACTTGATATTGATGTGGTATCACTGTGGGGTTGTGTACTGTAGATCTAAATTGGAATTAACCTGTGGAAATAGCACTTTTCCATTTTAGAGCATTTTGAAATCACTGTTATAGCATTTTGAAATCACTGAAATTTAGGTCAATTGTGGACAATTTAAAAAGGCCTTTATTTTGGAAGGCAACATCAAAATGACTTGATATTGATATGGTATCACTGTGGGGTTGTATACTGTAGCTCTAAAGTGGAATTACCCTTTGGAAACAGCACTTTTCCATTTCAGAGCATTTTGAAATCACTGAAAATTGGGTCAATTGTGGACAATTTAAAAATGCCTTTATTTTAGAAAGCAACATCAGAATTACTTGATATTGATATGGTATCACTGTGGGGTTGTGTACTGCAGATATAAATTGGAATTACCCTGTGGAAATAGCAGTTTTCTATTTTAGAGCATTTTGAAATCACTGAAAATTAGGTCAATTGTGGACAATTTTAAAAGGCCTTTATTTTGGAAAGCAACATCAGAATGACTTGATATTGATATGGTATCAATGTGGGGTTGTATACTGTAGATCTAAAGTGGAATTAACCTGTGGAAACAGCAATTTTCCATTTTAGAGCATTTTGAATTCACTGTTATAGCATTTTGAAATAACTGAAACTTAGGTCAATTGTGGACAATTTAAAAAGGCCTTTATTTTGGAAAGCAACATCAGAATGAGTTGATATTGATATGGTATCACTGTGGGGTTGTATACTGTAGACCTAAAGTGGAATTACCCTGTGGAAACAGCAATTTTCCATTTTAGAGCATTTTGAAATCACTGTTATAGCATTTTGAAATCACTAAAAATTAGGTCAGTTGTGGACAATTTAAAAATGCCTTTATTTTGGAAAACAACATCAGAATTACTTGATATTGATATGGTATCAATGTGGGGTTGTATACTGTAGATCTAAAGTGGAAATACCCTGTGGAAACAGCAATTTTCCATTTTAGAGCATTTTGAAATCACTGTTATAGCATTTTGAAATCACTGAAAATTAGGTCAATTGTGGACAATTTAAAAAGGCCTTTATTTTGGAAGGCAACATCAGAATGACTTGATATTGATATGGTATCACTGTGGGGTTGTATACTGTAGATCTAAAGTGGAAATAACCTGTGGAAACAGCAAGTTTCCATTTTAGAGCATTTTGAAATCGCTGTTATAGCATTTTGAAATCACTTAAAATTAGGTCAATTGTGGACAATTTAAAAAGGCCTTTATTTTGGAAAGCAACATCAGAATGACTTGATATTGATATGGTATCACTGTGGGGTTGTGTACTGCAGATCTAAATTGGAATTACCCTGTGGAAATAGCACTTTTCTATTTTAGAGCATTTTGAAATCACTGAAAATTAGGTGAATTGTGGAATATTTAAAAAGGCCTTTATTTTGGAAGGCAACATCAGAATGACTTGATATTGATATGGTATCACTGTGGGGTTGTATACTGTAGATCTAAAGTGAAAATAACCTGTGGAAACAGCAAGTTTCCATTTTAGAGCATTTTGAAATCGCTGTTATAGCATTTTGAAATCACTTAAAATTAGGTCAATTGTGGACAATTTAAAAAGGCCTTTATTTTGGAAAGCAACATCAGAATGACTTGATATTGATATGGTATCACTGTGGGGTTGTGTACTGCAGATCTAAATTGGAATTACCCTGTGGAAATAGCAGTTTTCCATTTTAGAGCATTTTGAAATCACTGAAAATTAGGTGAATTGTGGACAATTTAAAAAGGCCTTTATTTTGGAAGGCAACATCAGAATGACTTGATATTGATATGGTATCACTGTGGGGTTGTATACTGTAGTTCTAAAGTGGAATTACCCTTTGGAAACAGCACTTTTCCATTTTAGAGCATTTTGAAATTACTGTTATAGAATTTTGAAATCACTGAAAATTAGGTCAGTTGTGGACATTTTAAAATGCCTTTATTTTGGAAAGCAACATCAGAATGACTTGATATTGATATGGTATCACTGTGGGGTTGTGTACTGCAGATCTAAATTGGAATTACCCTGTGGAAATAGCACTTTTCCATTTTAGAGCATTTTGAAATCACTGAAAATTAGGTGAATTGTGGACAATTTAAAAAGGCCTTTATTTTGGAAGGCAACATCAGAATGACTTGATATTGATATGGTATCACTGTGGGGATGTTTACTGCAGATCTAAATTGGAATTACCCTGTGGAAATAGCACTTTTCCATTTTAGAGCATTTTGAAATCACTGTTATAGCATTTTGAAATCACTGAAAATTAGGTCAGTTGTGGACATTTAAAAATGCCTTTATTTTGGAAAGCAACATCAGAATTCCTTGATATTGATATGGTATCACTGTGGGGATGTTTACTGCAGATCTAAATTGGAATTACCCTGTGGAAATAGCACTTTTCCATTTTAGAGCATTTTGAAATCACTGTTATAGCATTTTGAAATCACTGAAAATTAGGTCAATTGTGGACAATTTAAAAAGGCCTTTATTTTGGAAGGCAACATCAGAATGACTTGATATTGATATGGTATCACTGTGGGGTTTCATACTGTAGATCTAAAGTGGAATTACCCTGTGAAAACAGCAATTTTCCATTTTAGAGCATTTTGAAATCACTGTTATAGCATTTTCAAATCACTGAAAATTAGGTCAGTTGTGGACAATTTAAAAATGCCTTTATTTTGGAAAGCAACATCAGAATTACTTGATATTGATATGGTATCACTGTGGGGTTGTGTACTGCAGATCTAAATTGGAATTACCCTGTGGAAAAAGCAATTTTCCATTTTAGAGCATTTTGAAATCACTGTTATAGCATTTTGAAATTACTGAAAATTAGGTCAATTGTGGACAATTTAAAAATGCCTTTATTTTGGAAAGCAACATCAGAATTACTTGATATTGATATGGTATCACTGTGGGGTTGTATACTGTAGATCTAAATTGGAATTACCCTGTGGAAATAGCACTTTTCCATTTTAGAGCATTTTGAAATCACTGTTATAGCATTTTGAAATAACTGAAACTTAGGTCAATTGTGGACAATTTAAAAAGGCCTTTATTTTGGAAGGCAACATCAAAATGACTTGATATTGATATGGTATCACTGTGGGGTTGTATACTGTAGCTCTAAAGTGGAATTACCCTTTGGAAACAGCACTTTTCCATTTCAGAGCATTTTGAAATCACTGAAAATTGGGTCAATTGTGGACAATTTAAAAATGCCTTTATTTTAGAAAGCAACATCAGAATTACTTGATATTGATATGGTATCACTGTGGGGTTGTGTACTGCAGATATAAATTGGAATTACCCTGTGGAAATAGCAGTTTTCTATTTTAGAGCATTTTGAAATCACTGAAAATTAGGTCAATTGTGGACAATTTTAAAAGGCCTTTATTTTGGAAAGCAACATCAGAATGACTTGATATTGATATGGTATCAATGTGGGGTTGTATACTGTAGATCTAAAGTGGAATTAACCTGTGGAAACAGCAATTTTCCATTTTAGAGCATTTTGAATTCACTGTTATAGCATTTTGAAATAACTGAAACTTAGGTCAATTGTGGACAATTTAAAAAGGCCTTTATTTTGGAAAGCAACATCAGAATGACTTGATATTGATATGGTATCAATGTGGGGTTGTATACTGTAGATCTAAAGTGGAATTAACCTGTGGAAACAGCAATTTTCCATTTTAGAGCATTTTGAATTCACTGTTATAGCATTTTGAAATAACTGAAACTTAGGTCAATTGTGGACAATTTAAAAAGGCCTTTATTTTGGAAAGCAACATCAGAATGAGTTGATATTGATATGGTATCACTGTGGGGTTGTGTACTGTAGACCTAAAGTGGAATTACCCTGTGGAAACAGCAATTTTCCATTTTAGAGCATTTTGAAATCACTGTTATAGCATTTTGAAATCACTAAAAATTAGGTCAGTTGTGGACAATTTAAAAATGCCTTTATTTTGGAAAACAACATCAGAATTACTTGATATTGATATGGTATCAATGTGGGGTTGTATACTGTAGATCTAAAGTGGAAATACCCTGTGGAAACAGCAATTTTCCATTTTAGAGCATTTTGAAATCACTGTTATAGCATTTTGAAATCACTGAAAATTAGGTCAATTGTGGACAATTTAAAAAGGCCTTTATTTTGGAAGGCAACATCAGAATGACTTGATATTGATATGGTATCACTGTGGGGTTGTATACTGTAGATCTAAAGTGGAAATAACCTGTGGAAACAGCAAGTTTCCATTTTAGAGCATTTTGAAATCGCTGTTATAGCATTTTGAAATCACTTAAAATTAGGTCAATTGTGGACAATTTAAAAAGGCCTTTATTTTGGAAAGCAACATCAGAATGACTTGATATTGATATGGTATCACTGTGGGGTTGTGTACTGCAGATCTAAATTGGAATTACCCTGTGGAAATAGCACTTTTCTATTTTAGAGCATTTTGAAATCACTGAAAATTAGGTGAATTGTGGAATATTTAAAAAGGCCTTTATTTTGGAAGGCAACATCAGAATGACTTGATATTGATATGGTATCACTGTGGGGTTGTATATGGTAGATCTAAAGTGGAATTAACCTGTGGAAACAGCACTTTTCCATTTTAGAGCATTTTGAAATCACTGTTATAGCATTTTGAAATCACTGAAAATTAGGTCAATTGTGGACAATTTAAAAAGGCCTTTATTTTGGAAGGCAACATCAGAATGACTTGATATTGATATGGTATCACTGTGGGGTTGTATACTGTAGATCTAAAGTGGAAATAACCTGTGGAAACAGCAAGTTTCCATTTTAGAGCATTTTGAAATCGCTGTTATAGCATTTTGAAATCACTTAAAATTAGGTCAATTGTGGACAATTTAAAAAGGCCTTTATTTTGGAAAGCAACATCAGAATGACTTGATATTGATATGGTATCACTGTGGGGTTGTGTACTGCAGATCTAAATTGGAATTACCCTGTGGAAATAGCACTTTTCTATTTTAGAGCATTTTGAAATCACTGAAAATTAGGTGAATTGTGGAATATTTAAAAAGGCCTTTATTTTGGAAGGCAACATCAGAATGACTTGATATTGATATGGTATCACTGTGGGGTTGTATACTGTAGATCTAAAGTGGAATTACCCTGTGGAAACAGCAATTTTCCATTTTAGAGCATTTTGAATTGTGGACAATTTAAAAAGGCCTTTATTTTGGAAAGCAACATCAGAATGACTTGATATTGATATGGTATCACTGTGGGGTTGTATACTGTAGATCTAAAGTGAAAATAACCTGTGGAAACAGCAAGTTTCCATTTTAGAGCATTTTGAAATCGCTGTTATAGCATTTTGAAATCACTTAAAATTAGGTCAATTGTGGACAATTTAAAAAGGCCTTTATTTTGGAAAGCAACATCAGAATGACTTGATATTGATATGGTATCACTGTGGGGTTGTGTACTGCAGATCTAAATTGGAATTACCCTGTGGAAATAGCAGTTTTCCATTTTAGAGCATTTTGAAATCACTGAAAATTAGGTGAATTGTGGACAATTTAAAAAGGCCTTTATTTTGGAAGGCAACATCAGAATGACTTGATATTGATATGGTATCACTGTGGGGTTGTATACTGTAGTTCTAAAGTGGAATTACCCTTTGGAAACAGCACTTTTCCATTTTAGAGCATTTTGAAATTACTGTTATAGAATTTTGAAATCACTGAAAATTAGGTCAGTTGTGGACATTTTAAAATGCCTTTATTTTGGAAAGCAACATCAGAATGACTTGATATTGATATGGTATCACTGTGGGGTTGTGTACTGCAGATCTAAATTGGAATTACCCTGTGGAAATAGCACTTTTCCATTTTAGAGCATTTTGAAATCACTGAAAATTAGGTGAATTGTGGACAATTTAAAAAGGCCTTTATTTTGGAAGGCAACATCAGAATGACTTGATATTGATATGGTATCACTGTGGGGTTGTATACTGTAGTTCTAAAGTGGAATTACCCTTTGGAAACAGCACTTCTCCATTTCAGAGCATTTTGAAATTACTGTTATAGCATTTTGAAATCACTGAAAATTAGGTCAGTTGTGGACATTTAAAAATGCCTTTATTTTGGAAAGCAACATCAGAATTCCTTGATATTGATATGGTATCACTGTGGGGATGTTTACTGCAGATCTAAATTGGAATTACCCTGTGGAAATAGCACTTTTCCATTTTAGAGCATTTTGAAATCACTGTTATAGCATTTTGAAATCACTGAAAATTAGGTCAATTGTGGACAATTTAAAAAGGCCTTTATTTTGGAAGGCAACATCAGAATGACTTGATATTGATATGGTATCACTGTGGGGTTTCATACTGTAGATCTAAAGTGGAATTACCCTGTGAAAACAGCAATTTTCCATTTTAGAGCATTTTGAAATCACTGTTATAGCATTTTCAAATCACTGAAAATTAGGTCAGTTGTGGACAATTTAAAAATGCCTTTATTTTGGAAAGCAACATCAGAATTACTTGATATTTATATGGTATCACTGTGGGGTTGTGTACTGCAGATCTAAATTGGATTTACCCTGTGGAAATAGCACTTTTCCATTTTAGAGCTTTTTGAAATCACTGAAAATTAGGTGAATTGTGGACAATTTAAAAAGGCCTTTATTTTGGAAGGCAACATCAGAATTACTTGATATTGATATGGTATCACTGTGGGGTTGTATACTGTAGATCTAAAGTTGAATTAACCTGTGGAAACAGCAATTTTAAATTTTAGAGCATTTTGAAATCACTGTTATAGCATTTTGAAATCACTGAAAATTAGGTCAATTGTGGACAATATAAAAAGGCCTTTATTTTGGAAGGCAACATCAGAATGACTTGATATTGATATGGTATCACTGTGGGGTTGTATACTGTAGTTCTAAAGTGGAATTACCCTTTGGAAACAGCACTTTTTCATTTCAGAGCATTTTGAAATTACTGTTATAGCATTTTGAAATCATTGAAAATTAAGTCAGTTGTGGACATATAAAAATGCCTTTATTTTGGAAAGCAACATCAGAATTACTTGATATTGATATGGTATCACTGTGGGGTTGTCTACTGCAGATCTAAATTGGAATTACCCTGTGGAAATAGCACTTTTCCATTTTAGAGCATTTTGAAATCACTGAAAATTAGGTCAATTGTGGACAATTTAAAAAGGCCTTTATTTAGGAAAGCAACATCAGAATGACTTGATATTGATATGGTATCACTGTGGGGTTGTATACTGTAGATCTAAAGTGGAACTAACCTGTGGAAACAGCAATTTTCCATTTTAGAGCATTTTGAAATCACTGTTATAGCATTTTGAAATAACTGAAAATTAGGTCAATTGTGGACAATTTAAAAAGGCCTTTATTTTGGAAGGCAACATCAGAATGACTTGATATTGATATAGTATCACTGTGGGGTTGTATACTGCCGATCTTAAGTTTAATTACCCTGTGGAAACGGCAATTGTCCATTTTAGAGCATTTTGAAATTACTGTTATAGCATTTTGAAATCACTGAAAATTAGGTTAGTTGTGGACATTTAAAAATGCCTTTATTTTGGAAAACAACATCAGAATTACTTGATATTGATATGGTATCACTGTGGGGTTGTGTACTGCAGATCTAAATTGGAATTACCCTGTGGAACTTGCACTTTTCCATTTTAGAGCATTTTGAATTCACTGAAAATTAGGTCAATTGTGGACAATTTAAAAAGGCCTTTATTTTGGAAACCAACATCAGAATGACTTGATATTGATATGGTATCACTGTGGGGTTGTATACTGTAGTTCTAAAGTGGAATTACCCTTTGGAAACAGCACTTTTCCATTTCAGAGCATTTTGAAATTACTGTTATAGCATTTTGAAATCGCTGAAAATTGGGTCAATTGTGGACAATTTAAAAAGGCCTTTATTTTGGAAGGCAACATCAGAATGACTTGATATTGATATGGTATCACTGTGGGGTTGTATACTGTAGTTCTAAAGTGGAATTACCCTTTGGAAACAGCACTTTTCCATTTTAGAGCATTTTGAAATTACTGTTATAGAATTTTGAAATCACTGAAAATTAGGTCAGTTGTGGACATTTTAAAATGCCTTTATTTTGGAAAGCAACATCAGAATGACTTGATATTGATATGGTATCACTGTGGGGTTGTGTACTGCAGATCTAAATTGGAATTACCCTGTGGAAATAGCACTTTTCCATTTTAGAGCATTTTGAAATCACTGAAAATTTGGTGAATTGTGGACAATTTAAAAAGGCCTTTATTTTGGAAGGCAACATCAGAATGACTTGATATTGATATGGTATCACTGTGGGGTTGTATACTGTAGTTCTAAAGTGGAATTACCCTTTGGAAACAGCACTTCTCCATTTCAGAGCATTTTGAAATTACTGTTATAGCATTTTGAAATCACTGAAAATTAGGTCAGTTGTGGACATTTTAAAAATGCCTTTATTTTGGAAAGCAACATCAGAATTACTTGATATTGATATGGTATCACTGTGGGGTTGTGTACTGCAGATCTAAATTGGAATTACCCTGTGGAAATAGCAGTTTTCCATTTTAGAGCATTTTGAAATCACTGAAAATTAGGTGAATTGTGGACAATTTAAAAAGGCCTTTATTTTGGAAGGCAACATCAGAATGACTTGATATTGATATGGTATCACTGTGGGGTTGTATACTGTAGTTCTAAAGTTGAATTACCCTGTGGAAACAGCACTTTTCCATTTTAGAGCATTTTGAAATCACTGTTATAGCATTTTCAAATCACTGAAAATTAGGTCAGTTGTGGACAATTTAAAAATGCCTTTATTTTGGAAAGCAACATCAGAATTACTTGATATTGATATGGTATCACTGTGGGGTTGTGTACTGCAGATCTAAATTGGAATTACCCTGTGGAAATAGCACTTTTCCATTTTAGAGCTTTTTGAAATCACTGAAAATTAGGTGAATTGTGGACAATTTTAAAAGGCCTTTATTTTTTGAAAGCAACATCAGAATGACTTGATATTGATATGGTATCACTGTGGGGTTGTGTACTGCAGATCTAAATTGGAATTACCCTGTGGAAATAGCACTTTTCCATTTTAGAGCATTTTGAAATCACTGAAAGATAGGTCAATTGTGGACAATTTAAAAACGCCTTTATTTTGGAAAGCAACATCAGAATTACTTGATATTGATGTGGTATCACTGTGGGGTTGTGTACTGTAGATCTAAATTGGAATTAACCTGTGGAAATAGCACTTTTCCATTTTAGAGCATTTTGAAATCACTGTTATAGCATTTTGAAATCACTGAAATTTAGGTCAATTGTGGACAATTTAAAAAGGCCTTTATTTTGGAAGGCAACATCAAAATGACTTGATATTGATATGGTATCACTGTGGGGTTGTATACTGTAGCTCTAAAGTGGAATTACCCTTTGGAAACAGCACTTTTCCATTTCAGAGCATTTTGAAATCACTGAAAATTGGGTCAATTGTGGACAATTTAAAAATGCCTTTATTTTAGAAAGCAACATCAGAATTACTTGATATTGATATGGTATCACTGTGGGGTTGTGTACTGCAGATATAAATTGGAATTACCCTGTGGAAATAGCAGTTTTCTATTTTAGAGCATTTTGAAATCACTGAAAATTAGGTCAATTGTGGACAATTTTAAAAGGCCTTTATTTTGGAAAGCAACATCAGAATGACTTGATATTGATATGGTATCAATGTGGGGTTGTATACTGTAGATCTAAAGTGGAATTAACCTGTGGAAACAGCAATTTTCCATTTTAGAGCATTTTGAATTCACTGTTATAGCATTTTGAAATAACTGAAACTTAGGTCAATTGTGGACAATTTAAAAAGGCCTTTATTTTGGAAAGCAACATCAGAATGAGTTGATATTGATATGGTATCACTGTGGGGTTGTATACTGTAGACCTAAAGTGGAATTACCCTGTGGAAACAGCAATTTTCCATTTTAGAGCATTTTGAAATCACTGTTATAGCATTTTGAAATCACTAAAAATTAGGTCAGTTGTGGACAATTTAAAAATGCCTTTATTTTGGAAAACAACATCAGAATTACTTGATATTGATATGGTATCAATGTGGGGTTGTATACTGTAGATCTAAAGTGGAAATACCCTGTGGAAACAGCAATTTTCCATTTTAGAGCATTTTGAAATCGCTGTTATAGCATTTTGAAATCACTTAAAATTAGGTCAATTGTGGACAATTTAAAAAGGCCTTTATTTTGGAAAGCAACATCAGAATGACTTGATATTGATATGGTATCACTGTGGGGTTGTGTACTGCAGATCTAAATTGGAATTACCCTGTGGAAATAGCACTTTTCTATTTTAGAGCATTTTGAAATCACTGAAAATTAGGTGAATTGTGGAATATTTAAAAAGGCCTTTATTTTGGAAGGCAACATCAGAATGACTTGATATTGATATGGTATCACTGTGGGGTTGTATATGGTAGATCTAAAGTGGAATTAACCTGTGGAAACAGCACTTTTCCATTTTAGAGCATTTTGAAATCACTGTTATAGCATTTTGAAATCACTGAAAATTAGGTCAATTGTGGACAATTTAAAAAGGCCTTTATTTTGGAAAGCAACATCAGAATGACTTGATATTGATATGGTATCACTGTGGGGTTGTGTACTGCAGATCTAAATTGGAATTACCCTGTGGAAATAGCACTTTTCTATTTTAGAGCATTTTGAAATCACTGAAAATTAGGTGAATTGTGGAATATTTAAAAAGGCCTTTATTTTGGAAGGCAACATCAGAATGACTTGATATTGATATGGTATCACTGTGGGGTTGTATACTGTAGATCTAAAGTGGAATTACCCTGTGGAAACAGCAATTTTCCATTTTAGAGCATTTTGAATTGTGGACAATTTAAAAAGGCCTTTATTTTGGAAAGCAACATCAGAATGACTTGATATTGATATGGTATCACTGTGGGGTTGTATACTGTAGATCTAAAGTGAAAATAACCTGTGGAAACAGCAAGTTTCCATTTTAGAGCATTTTGAAATCGCTGTTATAGCATTTTGAAATCACTTAAAATTAGGTCAATTGTGGACAATTTAAAAAGGCCTTTATTTTGGAAAGCAACATCAGAATGACTTGATATTGATATGGTATCACTGTGGGGTTGTGTACTGCAGATCTAAATTGGAATTACCCTGTGGAAATAGCAGTTTTCCATTTTAGAGCATTTTGAAATCACTGAAAATTAGGTGAATTGTGGACAATTTAAAAAGGCCTTTATTTTGGAAGGCAACATCAGAATGACTTGATATTGATATGGTATCACTGTGGGGTTGTATACTGTAGTTCTAAAGTGGAATTACCCTTTGGAAACAGCACTTTTCCATTTTAGAGCATTTTGAAATTACTGTTATAGCATTTTGAAATCACTGAAAATTAGGTCAGTTTTGGACATTTAAAAATGCCTTTATTTTGGAAAGCAACATCAGAATTCCTTGATATTGATATGGTATCACTGTGGGGATGTTTACTGCAGATCTAAATTGGAATTACCCTGTGGAAATAGCACTTTTCCATTTTAGAGCATTTTGAAATCACTGTTATAGCATTTTGAAATCACTGAAAATTAGGTCAATTGTGGACAATTTAAAAAGGCCTTTATTTTGGAAGGCAACATCAGAATGACTTGATATTGATATGGTATCACTGTGGGGTTTCATACTGTAGATCTAAAGTGGAATTACCCTGTGAAAACAGCAATTTTCCATTTTAGAGCATTTTGAAATCACTGTTATAGCATTTTCAAATCACTGAAAATTAGGTCAGTTGTGGACAATTTAAAAATGCCTTTATTTTGGAAAGCAACATCAGAATTACTTGATATTGATATGGTATCACTGTGGGGTTGTGTACTGCAGATCTAAATTGGAATTACCCTGTGGAAATAGCACTTTTCTATTTTAGAGCATTTTGAAATCACTGAAAATTAGGTCAATTGTGGACAATTTTAAAAGGCCTTTATTTTTGGAAAGCAACATCAGAATGACTTGATATTGATATGGTATCACTGTGGGGTTGTGTACTGCAGATCTAAATTGGAATTACCCTGTGGAAATAGCACTTTTCCATTTTAGAGCATTTTGAAATCACTGAAAATTAGGTCAATTGTGGACAATTTAAAAAGGCCTTTATTTTGGAAGGCAACATCAGAATTACTTGATATTGATATGGTATCACTGTGGGGTTGTATACTGTAGATCTAAAGTTGAATTAACCTGTGGAAACAGCAATTTTAAATTTTAGAGCATTTTGAAATCACTGTTATAGCATTTTGAAATCACTGAAAATTAGGTCAATTGTGGACAATATAAAAAGGCCTTTATTTTGGAAGGCAACATCAGAATGACTTGATATTGATATGGTATCACTGTGGGGTTGTATACTGTAGTTCTAAAGTGGAATTACCCTTTGGAAACAGCACTTTTTCATTTCAGAGCATTTTGAAATTACTGTTATAGCATTTTGAAATCATTGAAAATTAGGTCAGTTGTGGACATATAAAAATGCCTTTATTTTGGAAAGCAACATCAGAATTACTTGATATTGATATGGTATCACTGTGGGGTTGTCTACTGCAGATCTAAATTGGAATTACCCTGTGGAAATAGCACTTTTCCATTTTAGAGCATTTTGAAATCACTGAAAATTAGGTCAATTGTGGACAATTTAAAAAGGCCTTTATTTAGGAAAGCAACATCAGAATGACTTGATATTGATATGGTATCACTGTGGGGTTGTATACTGTAGATCTAAAGTGGAACTAACCTGTGGAAACAGCAATTTTCCATTTTAGAGCATTTTGAAATCACTGTTATAGCATTTTGAAATAACTGAAAATTAGGTCAATTGTGGACAATTTAAAAAGGCCTTTATTTTGGAAGGCAACATCAGAATGACTTGATATTGATATAGTATCACTGTGGGGTTGTATACTGCCGATCTTAAGTTTAATTACCCTGTGGAAACGGCAATTGTCCATTTTAGAGCATTTTGAAATTACTGTTATAGCATTTTGAAATCACTGAAAATTAGGTTAGTTGTGGACATTTAAAAATGCCTTTATTTTGGAAAACAACATCAGAATTACTTGATATTGATATGGTATCACTGTGGGGTTGTGTACTGCAGATCTAAATTGGAATTACCCTGTGGAACTTGCACTTTTCCATTTTAGAGCATTTTGAATTCACTGAAAATTAGGTCAATTGTGGACAATTTAAAAAGGCCTTTATTTTGGAAACCAACATCAGAATGACTTGATATTGATATGGTATCACTGTGGGGTTGTATACTGTAGTTCTAAAGTGGAATTACCCTTTGGAAACAGCACTTTTCCATTTCAGAGCATTTTGAAATTACTGTTATAGCATTTTGAAATCGCTGAAAATTGGGTCAATTGTGGACAATTTAAAAAGGCCTTTATTTTGGAAGGCAACATCAGAATGACTTGATATTGATATGGTATCACTGTGGGGTTGTATACTGTAGTTCTAAAGTGGAATTACCCTTTGGAAACAGCACTTTTCCATTTTAGAGCATTTTGAAATCACTGTTATAGCATTTTGAAATCACTGAAAATTAGGTCAGTTGTGGACATTTTAAAATGCCTTTATTTTGGAAAGCAACATCAGAATGACTTGATATTGATATGGTATCACTGTGGGGTTGTGTACTGCAGATCTAAATTGGAATTACCCTGTGGAAATAGCACTTTTCCATTTTAGAGCATTTTGAAATCACTGAAAATTTGGTGAATTGTGGACAATTTAAAAAGGCCTTTATTTTGGAAGGCAACATCAGAATGACTTGATATTGATATGGTATCACTGTGGGGTTGTATACTGTAGTTCTAAAGTGGAATTATCCTTTGGAAACAGCACTTCTCCATTTCAGAGCATTTTGAAATTACTGTTATAGCATTTTGAAATCATTGAAAATTAGGTCAATTGTGGACATATAAAAATGCCTTTATTTTGGAAAGCAACATCAGAATTACTTGATATTGATATGGTATCACTGTGGGGTTGTCTACTGCAGATCTAAATTGGAATTACCCTGTGGAAATAGCACTTTTCCATTTTAGAGCATTTTGAAATCACTGAAAATTAGGTCAATTGTGGACAATTTAAAAAGGCCTTTATTTAGGAAAGCAACATCAGAATGACTTGATATTGATATGGTATCACTGTGGGGTTGTATACTGTAGATCTAAAGTGGAACTAACCTGTGGAAACAGCAATTTTCCATTTTAGAGCATTTTGAAATCACTGTTATAGCATTTTGAAATAACTGAAAATTAGGTCAATTGTGGACAATTTAAAAAGGCCTTTATTTTGGAAGGCAACATCAGAATGACTTGATATTGATATAGTATCACTGTGGGGTTGTATACTGCCGATCTTAAGTTTAATTACCCTGTGGAAACGGCAATTGTCCATTTTAGAGCATTTTGAAATTACTGTTATAGCATTTTGAAATCACTGAAAATTAGGTTAGTTGTGGACATTTAAAAATGCCTTTATTTTGGAAAACAACATCAGAATTACTTGATATTGATATGGTATCACTGTGGGGTTGTGTACTGCAGATCTAAATTGGAATTACCCTGTGGAACTTGCACTTTTCCATTTTAGAGCATTTTGAATTCACTGAAAATTAGGTCAATTGTGGACAATTTAAAAAGGCCTTTATTTTGGAAACCAACATCAGAATGACTTGATATTGATATGGTATCACTGTGGGGTTGTATACTGTAGTTCTAAAGTGGAATTACCCTTTGGAAACAGCACTTTTCCATTTTAGAGCATTTTGAAATTACTGTTATAGAATTTTGAAATCACTGAAAATTAGGTCAGTTGTGGACATTTTAAAATGCCTTTATTTTGGAAAGCAACATCAGAATGACTTGATATTGATATGGTATCACTGTGGGGTTGTGTACTGCAGATCTAAATTGGAATTACCCTGTGGAAATAGCACTTTTCCATTTTAGAGCATTTTGAAATCACTGAAAATTAGGTGAATTGTGGACAATTTAAAAAGGCCTTTATTTTGGAAGGCAACATCAGAATGACTTGATATTGATATGGTATCACTGTGGGGTTGTATACTGTAGTTCTAAAGTGGAATTACCCTTTGGAAACAGCACTTCTCCATTTCAGAGCATTTTGAAATTACTGTTATAGCATTTTGAAATCACTGAAAATTAGGTCAGTTGTGGACATTTTAAAAATGCCTTTATTTTGGAAAGCAACATCAGAATTACTTGATATTGATATGGTATCACTGTGGGGTTGTGTACTGCAGATCTAAATTGGAATTACCCTGTGGAAATAGCAGTTTTCCATTTTAGAGCATTTTGAAATCACTGAAAATTAGGTGAATTGTGGACAATTTAAAAAGGCCTTTATTTTGGAAGGCAACATCAGAATGACTTGATATTGATATGGTATCACTGTGGGGTTGTATACTGTAGTTCTAAAGTGGAATTACCCTTTGGAAACAGCACTTTTCCATTTTAGAGCATTTTGAAATCACTGTTATAGCATTTTCAAATCACTGAAAATTAGGTCAGTTGTGGACAATTTAAAAATGCCTTTATTTTGGAAAGCAACATCAGAATTACTTGATATTGATATGGTATCACTGTGGGGTTGTGTACTGCAGATCTAAATTGGAATTACCCTGTGGAAATAGCACTTTTCCATTTTAGAGCTTTTTGAAATCACTGAAAATTAGGTGAATTGTGGACAATTTTAAAAGGCCTTTATTTTTGGAAAGCAACATCAGAATGACTTGATATTGATATGGTATCACTGTGGGGTTGTGTACTGCAGATCTAAATTGGAATTACCCTGTGGAAATAGCACTTTTCCATTTTAGAGCATTTTGAAATCACTGTTATAGCATTTTGAAATCACTGAAAATTAGGTCAATTGTGGACAATTTAAAAAGGCCTTTATTTTGGAAGGCAACATCAGAATGACTTGATATTGATATGGTATCACTGTGGGGTTTCATACTGTAGATCTAAAGTGGAATTACCCTGTGAAAACAGCAATTTTCCATTTTAGAGCATTTTGAAATCACTGTTATAGCATTTTCAAATCACTGAAAATTAGGTCAGGTGTGGACAATTCAAAAATGCCTTTATTTTGGAAAGCAACATCAGAATTACTTGATATTGATATGGTATCACTGTGGGGTTGTATACTGTAGATCTAAAGTGGAAGTAACCTGTGGAAACAGCAATTTTCCATTTTAGAGCATTTTGAAATCACTGTTATATTATTTTGAAATCACTGAAAATTAGGTCAATTGTGGACAATTTAAAAAGGCCTTTATTTTGGAAGGCAACATCAGAATGACTTGATATTGATATGGTATCACTGTGGGGTTTCATACTGTAGATCTAACGTGGAATTACCCTGTGAAAACAGCAATTTTCCATTTTAGAGCATTTTGAAATCACTGTTATAGCATTTTCAAATCACTGAAAATTAGGTCAGGTGTGGACAATTTAAAAATGCCTTTATTTTGGAAAGCAACATCAGAATTACTTGATATTGATATGGTATCACTGTGGGGTTGTGTACTGCAGATCTAAATTGGAATTACCCTGTGGAAATAGCACTTTTCTATTTTAGAGCATTTTGAAATCACTGAAAATTAGGTCAATTGTGGACAATTTTAAAAGGCCTTTATTTTTGGAAAGCAACATCAGAATGACTTGATATTGATATGGTATCACTGTGGGGTTGTGTACTGCAGATCTAAATTGGAATTACCCTGTGGAAATAGCACTTTTCCATTTTAGAGCATTTTGAAATCACTGAAAATTAGGTCAGTTGTGGACAATATAAAAAGGCCTTTATTTTGGAAGGCAACATCAGAATGACTTGATATTGATATGGTATCACTGTGGGGTTGTATACTGTAGTTCTAAAGTGGAATTACCCTTTGGAAACAGCAATTTTCCATTTTAGAGCATTTTGAAATTACTGTTATAGCATTTTGAAATCGCTGAAAATTGGGTCAATTGTGGACAATTTAAAAAGGCCTTTATTTTGGAAGGCAACATCAGAATGACTTGATATTGATATGGTATAACTGTGGGGTTTCATACTGTAGATCTAAAGTGGAATTACCCTGTGGAAACAGCAATTTTCCATTTTAGAGCATTTTGAAATCACTGTTATAGCATTTTGAAATCACTGAAAATTAGGTCAGTTGTGGACATTTTAAAAATGCCTTTATTTTGGAAAGCAACATCAGAATGACTTGATATTGATATGGTATCACTGTGGGGTTGTGTACTGCAGATCTAAATTGGAATTACCCTGTGGAAATAGCACTTTTCCATTTTTGAGCATTTTGAAATCACTGTTATAGCATTTTGAAATCACTGAAAATTAGGTCAATTGTGGACAATTTAAAAAGGCCTTTATTTTGGAAGGCAACATCAGAATGACTTGATATTGATAAGGTATCACTGTGGGGTTGTATACTGTAGTTCTAAAGTGGAATTACCCTTTGGAAACAGCACTTTTCCATTTCAGAGCATTTTGAAATTACTGTTATAGCATTTTGAAATCGCTGAAAATTGGGTCAATTGTGGACAATTTAAAAAGGCCTTTATTTTGGAAGGCAACATCAGAATGACTTGATATTGATATGGTATAACTGTGGGGTTTCATACTGTAGATCTAAAGTGGAATTACCCTGTGGAAACAGCAATTTTCCATTTTAGAGCATTTTTAAATCACTGTTATAGCATTTTGAAATCACTGAAAATTAGGTCAGTTGTGGACAATTTAAAAATGCCTTTATTTTGGAAAGCAACATCAGAATTACTTGATATTGATATGGTATCACTGTGGGGTTGTGTACTGCAGATCTAAATTGGAATTACCCTGTGGAAATAGCACTTTTCTATTTTAGAGCATTTTGAAATAACTGAAAATTAGGTCAATTGTGGACAATTTTAAAAGGCCTTTATTTTGGAAAGCAACATCAGAATGACTTGATATTGATGTGGTATCACTGTGGGGTTGTATACTGTAGATCTAAAGTGGAATTAACCTGTGGAAACAGCAATTTTCCATTTTAGAGCATTTTGAAATCACTGTTATAGCATTTTGAAATCACTGAAAATTAGGTCAGTTGTGGACAATTTAAAAAGGCCTTTATTTTGGAAACCAACATCAGAATGACTTGATATTGATATGGTATCACTGTGGGGTTGTATACTGTAGATCTAAAGTTGAATTACCCTGTGGAAACAGCAATTTTCCATTTTAGAGCATTTTGAAATCACTGTCATAGCATTTTGAAATTACTGAAAATTAGGTCAATTGTGGACAATTTAAAAAAGGCCTTTATTTTGGAAGGCAACATCAGAATGACTTTATATTGATATGGTATCACTGTGGGGTTGTGTACTGCAGATCTAAATTGGAATTACCCTGTGGAAATAGCAATTTTCCATTTTAGAGCATTTTGAAATCACTGTTATAGCATTTTGAAATTACTGAAAATTAGGTCAATTGTGGACAATTTCAAAATGCCTTTATTTTGGAAAGCAACATCAGAATTACTTGATATTGACATGGTATCACTGTGGGGTTGTGTACTGCAGATCTAAATTGGAATTACCCTGTGGAAATAGCACTTTTCCATTTTAGAGCATTTTGAAATCACTGAAAATTAGGTCAATTGTGGACAATTTAAAAAGGCCTTTATTTTGGAAAGCAACATCAGAATGACTTGATATTGATATGGTATCCTTGTGGGGTTGCATACTGTAGATCTAAAGTGGAATTACCCTGTGGAAACAGCAATTTTCCATTTTAGAGCATTTTGAAATCACTGTTATAGCATTTTGAAATAACTGAAAATTAGGTCAATTGTGGACAATTTTAAAAGGCCTTTATTTTGGAAGGCAACATCAGAATGACTTGATATTGATATGGTATCACTGTGGGGTTGTGTACTGCAGATCTAAATTGGAATTACCCTGTGGAAACAGCAATTTTCCATTTTAGAGCATTTTGAAATCACTGTTATAGCATTTTGAAATTACTGAAAATTAGGTCAATTGTGGACAATTTAAATATGCCTTTATTTTGGAAAGCAACATCAGAATGACTTGATATTGATATGGTATCACTGTGGGGTTGTGTACTGCAGATCTAATTTTGAATTACCCTGTGGAAATAGCACTTTTCCATTTTAGAGCATTTTGAAATCACTGTTATAGCATTTTGAAATAACTGAAAATTAGGTCAATTGTGGACAATTTAAAAAGGCCTTTATTTACGAAGGCAACATCAGAATGACTTGATATTGATATGGTATCACTGTGGGGTTGTATACTGCCGATCTAAAGTTGAATTAACCTGTGGAAACAGCAATTGTCCATTTTAGAGCATTTTGAAATCACTGTTATAGCATTTTGAAATCACTGAAAATTAGGTCAGTTGTGGACATTTAAAAATGCCTTTATTTTGGAAAGCAACATCAGAATTACTTGATATTGATATGGTATCACTGTGGGGTTGTGTACTGCAGATCTACATTGGAATTACCCTGTGGAAATAGCTCTTTTCCATTTTAGAGCATTTTGAAATCACTGAAAATTTGGTCAATTGTGGACAATTTAAAAAGGCCTTTATTTTGGAAAGCAACATCAGAATGACTTGATATTGATATGGTATCACTGTAGGGTTGTATACTGTAGATCTAAACTGGAATTACCCTGTGGAAACAGCAATTTTCCATTTTAGAGCATTTTGAAATCACTGTTATAGCATTTTGAAATCACTGAAAATTAGGTCAGTTGTGGACATTTTAAAAATGCCTTTATTTTGGAAAGCAACATCAGAATGACTTGATATTGATATGGTATCACTGTGGGGTTGTGTACTGCAGATCTAAATTGGAATTACCCTGTGGAAATAGCACTTTTCCATTTTAGAGCATTTTGAAATCACTGTTATAGCATTTTGAAATCACTGAAAATTAGGTCAATTGTGGACAATTTAAAAAGGCCTTTATTTTGGAAGGCAACATCAGAATGACTTGATATTGATATGGTATCACTGTGGGGTTGTGTACTGCAGATCTAAAGTGGAATTAACCTGTGGAAACAGCGATTTTCCATTTTAGAGCAGGGTTAGGGTTAGGGTTAGGGTTAGGAGTTGAAGAAAAGAGGGGCTTTGTGCACAGACTCTCCTGCACTTAGTCCACCGGTGCAGATCTATCCCTCATTCAAACCTGTGGGAACAAGTGTGTCCAATCTGTAGATCCAGAGCCGTTCAGCTCTTTTCCGTTGTTTTGTGGACCAGTTTGGATCTGACTGTAGGATCGTGGCTGTGAGGGCTTGCCAGCCATGTTCAATAAAGTGTTTGACTACTGGTCGCTGTGTGTTATGGCTTTTTGTAATGTTGTGTCTGTGTTGTGTGAAGCGTGTTAAAATGCTATTTCCTGTTTCTCCCACATATCTCATTTTACAGATTTTGCACTGAATTAAATACACACAGTTTTTGGTTTTAGGGTTACCTGCTTGTGTGATGGGATAAACGGTTTTGTTAAACCTGTTTTGTATCCAGCGCAGTTGGTTAAAAAAATCACTTTGACCTTTAACCTTAGGTTGTTGTAGGGGTCTCAGCTTGGCCTGAACCAGAAAATCTTTCAGGTTTTGGTTCCGTCTGTAGGCCGCAATTACCCTGTGATTTTGCAGTAAGTTAGTCTCTGATTGGAATTTAGAAAAGTTTTGTTTGATTTTATGAATTAGTTTTCCTGCCGAGGGAGAATAAGTGGTGACCAAAGGCAATAATGGTGATGTGTCCTTGGGTCTGGACTCCAGGAAGGAAGCTTTACATGTTTTCAGAAATGCTCTAGAATATCCTCTTAAGGATAGTGCTGAAAACAGTATCCGAGTGGCTTCCTTGAAGTCGCTTTCCTGAGTGCAGATTCTGTGGAAGCAAAGTAGCTGGGATTTAATAAGACCCGCATATGTGTGCTTTGGATGGTAACTGGTTTTAAAAAGCAATGCGTGTGTGTCCGTAGGTTTAAAATAAACCTTTATGTCAAGTTTGTGTGTGGAGCTGAAATTTGGGCCTTTAAAGGTTGTGGTGTCTAAAAAATCGACTGATTTAGCATTAGTGGATGATTTCAGCTTTATGGATGGGTTATGTGTGTTTAGCGTGTTTAGAAATAGTTGAAAGTCTTCCAAGTGAGTCCAGACCCCCCAGATGTCATCTAGATATCTGTAATAATAAAGTGGTTTCTTTACACATTTGTTTAATGCCTCCGTCTCCCATTGCGCCATGAAGATATTTGCATACGCTGGAGCAAACTTCTTCCCCATCGCTGTTCCCTTAATTTGCAGGTAGAATTGGCCATCAAATTCAAAATCATTCCTTCTCAGATTAATTTGTAATAGCTGGAGTAGCTCCTTGTCTGGCCTTCTGCTGTTGGGGTGTTTAAGGAGAACTTGTTTGACTGCATTAATGCCTTCGGTTATGTCAATATTTGTATATAAGCTGTCTATATCCATGGTGAACAGAATGGAGTTGTCTGGCAGGATGATTTGTTTGATCTTGTTTATAAAGTCATACGTGTCCTTGATGTAACTGTCATGTGTTATTGATAGGGGATTTAAATAGTGATCGATGAATTCTGCTGTTTGATATGTTTCACTGTTGCAGTCAGACACGATGGGTCTACCCGGTGGGATCTCATGGGGTTTACTCCATTTTGCTGGTTCCTTGTGGATCTTCGGTAACAGATAGAACCTTCTGGCTCTTGGTTCCGAAGAGCCTTTAAGATATCTGCGCTGTTTTGCATTAATAAACCTTTTCTCATACAAAGAGTCAATGATTTTAGTCACCATGGGGATGGTCTCTGGATAAATGGGTTTGTCTAGTTTTTTGTAATAGGTGGTGTCCAGCAGTTGTCTTTTACCTTCCCAGAGATATTGTGCCCTGTCCATGATGACAATAGAGCTCCCCTTATCAGCCGGCTTGATAATAATGTTCTTGTTGCCTGTTAATTCCGTGAGTGCTTTGGTTTCGTTAATACTCAAGTTAGGTTTGGACTTGTTCATGTAAAATGTTTTGTTGAAATAACCAAGATCCTCCTCAATAAGTGAGTTAACTTCTGGCGGCAGAGTGCCAGCAGGGGGCGCCCATTCTGATTCTGGCATGAAAGGTTTTGGTTTACCTGTTTTAGCTGTACCATCTTCCTTAAAATGAACAGCTAATTTGATTCTCCTATGGTATTTTTGTAAATCATGTCTGATCTGCAGCATTGTGTCATTGTTTTTAGCTTTGCTGTGAGAGGGGATGAAGGTTAAACCCCTGTTTAACAAAGAACGCTGTGCGTCAGACAGTACAAAAGATCTGGACAAATTACAAACATTGTTATTAACAATGCTTCTATGCCCTTCCTGTCCTGGTAGGCTATCAGGGCTGCCTATTTTAACCAGGCAGACCAGAGGTCCCACATCCTGGCAGCCGTGAATCTGGTCCAATGGACCTTGTCTGGTTTAACCCTGAAAAAGGCAGCGTCCTGGGCAGGGATGAACCTGTTGAGCTGAGAGATGTGAATATTGAGATGTGTGAGCATGGCTTGCTCCCTGTGTGATAAGGAGGGAGAAAAGTTCACCACAGGAACAAAGATCTCAGCATTAGGACGGGTCCCAGGAGTGGTAACTGCCGTCACAAGTAGGTTACCTGTATAAAGCAGGCAAAAGCAGAGTACTGAAGACAGGATGCCTCTCTTTTCCTTCCAGTTCACGTCTGAGGAAACGTCAGGCGCAGGCATCCCTTTATCAGTCCCCGGAACAACAAATCCATAAACAAAGGTTCCGCTCTGACTTAATCTGTCCATAAATAAAACATAAGCGTTTAAAAGACAAATAAAATATTTATATATATATATATATATATATGATCAAGATTTAAATGTGGCAATCCATTTCATGGGTGCTACACGCTCCCCGACAACAAAAGTGGCCCCCGACACTTTGACCAAAAAAAAAAAAAAAGATTTTACAAGAACCTCCAACTAGTTCCAAGTTTACTCAACCTACACACGTGGGAACAACCAGCTGGCCCGTACTCAAACAAACATTGGGAAAAGAGGCGGTGTACAGTGGTATGGAGTAAACTGTGTCCCATGGAATGGTGGCAAACTTGGATGTAATTGTCCAAAACTGACAGCAGGAGCAAGGTAACAGTTTGCAGTGTGAACCACAGGATGTGGCTGGTAAGTTGGGTAACCCAAAGATGAGTATGTTAACATTTCTCTTGGTCTTCTCTGTCTAGTAGATCTCCGTGGGTGAATAGAAGGACTCTGTTCAGGCTCCGACATCCCCTGTTGCTGGGGTCCAGGCGGAGGGTATTCTACATCCCCATCAGGAGGGTCAGCTGTCCGATCATCCTCTGGTTGTATTTGATATGGGTATTCCTGCACAACTTCAGGTTGCAAGTCATTCTGCCATGCAACACCTTCACATGCCTCAACCGCCTGCTGCACGGTTCCCTTCTCAGTTCCACTTTGTCTGTACGCTGCCGTTTCAGATGGGGTGCCACTGTGATCATGTGCATTCCCCTCCTGCACCCTTTGTCTTGACCCATTCTGGGTTTTAGTCAACTTCCTTTTAGGAAAGGGTGACATATGAAGCTCTGGGCTCCCCTCCTCAGGGATCATCCGTTCCTCAGGGATTGTAGTCCTTCCTGGCACGGTCCAATTTATTGGTACCCTTAGCCAGTATCGAGCCCCGGATTCCTCATCCGACTCAGATGTTTCTGGTTGGACTGATTTGTCTTTTCTGCCATTGACTCTATCCACGTTGTTTCTCTTTTTCCTCTGTGTCTCTTTGTTGCTGTGTGAGAGGTGTTCCATTGGTAAATCATTGACTAACAACAGCAGATTTCGGTGTAGGGTCCGGATTCTCCCCTTGTCATCCCCTTCAGGGTAAACAATGTACACAGGGTTATCTTGGACCTGTTCTTTAACCACGTATATCTTCTTTTCCCAATAGGAGTGCAGTTTCCCAGGTCTTCCCTGCTCTCCTAGGTTCCTGACAAGGACCCTGTCTCCAGGCTTCAGGACAACCCCTTTTACTTTATGGTCATAGTAGGTCTTGTTTTTGGCACTTGATGACAGGCTGCTATTTTGAGCTATCCGGTATGCTTCTGACATCCTCTTGCGCCACTTCTCGGCATATCCCTTGTGTGTCACAGAGTCATCCTCTTTAGCCAAACCAAACAGAAGGTCCACCGGGAGTCGAGGGTGTCGGCCATACAGCAAGAAATGGGGAGAATAGCCCGTTGACTCATGTCAAGTGCAATTATAGGCATGAATAATCTGCGGAAGGTGTTCTTTCCATGTCTCCTTTTCTTTCTCTGTCAGTGTACGCAGCATTTGTAGTAGTGTGCGGTTGAACCTTTCAGCTGGGTTACTCTGGGGATGATACGGGGTTGTTCTAGAGTGGCCAACTCCAGACAGGTGTCCAAGAGTCCGGAACAGCTCGTTCTCAAACTCCCGCCCTTGGTCATGATGTAATTTGTTGGGGAATCCAAAACGAGGGACAAAATCATTATAAATCCGCTCAGCTGCTGTGTGACCCGATTTATTTTTCGTTGGGTAGGCCTGTGCAAATCTTGTGAAGTGGTCGACCACCACTAAGATATACTCATAACCGCCCTTGCATTTCTCGAGATGCAGATAGTCAATACAAACCAGCTCTAGAGGTGAGTTGGACTTTAAGCTGCTCATGGGCGCCCGTACACGAACGGTTGGTTTCTTTTGTTTTATGCAGGGACACCTCCTAGTTATATAGTCCTCTATGCAGTCCTTCATTTGAGGCCAGTAGAATCTTTCTCTAGCAAGGTGTAACACCCTTTCAGTGCCAACGTGGCCCATGTGATCATGAAGGTGTCTAAGCACCATAGTCTGATACTTGTTGGGTAAGACCAGCTGTTTCCGCTCTGGTGTTTTCCTGTATAGAATTCCATCTTCCAGGTCAAGTCGTTCCCATTCGCGGAGAAGCCTGTTAGCAGACCACCTTAAAGATCTTCGGATGTCATCGGTAAGTCTAGTATTTGACTCTTTCAACCTTACAATCTCTCCGATTGCTGGATCCTCCCTTTGGGCTTCAACTAAACTGTCATGTCCAATTGTCTGTAGAGGTGGGTGTGGTTGCAGAATAACATCTTGTGAAGAAGCCATGAGAGCAGCCACCCAGGCCACCTCCCCTCTCTCGGCGACCCTAGCGCCCTCCCAGGCGGTACTCACCACCTCCTGGGGCAATTCTTCTGTACAAGTCGATATAAAGTGTTCAATGTCGAGGGGAACACGGGACAGAGTATCCGCATCCACATTTATTTTTCCTGGTCTGTACTTGATGTTGAAACGAAAGTCGGACAGTTCCCCTACCCAACGATGACCAACTGCATTCAGCTTGGCTGTACTCATAATGTATGTGAGTGGGTTGTTGTCCGTGAAGATAGTAAAATGTGGAGCATAAAACAGATAGTCCCGGAATTTTTCACACACTGCCCACTTTAGAGCCAAGAACTCCAACTTGCCACTGTGTAGATGGTAGCCTCGCTCTGCGGGTGTGAGAGTTCGTGATCCGTAACCGATGACTCGTAACTTTCCACACTGTTCTTGGTACAACACAGCACCAAGACCCCGCTCAGATGCATCTGTGTGGAGTATGAAGGGTTTGTCAAAGTCTGGGTATGCTAAGATCGGAGGCTGTGTCAACATATTGACGAGCTGCTCGAGAATTTCCTGATGGTAAGTGGTCCATTCAATGGGTGTTTTGGATGACAGCTGAGGCCCCTTTGACTTCCCCTGATGGGGGTGAGTTTGTGATGTTGGGGACTTTCCCTTAAGTAGCTCATATAGTGGTTGAGCGATTCTTGAAAAATTCTGGATGTACGAGCGGTAGTAGCTTAGGAATCCAAGGACCCTCCTTAGGTCACCTACGGTCCGTGGTGTATTAGCTTTCAGAGCCATCACTGCATCTAGGTCTTTGGGATCCACACGAACTCCCTCTGCACTGACCAATCTTCCAACATAGCGAACTTCAGCTTTGAACAGCTCGCACTTTTCAGGGCGTAGCTTCACACCTTGACACTGCAATGACTGAAGTACTTTCCGGAGCACTTCTACATGCTCTTCAAAAGATTGTGAGAAGCAGAGAATGTCATCCAGGTATGGTATACAACAGTCATCTCTCAGGGGACCAAGGACCTCCTCCATACTTCTCTGAAATGCCGCAGGAGCATTTGAAAGACCAAACGGGATTCTCACCCACTCAAATAGACCCCAGGGTGTGACAAAGGCGGTAAGGTGTCG
Source organism: Nothobranchius furzeri (assembly GCF_043380555.1). Taxonomy (NCBI): domain Eukaryota; kingdom Metazoa; phylum Chordata; class Actinopteri; order Cyprinodontiformes; family Nothobranchiidae; genus Nothobranchius; species Nothobranchius furzeri. The sequence goes on from NC_091748.1 coordinate 81,210,856, forward strand.
TGAGTCTTCAGCCACAAACCCCTGGTGATACGCTTTCCCTTGGTCAAGGATACTAAACATACTATACCCTCCCAAGGTATCAAGCAGGTCTCTTATTCGAGGCAACGGGTGTCGGTCTGGCACAGTCTTTTGGTTTAGTAGACGGTAATCGATGCAGAGGCGCAATGTGCCATCTTTCTTTCGGACACACACAATAGGAGCAGCATAAGATGATTTAGATTTTACTATCCATCCTCTCACAAGGAGTTCTTGGATGTAATCCTTTACTTCCTTCAAAAGAGGTTTTGGTATGGATGTATAAGCTCTCTGCACAGGAATTTCGTCCTTCAAATTGATTACCATCTGCAGGGTTGGGATGCATCCTATGTCACTTGAATCTCTGGCAAAGGTTTTGGACTCCTCATAAAGCATTTTCCTGGCAACCTCTTGTTGTTCTGTTGTCAAATGGTCAATGTTTACTGGTGGGTCCCAGAGAGGTGGAGTACACTCAGTTGGGCCGGCAATAATGTTATTGACTCCCACATTGGGGGTAGGTTGGTTTGGACAATCGACATTCAAGATCCGTTCAATAGGCTGTAGAGTGCCTAGAAATGTTCTTTTTGGCAAGGTAATGTCATGTTTGGTGTCGTTAGTTACTGTGATCATTACATAGGGCTTGGTGCCTTGCTTTATGTGTACCAATCCTATGCACACTTCAAGCTGCTCTAAGGACTGACTGCCCTCTTCAGCTTCAAACAATACTGGATGATCAGAGTAATCCATGGTCGGTGACAGCTGACATTTCAGCCAAGTGACTCTTTGAGCAGGAATAACCATGTCTTTTCCTCCTATCCTTAGAGGACAATGAGGCTGGCTTGGTCCTTTTGTTTGGATAAAGCTCACTAGTGCTTCGGCCCTTTCAGGGTCAACAGAGATGGCATTGTGGAGTAACTTGACCATTGTTGGTATAGCTTGTTGTGGCTTTCCCTCAATTATTTGTTCTAGGACATTAAAACCAATCAGTGGTCTCTCCATGGGCAAACTGCTGATTAATACTGGAACACCAATAGACAGACTGGGGTCTTCGCTCCCAGGAAGATTTATCACTATGGGTACCCAGCCATCAAATGGGATGAGGTCACCATTCACTGCATAAACTTTCAGTTCATCCATTTCCTCAAGGATTTCTGAAAGTTGGTGTAGGGCAAGATCAGGCAAATACCTGTTCTTCCAGTCCATGCTTATAATGCTGACTTGTGCTCCAGTGTCAAGTAGAGCAGTTACAGCCAAACCATTCAAATTGCACTGAATCAATGCTTTTTTTCCAATTAGTTTGGCAAGCGTTCCTTGTTTTGTACACTGGACTGAACCAATATTAGGCTGAGGAGATAGCTCTCCTTGCTTACAGACAGGAGCTTGTGTAGTTTTTAACATCGTCGTGTTGGGTTTTAGTGCATGGCTGGTTTGAATCCCAAAGTTTCGTGAATTGTCTGGTTGGGGCTGTTTTAATCCGATCACTGGGTGCCCCGCTGCAGCGATCGGTCTATGTTTCCCTGATTCTGTTGTTTACGTAAGCAGCCCACAGCTCGGTGACCATCCTCCCCACAGAAGAAACAATGGGAACAATCAGAGCGATTTCCCTCCACACAGCTTGGACAGCCATATGATTTCTTCCTATCTCTTCTTCTGTTTTGGACAGGAGGCACAACTGACTCGGGCCCATGTAGCTGACTCTGTTGTCTCATTGTCTCCACCAGGTTTGTGAGCTCTTCTATCTTAGCTGTGAGTTCTTTGATCGGGTCTGGCTTGGTTTTGGGACTATGGCTCCCTTCCTTATTACACTCCTGGACTATGTTGAGTTCCAACTGAGCACTATGCACACCTGTGGCATGTCTGCGAGCAGGCCCCATCCTCTTGTGCCTTTCACTTTCCTCACTAGTGATCCTTGTTAAGTGACGTAGAATGGTTTCGTCACTAACATCATTAGATGACAACAAAGGTTTCAACTCTCGCCGAATGTCACTGTGTTTGTATGCTAGCCCTTGGTAGACTGTGTGTAGAAAAACATCTTGAACCGTAGCAGGGGTGTATTTTATTCCTGAGTCTGACAGTTTGGAAGTGAACATGACCCGCTGTTTTAATCCTATGACCCGATATAGGAACTGCTGGGGACTCTCACTCTCCTCCTGTCTAGCACACATCAATTCTTGGAAAAGTTCGGTACTGTTCTTTTCCCTGAGATGTGCTTGTAGAAACCCCTTAAGCTCCATCACAGTCAGGTCATCTTTGTTTATTAACATGTCCTTAAAAGTGCCAGGTTTTACAATCCTGAGCACACCTCGTATTATTTCTGCATCAGGGAACCCATCCTTTTGTCCTTCTTTCATCTGTTAACAAATATTATTGTAGCTTATGTCTGAGGAATGGTCACCAACCTGGCCACCTTGCACCTTGAACTCTCTCCTCTGGAGGTAGGAGAGCTCACGTAGTGAGATTATTTCCTCTCTGGTTGGTTGAGCTGTCAACTGGTGTACTGACCTTTGTTGGTGGGTGTGTCTGTGTTCTGAATCGGGTTGGGTAGGTGGTGGAGAAGAGGGCTCAGTTTGCTGGTTGGTGATGTTTTGTCTCAACATTCTGCCCAGCTCCTCATAGCTGTTGAGCATCCCTTGTAGCTCCAAGGTCTTGTTCCCTGAAGCAGTTCTGGCAGGACCTGGTCTGGTAGTCTCATTACTCCAGCCCTGTAACACAGGATCAACTGGACCAACATCATACACTCTCCCACCAGTTTGTATCAGGTCACAAATATCATCTTTACCAGCAACATTAACAGGCTGAATAGATTGTGTGCTTACATTGTCTCCAGCACTAGTCATATTACGGTTCTTTACAACAGTATCAATACAGTCTTTCAACACTAACAACTCAGCCATTCCACCGTCCTCTGATTCAAGTAAGTGCTTGCTGTTCATGAAAGTACTGATATAGTCAAAGCAGCTGTCCTGGTCTTCCTCTTCGAATTCTCGTCGGTCTGGACTCAGAACTGAACCCACGTTATTGGCAATGTGGAGGAGCTCTTCAGCTGACAGAGTGAACAGACTCTTCTTAATGTCCCACACAAGTCTCCTTCTTTCACTCATAGCCATGTCAAAAGCACCTCTTTGTTTTCCACACGGTGAGTAACGACTGGTGAAGACTTGACCTCCGCCTCAGCTCACAGTTCCCTCTTATGGCTTCAATGAACCTGGTGGTTCCAGATATCATCAGTTGATCAGCACCAGCTCAGCAGATGGCGCCGATCCCGGACGAGCCCCCAAGATTTGTAACGGGTCCCAGGAGTGGTAACTGCCGTCACAAGTAGGTTACCTGTATAAAGCAGGCAAAAGCAGAGTACTGAAGACAGGATGCCTCTCTTTTCCTTCCAGTTCACGTCTGAGGAAACGTCAGGCGCAGGCATCCCTTTATCAGTCCCCGGAACAACAAATCCATAAACAAAGGTTCCGCTCTGACTTAATCTGTCCATAAATAAAACATAAGCGTTTAAAAGACAAATAAAATATATATATATATATATATATATATATATATATATATATATATATATATGATCAAGATTTAAATGTGGCAATCCATTTCATGGGTGCTACATAAATCATGTCTGATCTGCAGCATTGTGTCATTGTTTTAAGCTTTGCTGTGAGAGGGGATGAAGGTTAAACCCCTGTTTAACAAAGAACGCTGTGCGTCAGACAGTACAAAAGATCTGGACAAATTACAAACATTGTTATTAACAATGCTTCTATGCCCTTCCTGTCCTGGTAGGCTATCAGGGCTGCCTATTTTAACCAGGCAGACCAGAGGTCCCACATCCTGGCAGCCGTGAATCTGGTCCAATGGACCTTGTCTGGTTTAACCCTGAAAAAGGCAGCGTCCTGGGCAGGGATGAACCTGTTGAGCTGAGAGATGTGAATATTGAGATGTGTGAGCATGGCTTGCTCCCTGTGTGATAAGGAGGGAGAAAAGTTCACCACAGGAACAAAGATCTCAGCATTAGGACATTTAAGTTTGGCTACTTTAAGGGCAGTTTGCATTTCCTTAACCAAAGCCCTTTTGTCCTTCTGTGTTCTGTTGTTGATACCAAATGAGAGGACCAGTCTCTCTACCTGCTCCATTTGCCCAGATTTGAGGAACAGGCTGGTCACATGTCTCCACTTGGCTCCCGGAAAACTGTCCACCTGGATGTTGTTGCTACAGTCCCCTGTCACAGGTAGGTGTGCAACATTCGAGTCCCCCAGAACCACATATTTTTTTCTCAGGTTAAGTGACCAGTCTCGTGATTTTTTACCAGTGTTTGTGTGTCTGGTTGTGGCATTTACCTGAGATGAAGGTGATTCATCAGGCCCGGTGGGGGTGGTGGCGGTGGCTGCGGTGAGCGGTGGGTGAGTCGTTTGCTGGAAGGAAAGTTGCCTCTGTGTGCTCTTTTCCATCCAGCGACGGAGGGTGACAGGCGTAGGTTCCAGCAGTGGTGGAGCAGAAGCAGCAGGTAGTGGGTGTGAGCGCATCATTGCTTCATAAGCAAGGAATTCGTCTATGATGGTCTGTTCCTCTGCTGTCACGCCGCGGGGTCGAGGCGGAGACTCCATCACAACTGAAGGGGAGGATCCTGTTGTCCTCTGCGTGTACGTTTCCTCCTGGCTGGATGATTTCCGCTGCCTTTGGGGAAGAGCCGGCGTCTGTGGAGTGCTGCGTGCCTGGGGTGATGGTGTGGGTGGTGCCGCTACAGCTGGAAAGAGGGGACGGCTGCTGTGTCGTTCCTCGTTGGATGCTGCAGGTGACCAGTCCCCTCTGGATGGTTCCGTCATCGTTGCCACTGTTGTCCTGTGGGGTGGTGGTGGTGGTGGTGAAGGTGGGGGGGCCGGAAGAGGAGATTGTGATCTCATGGAGCCCCTGGGAGTGTAGGGAGAGGATGCATAAACGGAAAGTTCATCCTCACTCTGCCCCCTGTGTTGTTGGGAGTGCGGAGGGGGCGTGGTCTGCGTGGAGGACTCAAGAACAGATGTACGTTCATCAGGTTCACCATTTTCCAATGAGGGAGTTGCTGGTTCTTGTGAGTCCTTTTTCTCATCCGACATCAGGAAGACCTGCACCTCTTCCACCGATTCTGGTCTGAAACGTCTCCCCAAGTTCCTTCTGGCCCATTTAGTGGCTATTTCTAAAGGAGCCAGTAGGTTTCCCCCAAGATCTTGCAAAGTGCGTTTTTCTGACTCCATCTGATCTTGGTAGTGTTGTCTAAGGATCAGCATGGTGGTGTAGGCCCACGATCTCGCATTACCATCTATTAATGTGGAAGTTCTGGTAGATGGAGCCGCGGGTTTGATGATCGTGGCCAAGTACGCGGTTATGTTTTGAATGCCGGGTGGGTTATTGTCCTTATCCGACACATTTTTTAAGTGATGTGCTGCTTTAAGAAGTCTGTGCATGGTTCTGACCATTATTGTGAAGTCTGGGTCATCAGATCTTTGTGGCGCCTCTGACCGGTTTCGGGTCTGTGCGCCCTGCTGCGCGTACTGTCCCTGTGGGGGTCGCCGAGCGCGTTTCTTTTGTCGGTTCCAACCCTGGGGTCCTTGGTTCTGGTACCGCTTATTGAAGCCCCTACTGCGGCTCCTGGAGGGTTGGAATGGACGCTGGGGGTAAGAGGGACCGTACCTGGCGGCTGACGCGCAAGGGCGTCAGTTTGTTTTCAGAATAGCTGGGGACAATAACCATACACTTGAGTGGGGTTTAAAAATTGCTGGGGACAATATAGGCTAGCACAGGGGTCGGCGGCTCTGTAGCCGCATGCGGCTCTTCCATCCATCTGATGCTCTGTGCTTGTAAAATAATGAATGGATATTTAAATAAAAAGCTTTATATTTTACTGCATTAATTTTACATCTGTATGCTAATTCTAAATGTAAAGATTGTCTGCGTAAACCTGAACAGTTCCGACCCGGTCTTACTGTGAGACCGGGTTGACGCGTCACGCTTGTGCGTAATCATATAGGCGCTTCCTGAGCTGGAGGATGTCAGATTCTGGGCTTCTCCTCAGACGGCTCCTGGATGTGTCGCCACATTGGAGACAGGAACAAGCGCTATTCAGCCAAAGTTTCATAATCAGGGCACATTTTCTAAGTGACAAGTCTCTCTGAGAGACCGGGTTTGGAAAACACTCGCTTCAGTGGGAGGAACCTTCTCACATGCGCTCTGGTTCTGAGAGCCTGGATTTGTATTCTGAACAGTCTAAACATGTTTTTAAAAGAAACGTAAGACAAAAGTGGTACCTGCTCAGTAAAACCACCAACAGGGTGAAAAATATCAAAATATTGTCGGCAGAGACGGGCTACAACTTCTGGATCATCTTTATATAAATCGTTTCATTGATTATCTTCTTATGAAAGATAACTTTGACGTACACGAGCGACCAGGCGCGTTGCAAGATTTTCAAAAGTGTGGGAGATGTTGTCTGTGCCTAAAATAATTTCATGTTATTCATCTTGTTAGTTTAATTTCCATAATAGCGGAGCAGGTGCGAATTTTAGACGCGTCACGCATGTCTCCGTTTTTAACATGTTTAAACTGTTCAGAATACAAATCCAGGCTCCGTCTCGTTAGATTGGTGCAACTAAAGTTTGTACTGAATGAAACTTTACATTAAACCATGTTGAAGAGAAAAGGATCCGATTAAATCATTTCCCCTCATTTACAGTCACGACGTACAGTGCAGTGCGCGTGGCTCTGGGGTTAATCAAGTTTAGTTGTTTCTCTTTGCAACAATCTTCACAAGAAGGCAAAACAGTTAAATGGCAGGTTACAGATATTTATATTAGACTTTTATTTTGACGGATAAACTCAAGGATGCTGGCTGTTTTGAAAGAATTACCCCGACGCACACTGATGCGCATGGATGAGCTTGGAAAAATGTTCTTTTTATGAAATTATGAAACTTTGGCTGAACAGCGCTTTTTCCCGTCTCTAATATGGAGACGCATGACGCATCCAGTCTGAGGCAGAATAGCAGCGCAGAAAGCATCTGTAGAGATATTTGATTACGCACAAAGTTTATGTGGAGCAGAAGCGGTCGGGCCACGGCAGGTGAAACGTTCCTAGCCTACATGAAGTGAAACTGTTTAATTGTAACATTAATATGTTACTGGACATGCTGGTCTGGTTGGTTAGACCAGTGTTGGAAGTGGAAAACACACACACACACACACACACACACACACTCTCTCTCACACACACACACACACACACACACACACACACACACACACACACACACACACACACACACACACACACACACACACACACACACACACACACACTCTCACACACACTCTCTCTCACACACACACACACACCAATTAAAATAATGCTGATAGCATGGACTAGAAGACAGGTGATGGTTATATTTAAATGATGATCAGGCTGCTGTAAAATCTAATCTCCATCCACATCCAGACAGAATAATCCTCTATTCTAGTTGCTCTGCTCTTGTCTGGACTGATGTAGCTGACGGTGCGCGCGGGGCGCCTAACTAGCGGCTGATGCACATTTTACGCATTTGGAGAGGTGGGCTGGATACTTTGCTTTCACTGGAAGATGGTCCACTTAACGCACGGGTGTAGACTACATATTAATGACAAATGAATGAAAATTAAATTGTGAGTTTTTACTTCATATTTTAGAAATTAAAATGACGGGGGAACACGTTTATGACGTCTTTTTAAACTAAATTTTCTAGCGCGACCTGCCTGCTTCACTAAGTCACTGCTTATTAAGGTCCGTCCAAAATTACCGTGGCCCACCCAAAAATGAAAACCTGGCGCCGCGCCTGTTATAAACCTCTGCAAATTGTTGTTCTTCACTTTATCAAGCTCAGACTTTGTACAGCTAATATCAAGATGTAAAATTATGAATTCAGTCGAGCTCTTCCGTCCCTCCCTCTCCTGCTCTCCTGGAAACCCGACATCGGCTGTCAGAAGCGGAGGTTAAGAAGGAGATGAGGCAAACAGAGTGAGTGCGACATAAAGAAACCAGACTGGTGTGGAGGTGAGCAAAACAGCTGGAAAAGTGTGGGCGTTGAATCCCCCACGGGTGCGATGTCCATGCGAGCGACCTGTACCTGCTGCTGTCACCTGGTTGTGAGCAGCCCTCTGCTGTCTGAGGGTAGGCCCCGCCCACAACGCTGCGGCTACTGCGGTGTTTTCTTTACTGTGGGAAACGGGTAATAATGGCTCTTTGATGGGAACAGGTTGCCGACCCCTGAGCTGGTAAAACAAAAATCCTCATCAGCAGGCTTTTTTGAAAGTGGGGGGGACACAGCTGCCAATCACAAATTTTGTCGGGGACATGTCCCCGGCGTCCCCGGTTAAACTGACGCCTATGCTGACGCGTAAGACTTGCGTCTCTGGGGGTACCGCTGGGGGTACTGCGACTGCCAGCTGCGGTCCTGTTGATAGCGAGGCCGTCGTTGCTGGGGAGAGTGGCGTCGTTGGAAACGTCCTCTATTCTGCTGGTTCCGCTGAACGTCCCGTCGTCTTCCCCCTCGGTAGCGAACCTGTGTCCAGCCCGACTCCTCCTCCATCTCATCCGGTGGGAAATAGTCCCACGTCATTCCGGAGATGTCCGGTAGTTAAAAAACAGGTGCTAAACTAACTAACTGTGTAGCTAACTATCTAAAAAAAAACAAGTGGAATTAAATGAAAGAACCGAAAAACTGCGGCTTAAAATGTTGGCAACTGGCCATTTATTGAACAAACGTGAAAAAGTTAACTGGAACAAAGAAACAAAATATTTACAAAAAACAAGCTCAACGCTACGTTTCGACTCCTCAATGAGTCTTCATCAGGCTAAGAGCTTGTAAAAGCGCATAGAACCTTCTCTTGTCGTCGAAGCTCGGTCCAGAATGGCTGTCCCGTTCTGTTTCTGACCGGTTTCATCTAGCGCATACCAGTTAACAAGCATCAATTGGCTCTATTAGCACCTGTACTTGTGTCCAATCAAATTGGACCATTCCAGAGCGCCGCTGGAGTGGTAGGACCATATTTAGAGTTCCGGTCCATACTCCCCCTAGTGTCCAAGAGAGCGCCTGGCACTTTTCACTAACAAGAATACATTTACAACATGTTATTACCGTAAAAAATAGATAAATACAGACACAACGTACATAACACTTTGCATTCATGTGTTATATGAAAACAAACCTTCTGTGGGGCATGATTTAAAAGAAATTCAAATTCCAAGACATGAGATTCCCCACACTGGCTTTACTCTATCTGACTGACTCCTTTCCCTGCTACATTTCTGATACACTCTTGCCCTCTAGTGGGCAAAACTGTGAACTACATGAGTCATCTGTAGCTGATTAGAAAATTAAGTTTAGGTGTGTCCTTTTAATCTGAACAATCCAACATCTGTGTGGGACTTGAGACCTGTCAACCAGGGGTGAAGGTTTGCTGGCTGGAAGAGGCAATTGATGGTAAGACTCAAAGGAATTTGTGTCAGATATTCCGGTTTTTAGTGTCCAATATTGGTTAAGGTTAGGACAATCTACTCCACTGTTTAGGGTTAGAACAGGGATTGGGGTTAGGTTAATTAATCTAATTTACTCCACTATTTTAGGGTTAGAATAAGGATGGGGTTAGGATTAGATTAAAGAATCAATTTGTATTCTGAGTCTTACAAATACTGCCCTCCTCCATGTCCAGCAGACTCCCCCTGTTGGCAGAACTGGATGGGTGAGTGACCAACAGATAAAGTCAGGGAAGAGGTAAGTAATGTACAGAAGAACACTTGTTTCATTTCTACTCATTTTTTCATTTTCCAAAGAACTGTTGTGGAAATATTGCATCAGAGTATTAAATGGGAGGGCAGTGCCCCTCCAGAGGTCATCAGGAGGAACAAATCTGCAGCAGACAGGTTGCTGGAGGCCACTGGCCGGTTAGGAGTTGAAGAAAAGAGGGGCTTTGTGCACAGACTCTCCTGCACTTAGTCCACCGGTGCAGATCTATCCCTCATTCAAACCTGTGGGAACAAGTGTGTCCAATCTGTAGATCCAGAGCCGTTCAGCTCTTTTCCGTTGTTTTGTGGACCAGTTTGGATCTGACTGTAGGATCGTGGCTGTGAGGGCTTGCCAGCCATGTTCAATAAAGTGTTTGACTACTGGTCGCTGTGTGTTATGGCTTTTTGTAATGTTGTGTCTGTGTTGTGTGAAGCGTGTTAAAATGCTATTTCCTGTTCCTCCCACATATCTCATTTTACAGATTTTGCACTGAATTAAATACACACAGTTTTTGGTTTTAGGGTTACCTGCTTGTGTGATGGGATAAACGGTTTTGTTAAACCTGTTTTGTATCCAGCACAGTTGGTTAAAAAAATCACTTTGACCTTTGACCTTAGGTTGTTGTAGGGGTCTCAGCTTGGCCTGAACCAGAAAATCTTTCAGGTTTTGGTTCCGTCTGTAGGCCGCAATTACCCTGTGATTTTGCAGTAAGTTAGTCTCTGATTGGAATTTGGAAAAGTTTTGTTTGATTTTATGAATTAGTTTTCCTGCCGAGGGAGAATAAGTGGTGACCAAAGGCAATAATGGTGATGTGTCCTTGGGTCTGGACTCCAGGAAGGAAGCTTTACATGTTTTCAGAAATGCTCTAGAATATCCTCTTAAGGATAGTGCTGAAAACAGTATCCGAGTGGCTTCCTTGAAGTCGCTTTCCTGAGTGCAGATTCTGTGGAAGCGAAGTAGCTGGGATTTAATAAGACCCGCATATGTGTGCTTTGGATGGTAACTGGTTTTAAAAAGCAACGCGTGTGTGTCCGTAGGTTTAAAATAAACCTTTATGTCAAGTTTGTGTGTGGAGCTGAAATTTGGGCCTTTAAAGGTTGTGGTGTCTAAAAAATCGACTGATTTAGCATTAGTGGATGATTTCAGCTTTATGGATGGGTTATGTGTGTTTAGCGTGTTTAGAAATAGTTGAAAGTCTTCCTCCGAGTGAGTCCAGACCCCCCAGATGTCATCTAGATATCTGTAATAATAAAGTGGTTTCTTTACACATTTGTTTAATGCCTCCGTCTCCCATTGCGCCATGAAGATATTTGCATACGCTGGAGCAAACTTCTTCCCCATCGCTGTTCCCTTAATTTGCAGGTAGAATTGGCCATCAAATTCAAAATCATTCCTTCTCAGATTAATTTGTAATAGCTGGAGTAGCTCCTTGTCTGGCCTTCTGCTGTTGGGGTGTTTAAGGAGAACTTGTTTGACTGCATTAATGCCTTCGGTTATGTCAATGTTTGTATATAAGCTGTCTATATCCATGGTGAACAGAATGGAGTTGTCTGGCAGGATGATTTGTTTGATCTTGTTTATAAAGTCATACGTGTCCTTGATGTAACTGTCATGTGTTATTGATAGGGGATTTAAATAGTGATCGATGAATTCTGCTGTTTGATATGTTTCACTGTTGCAGTCAGACACGATGGGTCTACCCGGTGGGATCTCATGGGGTTTACTCCATTTTGCTGGTTCCTTGTGGATCTTCGGTAACAGATAGAACCTTCTGGCTCTTGGTTCCGAAGAGCCTTTAAGATATCTGCGCTGTTTTGCATTAATAAACCTTTTCTCATACAAAGAGTCAATGATTTTAGTCACCATGGGGATGGTCTCTGGATAAATGGGTTTGTCTAGTTTATTGTAATAGGTGGTGTCCAGCAGTTGTCTTTTACCTTCCCAGAGATATTGTGCCCTGTCCATGATGACAATAGAGCTCCCCTTATCAGCCGGCTTGATAATAATGTTCTTGTTGCCTGTTAATTCCTTGAGTGCTTTGGTTTCGTTAATACTCAAGTTAGGTTTGGACTTATTCATGTAAAATGTTTTGTTGAAATAACCAAGATCCTCCTCAATAAGTGAGTTAACTTCTGGCGGCAAAGTGCCAGCAGGGGGCGCCCATTCTGATTCTGGCATGAAAGGTTTTGGTTTACCTGTTTTAGCTGTACCATCTTCCTTAAAATGAACAGCTAATTTGATTCTCCTATGGTATTTTTGTAAATCATGTCTGATCTGCAGCATTGTGTCATTGTTTTTAGCTTTGCTGTGAGAGGGGATGAAGGTTAAACCCCTGTTTAACAAAGAACGCTGTGCGTCAGACAGTACAAAAGATCTGGACAAATTACAAACATTGTTATTAACAATGCTTCTATGCCCTTCCTGTCCTGGTAGGCTATCAGGGCTGCCTATTTTAACCAGGCAGACCAGAGGTCCCACATCCTGGCAGCCGTGAATCTGGTCCAATGGACCTTGTCTGGTTTAACCCTGAAAAAGGCAGCGTCCTGGGCAGGGATGAACCTGTTGAGCTGAGAGATGTGAATATTGAGATGTGTGAGCATGGCTTGCTCCCTGTGTGATAAGGAGGGAGAAAAGTTCACCACAGGAACAAAGATCTCAGCATTAGGACATTTAAGTTTGGCTACTTTAAGGGCAGTTTGCATTTCCTTAACCAAAGCCCTTTTGTCCTTCTGTGTTCTGTTGTTGATACCAAATGAGAGGACCAGTCTCTCTACCTGCTCCATTTGTCCAGATTTGAGGAACAGGCTGGTCACATGTCTCCACTTGGCTCCCGGAAAACTGTCCACCTGGATGTTGTTGCTACAGTCCCCTGTCACAGGTAGGTGTGCAACATTCGAGTCCCCCAGAACCACATATTTTTTTCTCAGGTTAAGTGACCAGTCTCGTGATTTTTTACCAGTGTTTGTGTGTCTGGTTGTGGCATTTACCTGAGATGAAGGTGATTCATCAGGCCCGGTGGGGGTGGTGGCGGTGGCTGCGGTGAGCGGTGGGTGAGTCGTTTGCTGGAAGGAAAGTTGCCTCTGTGCTCTTTTCCATCCGGCGACGGAGGGCGACAGGCGTAGGTTCCAGCAGTGGTGGAGCAGAAGCAGCAGGTAGTGGGTGTGAGCGCATCATTGCTTCATAAGCAAGGAATTCGTCTATGATGGTCTGTTCCTCTGCTGTCACGCCGCGGGGTCGAGGCGGAGACTCCATCACGACTGAAGGGGAGGATCCTGTTGTCCTCTGCGTGTACGTTTCCTCCTGGCTGGATGATTTCCGCTGCCTTTGGGGAAGAGCCGGCGTCTGTGGAGTGCTGCGTGCCTGGGGTGATGGTGTGGGTGGTGCTGCTACAGCTGGAAAGAGGGGACGGCTGCTGTGTCGTTCCCCGTTGGATGCTGCAGGTGACCAGTCCCCTCTGGATGGTTCCGTCATCGTTGCCACTGTTGTCCTGTGGGGTGGTGGTGGTGGTGGTGAAGGTGGGGGGGGGGGGGGCGGAAGAGGAGATTGTGATCTCACGGAGCCCCTGGGAGCGTAGGGAGAGGATGCATAAATGGAAAGTTCATCCTCACTCTGCCCCCTGTGTTGTTGGGAGTGCGGAGGGGGCGTGGTCTGCGTGGAGGACTCAAGAACAGATGTACGTTCATCAGGTTCACCATTTTCCAATGAGGGAGTTGCTGGTTCTTGTGAGTCCTTTTTCTCATCCGACATCAGGAAGACCTGCACCTCTTCCACCGATTCTGGTCTGAAACGTCTCCCCAAGTTCCTTCTGGCCCATTTAGTGGCTATTTCTAATGGAGCCAGTAGGTTTCCCCCAAGATCTTGCAAAGTGCGTTTTTCTGACTCCATCTGATCTTGGTAGTGTTGTCTAAGGATCAGCATGGTGGTGTAGGCCCACGATCTCGCATTACCATCTATTAATGTGGAAGTTCTGGTAGATGGAGCCGCGGGTTTGATGATCGTGGCCAAGTACGCGGTTATGTTTTGAATGCCGGGTGGGTTATTGTCCTTATCCGACACATTTTTTAAGTGATGTGCTGCTTTAAGAAGTCTGTGCATGGTTCTGACCTTTATTGTGAAGTCTGGGTCATCAGATCTTTGTGGCGCCTCTGACCGGTTTCGGGTCTGTGCGCCCTGCTGCGCGTACTGTCCCTGTGGGGGGTCGCCGACAAGCCCCCACAATGCCGCTCAGAAAATGGTCCCAACCCGGAAGTAAGAAAAATTGCAGTTCCACCCTCATCCGCTGGGGGCTGGTACCAGAAGCGAGCAAATCCTCATTGACTCCCATGTTAAAAATGCCATTTTCACAGCAGAAATAAACATGTTTACAGCCTGGTTCAAAAAATGGTTTTTTGTCTAAATTATCTAGTTTATACTCATGACAACTCTGAGGGGGGTGAATTTTTTTCTCACTCTTCTGTTTAAGTGTATTGAAAGCCTAAAATTCTGTATAATTAATGAGCATCCGACACACGTGGCCGCCGCCTCAGACCCACGTGACCACAGAGCTAGCTCCGTGGAAAGGCCTCAGTACAGCCTCGGTCTCTCCTGGAAACTGTGTCGGGATTTTGAGTCTCTGTGCTTGTGAATTCTGTTTTGGATAATATTGGTGCAATTGTTGGACAAAATGACTTGCTGTGGTATTAATTGCACTAATAGAGCGTCCAAGGAGTCTCCACTTCATTTTTTTCGGTAAGTTAAAATCTATATTTGTATTTTATGTCACTGCTGCCTTTAAACTAGCTGAGTTTACCGAAGTAGCTAGCTAACTATCAGTTTAACATGTAGCATGTACTGTTTAACCATGAAATTTAAATGTAAAATACGGTAAAATAATTAATAGGGCCTATTTAAATGGGTAATAGGGTAAAACCCAGTGCATTTAAGATAAAAATGGGTTGAAATATGACGGGGCGCGCCGCTTGGGGGGACACTTCTGTGCTCTATTCTTTCATCCGGTAATCCCCAGCGGTCAGGCCGGGCAGGCTGATCGATGCGGCGCCTCGCTGCTGCGGGCTGACCGCTCGTGGAACTCGGAGACAGATCTGACCGGAGAAATACTGCAGCTCGTTGAGAAGTCTATAGGGCATACAGCGTTTCCCTTAAATCCCACTGCCACGCCGACAAGATCCCAAGTTTCTTTGTTTTTGTTGGCGCTGTTTACCGAAGAAGCAGCGGGAATACCAGCAAGTTTCATCAGACTCGTAAATTTAGTTTTTGCAGGGGACCCCCTGTATTTTACTGCTCCCTCCTGCAGTCTTCCCCTATTAAAATTTAAAATGTGTAACTTCATGTATTGTGATGAATGACTAATATTCATGTTAACTAAAACGTTAGGTATTTAGGGGGAAAAAACAAAATAATAAACATTATACAGATGTCAAATAAATCAAACTGTAATTAAACTTTATATTTTCAAAGTCTCGATTCTGGATAAAATCCAACAACATATGCTTTATAAATAAACACTACGCATGGCTTTTACACACACACACACACACACACACACACACACACACACACACACACACACACACGTTACATTGTGATTTCTTAGTAAATATTCTATTTGGCGAGAGATAAACTTTATTGTATTTATCCTAGTGAATCTATAATTAAACGGGTAAACTAGCAGTAGTACATCCAACATCAAAGAAAGTAAAATGTTATTATCAGGAGAGGGAGAATGATTAAGTGGTTAGCAGCAGTGTGCTAGACGATGACCCCCTCCATGAGGCCACCACAGCTCAGCAGAACATCGTTGTAGCTTCTTCTGGGGAGAAAAACACTTAGAGAGAAAATAAAGTTAACAGCTGAAATAGCAGGAAATAATACAGTTAAAGAGCAGATTGTAGAAGAAAGAAACCCCTAGGTTAAACTGGTCTGTCTACTGCATAATGCTGAACTCTAACATGTGTCCTCAGGGAAGGACCTGATTGGTGTCCAGAACCTGCTGAAGAAGCACGAGGCTCTGCAGGCTGAGATCACAGGTCATGAACCTCGCATCAAGGCTGTCACCCAGAAAGGAGAGACCATAATGGAGGAAGGTAGAGCAGGTCTGGTCCTGACATGTTTCTGAGGTGTCTGCAGGTTCTGGCTCACTTTGTTTGGGTCCAGGTCACTTCGCTGGTTCAGAACCCTCGGCCCGTCAGAACATTCTTATCCACCACGTTCTAACACCAGACCTGTTAACCCGACAGCAACAAGTGGCTCCAACTGACGATTTGACCGGGAAGGAGCTGGTTCTGGCTCTGTACGACTACCAGGAGAAGAGCCCTGGAGAGGTCACCATGAAGAAGGGCGACATCCTCACGCTGCTCAACAGCACCAACAAGGTTCGTGTGCCCTTCACAGCCGAGGAACGACCTCCAGCTCAGAGCGAACATCTCCACACCTGCTTTGTGTTTGTGTGACTTTAGGTTGTTTTACTTGAACTCGCGTCTTTAGCTGAATGAGGATGGAGAGACGGGTCGGACCTGGAGCAGGTCGAGGTCTTGCAGAAGAAGTTTGACGACTTCCAGAAGGTCGGACTTTTCCTCCTCTCCGTCTTCCAGCAGCAGCTGTCAGATCAGCTCAGGTGATAATCAGCAGGTGCTTTTGTCCTGCAGGACCTGAAGGCCAACGAGTCCCGCCTGAGGGACATCAACAAGGTGGCATCTGAACTGGAGTCAGAAGGTCTGATGGCTGAGGAGGCTCCTATGGTTCAGGCTCAGGTGAGCGTCACCTGTCTGCAGCAGCTGGTCCCTCTCACTTCCTGGTTTGTTAACTCTGCTCGTCTCTGTTTGTAGCAACAAGAACATCTGGGTTCTGCTCCTGGAAAGGTGCGTGTTGTCCTCCGCCTCCACCAGAACCAGACGTGGTGTTTTTGTTACCACTCATTTGTTTGTTTACAGGATGAAGCCGTCTCTAACCCCGGCTTTCCACAGGAGTCGTCAGCAGCACGTTACTGCAGCAGCACGTCATAGCTGCTGATAGGAACCGCTGTGGTCAACAGAACCTTTTCCACCGGAGCCGTCAGCAGCGCGAGTCGGCCACGTCTCAGGAGCAGCATGTCGCGGCCCTTACGCGCCGGTTCTATTTTCTACGCGCGACGCCTCTGAAACGGGTCAAGTTCCACATTTTTGGGGAAGGAAAGACAGGAAATCAGACGCGGAAATGGAGAGAAGCTACCGAGATTTTCAGAATAAAGAACGTACTGCCTTCCGGTTGCTTTACTTTTAAAAAAAGTTACTAACTGTGCGTCCCCGTGAGAAGTTATCACCTAGCTAGCGGTCTCCTTTGTTTTTCAGGTC
The DNA here is from genome assembly GCF_043380555.1 of Nothobranchius furzeri. Taxonomy (NCBI): domain Eukaryota; kingdom Metazoa; phylum Chordata; class Actinopteri; order Cyprinodontiformes; family Nothobranchiidae; genus Nothobranchius; species Nothobranchius furzeri. The sequence continues at coordinate 81,227,986 of NC_091748.1, forward strand.
CGTATTGGCGATTATAAAACGGACAGAACATAAAACACAAACCATGTTGTAGTTTTCTCCTGCTTGTTGTTGTGTTTACTGACGAAGTCACTCGTGTGACTTCGAGCTCGGTCGGTGACAGCTGCTCCCCTGCTGCTTCGCGTCTCGTGGGAAGGGCCAAGCAGCAGCTTACGCGAGCAAGACGTGCTGCTGCAGTAACGTGCTGCTGACGGCTCCCGTGGAAACCCGGGGTAACACGGCGTCACCCTAGAAGGTGAGTTCATTCAGCTGATCAGAGGTCACCTCTGATGGCCGCAGTCACGGCCGACCGTGCTGACATCACACAGGAATTCAGGTGACCCGGCAGGCACCAGGTGCTGGTGAAAGTGGGGACATGTCAGCTGGTTGCCATGGCTACAGTTATCTTTATGCATCTGTATGACTGCTGACTGGTGTGTGTTTCCTGTGACCTTTGACCTCAGACCGTACGGTTGGGCGTTCAGACGACGGCTAACTTTAATTCCATCAAGGTAAGAGGAAGCTCTTCCCTTCCTGTCTGAGCGATCCGTCTCCCGGTTTCCTCGTCCGGCGTCCAGCCCGCTGGCGTCCACCTTCATCTCACTGGGTTTGGTTTCTCTCCAGGAGCTGAACAACCGCTGGCGCTCGCTGCAACATGCTGGGCAGCGCCCATGAGGTGTAGCGCTTCCACAGGTACCCCGCACACTTATGCGCCGCTTACGGGTCAGTAGAGTTTGGACCCACACTCAGACGGAGTTCTGATGTCTTCTCAGAGACGCTGATGAGACCAAAGAGTGGATCGAGGAGAAGAACCAGGCCCTGAACACAGACAACTACGGCCACCACCTGGCCAGCGTTCAGGCTCTGCAGCGTGAACATGAAGGCTTTGAGCGTGACCTGGCAGCTCTGGGTGATAAGGTCCGCTTTCCTGATCGGTACCAGGACCCGAGTTGTCTCTGGAGACACGTTCTTCTTGGTTCTGGTGACTCCACCCCAGCCGTTCCTGATCAGCGATCAGCGGGGTGCTTTCCTATTTAAGGTGGATGGAGGACACAATTTGACGCCAGAAGATTGCCTCAGTTTTGGTAGTAGCCAGCCACTCGTGTTACCTCTAGTGTTCCTAGGATTAATGTTATTTCGTAGTGTTTTTGCTCTTATATTGGATTTACCATTCTTCAGGATTCCTGTCGACCTCATTGGATATTGACCTCTACTCCAGGATTTGGATATTCAACACACGGACCTTATCACCACCCTCCATAACCCACCTCTCATCTCACCCATTGCCCCATCCACCAGGACGCCCCGCTTCTCTCCACCTCTGCTCCCTCTCCTGCGCTTCCCCCGGCTCTCTACCTCTCCCTCCTCCAGCCAACACATACACCCACCACAGTAAGTCTGAACACCTCTGCCTGCCTACAATGGATTTTGAAACCAGAACCTAAGCTCACCTGTGTTCTCCCTCCTCCAGATGCTGAGCTGTTGTTGCAGTTCCAACCACAGACTTATCTGTGCACCTTAAGTTCCTCCTTATAAATAAATCATTTTTTCCATCAGTTTTTGGTCAGTGTTGTATTCTGCATGTCTTGGGTTAAGTACCTTCCTCCAAACATGACACTCCTCCAAGAGCAAATCTGTTCAGCACATTCTGACAGACAGACCACCATTCTTCTGTCATGATGCTGTACAGGACATTTTTAGAGTTTTTCTTTTTAAAGATAAATAGGATTACATTTAAATAGCAATACTTCCACATTATCATTTTCCCACACTTCTGTATAACTGTATTTTGTTGTTTTTCAATAAAGAATGACAAACTAAGTTTGGATTTGTTGCACACAAATATAGATCTGTAAAAAATATCTACAAAGCTAATGTATACATAACAAGTATGATTGGGTTTTGCAATACGGCACTATTTTAGTAAGAGTTTTAAACCAAGTAAAGTTAGTAAAGAACACATTTCTATTGTCTGCTAAGAAACTGTTGGGATTTAAAATGGGCCTGTTGTACAAATAACTTGTAAATGATTATTCCTCACTTTTGTCTTAACCAAAGAAATTCCAGTAATTGAGCAAAAACATTTATTTTTAACACTACAGTTTATAAAACAGGGCGCAAAGTGTCGGCACATGTATGTATGTATGTACAGTATGTCGATGGTCCGCCCCAACCGAACCAGGAGACACAGACGTCAGGGAGGCCAAGGTTGTCTCTGCAGCTCTCTGGGCACCACGCCTCACTCAGCTGTCTCCAATGATCCAAATGGCTATGGAGAAAAAATAACAGGTTTGTCATAATTGTTTAAAGTACAAAACCATACATGAAGTGGTGAGACAGGTATGTGAAACTTACACTTGCTGCTTTGTGTAGCTGATGTTGGAGACACACAGGCTGCCATGGTGACATTTAAACAGATCTAACAAAAAAATAAAAATGAAAATTAAAAACTCCCAGACCTCATGTCATATTTACTAATCAGCTATGGCTGATTTATTGTTTGGATCACAGTGAGTTACACTAATTCTAATATATTTGTATTTCTATTATACATACATACTTTTTAACTGTTATTTTCACGACTGTTATCAGGCTCTCTTGTTCTGGTTCTGATGATAATTCCGTGTCTTCCAGTAAGTTATCTTGTGCTTACTTCATCTGTAGAATGTCTCTTTACTTTTGGTAAATTGTACTGAGTCCAGAATAAAGACTAGTTGGCTGTACAAGATACAAACAAGTATAACATTTTGGAAATATATGAAATGTATTTAGGCTGCTAATTTAGCTCGAATACTAATAACTGCAATATTTTCCGGACTATAACTCGCACTTTTTTACATTTTCTGGCAGGTCCTGCTACTTATACTCCGGAGCGACTTATATAACAAAATATGTAGGCTACACCGCGCTGCTGCGGGCCGACTCCGACCCACACAAGAATGAGTTCCCCTGTCCCGCTGGGAGGGTTTCAAACACCGCCAGCATCTGTTAGAGCCTGTGGCGGGGTGCTGAGGGCCGGCTCCAGCCCAGGAATGAGCTCTCCTCGCCGGCCGGGAGGGTTTGAAACACCGCCATCCTCTCCTCTGCTGGCTGTTGTTCATTCTGTTATGGTTACCGGTGCTTGTGTTGCAATGTGAAACGCTTGGTCTCGGATTTTGTAAGAAAGATAATAAAATGTCCCCCCAAAATACGACTTAAATATATGTTCTCTTCTTCATGATACATTTAATGGCTGGTGCGACTCAGGAGTGATAGCGCCGAAAAAAACTACTGAAAACTTGCTCAAAGCAAAATGTTTTCTTTACGGAAATAAATTATAAACTTACCGATTTAAAACTTTTTTAATACAGGTACTTCTCACGAACAGGCGCAGAAAACCTCCACCTAAACTCCGTGTAAGGTTCAGGTCGATGGGTGTTCCAGTTAGCTCCGGTTGGGTTGAAGCTAGGTGGCTACATCCGTTAGCTCGGCTCCCACCTCCGCTTTAGCTTTGGGTTAGCCAGGGTTAGCTTCAGGTTAGCTCGTAGCTAGTTCGCCTGGGTGTCGTCACTCGAGCCCAGCCTTACAGCCACACCCTCAGCGCCTCCTCTCTTCCCTTTTATGGAATTGTCTGGGCTGGACGGAACCTGTGACACGGTCAAAATGGCGGTGGTGGCCACCTCCCATTATAGACAACAAACGTGTTATTGAAGCCAATGGAATCCGTTTGTCCAGTATATGTACAGTCTATGGTCGCCGAGCGCGTTTCTGTTGTCGGTTCCAACCCTGGGGTCCTTGGTTCTGGTACCGCTTATTGAAGCCCCTACTGCGGCTCCTGGAGGGTTGGAATGGACGCTGGGGGTAAGAGGGACCTTACCTGGCGGCTCACGCGTAAGACTTGCGTCTCTGGGGGTACCGCTGGGGGTACTGCGACTGCCAGCTGCGGTCCTGTTGATAGCGAGGCCGTCGTTGCTGGGGAGAGTGGCGTCGTTGGAAACGTCCTCTATTCTGCTGGTTCCACTGAACGTCCCGTCGTCTTCCCCCTCGGTAGCGAACCTGTGTCCAGCCCGACTCCTCCTCCATCTCATCCGGTGGGAAATAGTCCCACGTCATTCCGGAGATGTCCGGTAGTTAAAAAACAGGTGCTAAACTAACTAACTGTGTAGCTAACTATCTAAAAAAACAAGTGGAATTAAATGAAAGAACCGAAAAACTGCGGCTTAAAATGTTGGCAACTGGCCATTTATTGAACAAACGTGAAAAAGTTAACTGGAACAAAGAAACAAAATATTTACAAAAAACAAGCTCAACGCTACGTTTCGACTCCTCAATGAGTCTTCATCAGGCTAAGAGCTTGTAAAAGCGCATAGAACCTTCTCTTGTCGTCGAAGTTCGGCCCAGAATGGCTGTGTTCTGTGGCTGTGTCCGAATCCAGGGGTAGGATGCTTGTGAGTACGGGTCCTCGCCGGTTTAGCAAGGCCGGGTCCTTGCTAGACCGCTAAAACCGGAAGTCAGCGGCTCTGAATTCGGACAGTACTAGCCTCGTTTTTATGGAGGCGCACCAAGATGGCGGCTTGAACGGTCGTGTTTTCTCAGGAGCTCCGAAAGACCGCAGATTTTGTTAAGTAACTTTATTCTCATACCACTCGAAATATAACTATGGATACCCAAAAAATTATTAAGGATGCAAAGCTGCAATTTGTGCCATCAAATCCCAATGTTAAGACGTCTCCGCATGCTAAAGTCAGAGACCATGACTATGCTAACACTGAAGCTGCCAACGTGGGTTTAAACAAGCGAGAACGGGGAGCAGACTCTGCGCCACCAACTCCATCAAAACAACCGCCGGGTGAGAAAAGAACAAAATCTTTAGAGAAGGAAGATGATATCTCCAATAAAACTATTTTTGAAGCTATTCTGGGACTTGAGAAGAAATTTGAAGTGCAGCTGGAAGATATCAAGGAACAAAACAGACAAAGTGCAGCTATGGTTGCCAGCTTGGCTAAGGCTGTGGAGTTTAATGCCGCAGAGATAGTTGACTGCAAACTGAAAGTTGTTAATCTGTCAAATGCGAATGAACAGCTGCTTAAAGAAAACGAAGACTTAAAAAGAAGAGTGAGAGAACAAGAGCGCTACCGAATGAGGTGGTGCTTAAAGCTAAAAGGGGTGAAGGAAGACAAAGACGAAAACATTAGAGTGAAGGTTTTGCAAACGCTTGGGAAGATTGCCCCTGATTTGAACTTAGAAGAGGCCGTTGATGTGGTTCATCGCTTAGGGAAACGAGTTGATGGCAGAAACAGAAACATCATTATTTTATTCACACAAAGGCGAATTAAAGAAGAACTGTGGAGGCGCACCAAGGATTCTTCAATCTGCAAACAAGAACGCATCAGCTTCGCAGAGATGTTGCCGCAGGAGGACATACAAGATCGACAGCGCCTATGGCCTCTGGTGGAGAAGGCAAGACGTGCGGGTAAACGAGCCTACTTTCGTGGTCCACATGCCTTCATTGATGGACGCAAAGTTGAGGACACACAGGAGAACTAAAAATGACAACTGAAATAGTGGAAACTTGTTAGCGGTCTGAGGAGCTCAGCATTTAGTATTTTTTCTTCTTTCTCATCTTTTTCACGTGGTGAGCGATATTCTATCTATAGTTCATGTTGAATGTTAACATTTGTTTTGGTTCTTTAAATGTTAGGGGTTTAAGAGAATCTGTTAAAAGAAAAGCCTTATTTTTGTACTGCAAAGGTAAAAAATCAAACTGCATATTCCTACAAGAGACTCATTCATCTGATAGTGATGTATCTTTTTGGTCAAACCAATGGGGCAGCAAAATCTTGTTTAGCCATGGCTCAACAAGGTCGGGGGGTGTAGCAATTTTATTCAATAACTTTCCTGGGGATCTTGTAATACAACGAACTGACTTGAATGGTCATTGGTTGATCGCTGTAATGAGAGTTGAAAGTTTGTTTTTCATTTTAGTCAATGTTTACGGATATAACAATGAAAGTCAGAATAAAAATATGTTAGAAGATATAACTTTAAATATTTCCGAACTTAAAGATCGATACCTTACGGAATATATTTTAATGGGTGGTGATTGGAATATGACTCCTGATGAATGGACTGATAGATGGCCCTCAAGGACAGGTAGACCACAAAGAAATAACTTAATTATAGAATTTTTGATAAACAACAATTTGACAGATATTTGGAGAGTAAGAAATCCGGAAATGAAAAGTTTTTCCTGGTTTAAGCCAAATGGAACATGTAAATCTAGAATAGACTATTGGCTAGGAAGTGGCAAAATTCTTAACCACACTGTAAATGCTGTGATGTCAAATGCACCTCTTTCTGATCATTGCTTTATTGAACTATGCTTAAAATCGGAAATTAGACAATCAAATAAAAGAACTTATTGGAAGTTCAATGCCAAACTTTTACAAAATGAAGATTACTGCAACATAGTCAAAAAAATTATAAAAGATATTATGGCTGACCGTTTAATTGTAGGATATATCAGTAAATGGGAATTCATTAAATTCAAGATTAGAGAATTTACTATTCAATTCAGTAAAAATATAAGTCGAAAGCAAAGAGAATATGAATGTAAATTATTCCAAGAAATTACTTATTACTGTAGTAAGGATGATCTAGATAGCCAAGAAAAGAGTAAACTTATGGAGTTGCAAACTAAATTAGATCAGCTCTACTTAAATAAAGCAGAAGGAGCTTTTGTGCGTTCACGCGCTAAATGGATAGAGGAGGGGGAAAAAAATTCCTCATATTTTTTTAATTTAGAAAAGAGCAGACAGAAAAGAAATCTTATATCTTCCCTGTTAATTGATGGTATTGAATGTGACGACCCTAAAATCTTGGAAAACGAAACTTATACATTCTATTCTAATTTATACTCCTCACAGTTCTCTCAAGCAGACTGTGATGCCTTTTTTGAACAAATAGATAATCTGATCCCCAAAATTAATGAATCATTTAAGGAAATTTGTGAATCTGACCTTAAAATTGAAGAATTAGATGCATCGATTAAGAAAATGGCGCTTAATAAATCCCCTGGTCCAGATGGGCTTACAGTTAATTTCTTCCAATTTTTTTGGGAAGACTTAAGGGAAATCTTATTCAAAGCTATACTGGCCAGTATTGAAAAGGGAGAATTGATGCCTAGCATGAAACAAGGATTAATTACATTAATTCCTAAACCAACCAAAGATAAGCGACAATTGGATAACTTAAGGCCTATAACGTTACTAAATACAGATTATAAAATTTTCTCTAGCTCAATTGCAACAAGGCTTAAACAAGGGGTTTCAAGTATAATTAGTGAGACACAATCAGGGTTTTTGAAAGACAGGAACATTCATAATAATATCAGATTGGTTTTAGACTTACTGGACTACAATGATCTAATTAGAGATGACAGTTTTATTCTTTTCTTGGACTTTTATAAAGCTTTCGATTCAGTAGAACATCCTTTTATTTTAGAAACACTAACTCGATTTGGATTTGGGAATAAATTTAGGAAGATAATAGATATACTATATAATGATATAAATAGCTCTGTGTCGTTAGGCCATGGCACTGGTAAAAGATTTAGCATTAAAAGAGGAATTAGACAAGGATGTGGAAGCTCTCCGCTGTTATTCATAATGGTTGTGGAGATGCTCGCAATTTTAATTAAAAATAGCAATGTGGCCGGAATTGAGATTATAGATAATTCGTTAATAATTAGTCAACTTGCAGATGACACTACTCTTTTCTTAAAAAATGAACATCAAATTCCCCTAGTAAAACAAATAATAACTACATTCTCAAAAGCTTCAGGCTTAAAATTAAATTTAAATAAATGTGAACTATTGGCGTTAAAGGAATGTCAGGCACAGTTTTTGTACGATATACAGGTGAAAAAGGAAGTAAAATATCTGGGCATCACAATTTCAAAAGATCACAAAGTGATGGAAAAAGTAAATATTTCAGATAATGTTGACAAATGTAAGACAATCTTAAATAACTGGTTACAAAGAGACATCACAATTTTTGGAAGAATATTATTAACCAAAATGGATAGTTTATCTAGATTTATATATCCAGCTTACTCTTTATCAATATCAAATAAAATCATTAAAACAATTAATAGCTTAAATTTTAACTTTATTTGGAGAAATAAATGCCATTATATATCTAAAGATGATTTGGTTAAACCATACATTGAAGGTGGGGGAAACGCAATTGACTTTGATGTAATGAATGGTGTTTTGAAAGTGAAATGGTTAAAATCCTTCCTAAATAATCCACACTCCATCTGGTTTTCTATACCAAGTAAGGTCTTTAACAAACTGGGAGGTATCGATTTTCTTCTAAAATGTGACTTTGAAATTACTAGGCTACCTATTAAACTTTCTGCATTTCATAAACAGGTCCTTCTTTATTGGAAAATGTTATTTAAACATAACTTCACTCCACATAATAGCCCAATTTGGAACAATAGATATATCCTAATGAACAGAAAATCTATTTTTATCCAAGATTGGCTTTCCAAAGGTGTTTGGGCAATTGCCCATTTTGTAGATAATGAAGGACATGTTCTAGAACATCAAGATTTTTGTCAAAAGTTTAATATCCAATGTTCTAAAAATAAATTTAATCGGGTTATAAGATCAATTCCACTGTCACTCAAAAACATAGTTGTAAATGATATAATATATTCTGGCATCTCCCCCAGGTTAAGACAATTATTTATAGAAGATATTCGATTTTGTGATGATAAATGCAATAATAAGTTTCTAAGATCTTCATTAAGGAATCTCTTCTATCCAAACTTACTTAGACGTAATTACATATTAAAAGATTTCCAAAGGGAAGAAATTGAAAAAATAAGTGATTATATCACCTTCCCTATCGCTCCTAAAGGGAAAGAAGTCCAATTTAAAATTTTGAATAAAATTTACCCAACCAATAGACTCCTTGGGGATAGATTCAATATAGAAGCTGGTAATTGTGTATTTTGTGAAACAGAAGAGGAGGACTTAGACCATCTATTTTTTTTTGTGCAATTTTATACAAATATTTTGGTTAGATTTTCATGCCTGGCTTTGTTCTAGTGGGATTCAAATTTCCCCATTTACCTTAAATATGATAATGTTTGGAGTGTTTTTGAAAGAAAAGAAAGTTAGTTATGGTGTTAATGTGTTATTAATTTTATGTAAACAGTTTATACATAAATGTCGATTTTTTAAGACCAAACCAACACTAGCCTATTGGAGAAATGACTTACAATTATTACTTAAATCTTTGAATTTAGTTAAAAAGAAAAAGGCTGGTTTGTTTATTTCCTTTGTAGAAGATTTTGAGTTAGTAAGTCAATAATCTATTACTTAGATGACCCCAGCTTTAGATGTTCTTTTTCTATTGTTTTCTATTGTTTTCTTTTTCATATACGTGAAAATGTTGAATATGTATGCATGTAATGATTATCTTTTGAATATATAATGTAAGGTGCATTTTGTTTGTATGTTGCCTTTTCTAATTAAAAAAAAAAAAAAAAAAAAGCCTCGTTTTTATTCCCGCCCCCAGGTCCAGTTGCTTAGCTACCGTGACGGCGTCAAACAGGCTAACAAGCTAACAAGCTAGTCAGAGGTGAAAATGGATCCACAGCAGTATTCCCTTTTATTTTTGGTTTTTGAGGAGCTGCGACTGCTTAGTAAACGTCACCGGCCTTTGTATTTAAGGCTGAGAACTAGCCATATCCAGGTAAAATTATTTTTTGTTTTTTGAACCAGCTTTCAGGCATTACATGTTAACTTTAGTGCTAGTTTCATTTATATTTTAAGCAACAGAAAGACATGTGGCTGAATATACACATTAGTATAGAGTAGACTAACATGCATATAGTTAATTTAACCTATATTCATCAAAAATACTTAATGGAATGACATTTTAGAAGTTTGTATTTGATCATAATGCTTGGTTCTGTGCATAAATTTCATAGTAAAAGTAGCATTACAATGTGTTTAATGTGTATTGTCCTTTTCAACTTATGCCTAATAATGCCTAGCTCTCTTCTAAAAATCTCAAGCATTTATACAGGTTTTTTTTAATTGTTTTATTGTTCTCTACTTTTCTTTTAACAGAACAGACCCCTGTACTGTAGGATAAACATGAGTGTGCCAGTCCTGGACCGGTTTTTTAACCAGGAAGATCCCAGGCCAGATTTTTGTCTGAGCAGGGAGTCTTTTGTGGTGTTGCTAAATCTCCTGAACCAAGATCGGCGACATGGTTGGGGTGCCACAATCGAGACCCTGGTGTTTCTGTTCTGGTTGGCAAGTGGAACATCCTACAGGGTGGTCTCAAGAGTATTTGGGATGCCTCGCTCAACTGTCCACGACATCATCCATCGAGTCACGGAGGATGTGGTCGCAATCCTCCACCAGGTCATTCACCTCCCCAAAACACCAGAGGAGATGGAGGTTGTGTCTCGTGGGTTTGCTGGGCTGGCTCGACACAGAGCTTTCATGAAAGCAGCAGGTGCGATCGACGGCTGTCACATTCGGATCAAGGCTCCGAGCGGTCCTGATGGTCAGTGCTACAGAAACAGGAAACTGTTCCCATCTATCATCCTGCAGGCAGTTTGTGACCATCAGGGCCGCTTTATCGACACCTATGTGGGCTGGCCTGGGTCGGTCCACGACTCCAGGGTCCTCCGGCACAGCCCACTGTACAGGCAGTCAGCCTATCCTCCTCCAGGGGACTTCATCCTCGCGGATGGAGGGTACCCATGCCTCCAACATCCACTCCCCCTCATCACCCCCTACAAACGGGTGGTTCAAGGTGTGGGAGCCCAGCGCTTCAACAGCCATCATTCCAGGGCACGCTGCATCATCGAGCGTGCTTTTGGAATGATGAAGACCAGGTTCAGGACCATCTTCCTGAAAGCGCTGGAGGTCCACCACACGTTTGTACCTCATGTAAGTTAACACAAAGTGGAAATAAACTTTGGGTGTAATCTTTGTTTGGGAATGAAATATAAATTAAATTTTTATCTCTATTACAGGTCATCACAGCATGCACCATCCTGCACAACATCTGCCTCAGTGCTGGTGACATTGTGGTGCAGGACGATGAACTGGAGGATGATGCTCCAGAAGATGAGGGGGAGGCTGGTTTGGAGGCAGTCAGTGGTGCCCTCTGGCGGGACCAACTTTCTGCTGAGGTGTCTGCTCTGGAGGAAGTACCACCAGATCACAATTACTGTTAACAGGCAAGTAATTTACGTAGGAATCTCTAGTTTAAACATCATTTAGTCCTGTTATCTGCTAGAGTTACAAGTATTATACTCATGATCTCCTTTTTTGCATATATCTGAATGTTAGTGATGTGACAGCCGTCGATTGAGCCAGCCCAGCAAACCCTTTTGATGGACGATGCAGTGGTCAGTGAGATGAGGCATCCAGAAGCACCCTCTGCAGACCACTCTGTCTGATGTTCCACTTGCCAACCAGAAACGTTCAGCCACGGATCTCGGTTCCTGCACTCCATCCACCTCGATGATCCATGTTTAGTAGATTTAGCAACACCACCAAAGACTCCCTGCTTTCCAAGTTTACTGTATATATTTTACTTTTATCTTTACTTTTATTCCTTACAGTGTTCCCTTACAATTTATTTACTATATTGTTACTTGTTAAAAACTGAATAATAAAACTGTTAATGATCAAAAAAAGAGTTATCAATTAATAGAAATTTTATTACATTTAAACAAATAACAAAAACATTCAAACACATATATAGAACCTGAACCAGAAGAAACTAAAAGAAAAAAACCCATTTCTCTGCCATCCTTTCCATCAATGCTAAAAATCTGTCCATCCTTCTTCCTCTCCTCTCCTCCGCTTCCCTCTGTTGTCTCATGTCCTCCCTGATCAGGTCAAGGAGCTCATCAGCCCTTCTCCTTTTTCTCCCTGATGAGGAGTCCGGCTTCCTTCCACCACTCTCCCTGTCCTCTGTCTCACCCACTGCTGCACTTGGCCCTGGAGTGTCCTCGGGAATGGAAGCAATAAGGACAGGAGGCATAGTGGAAGGCCTCTGTCCCAACACCTCGTCCATGGGGACAAACCAGGGCCAGGTTTCAGCAGTGGGCTTTCCGCTGACTCCCTCTCCTGACCCTGGATACTTGCAGTCCTACAGACAAAGGGAATTAGAATTACAAGGCTTTATTGTCATTTAACAACAGAGAACACTGTGGGCATAATGAAATTACAGATGCTCCTAAAAGGTACTGGTTCTGGATGAGAATAGAGAGGAATAGAAGAACAAAGTCAGATTATAAATCATAGTTGATAAAACATGCAATAAATAATATTTTAATTTATCAACATGGGAGATGAAAATTGTGTTCTGTGTTTTTTCTGCCTTAAATGAAATTAAAAAACATTAAATCAGTAATGTGGTTTCTTAATAATTAACTTAAATAAACATTAAACTTAGTTTTCGTTATTTTTGGCGTTCGTTACATGATTACATAAGATGCAAGCTCTTTTATGGTGAGTTTTTTCCTATTAGACTTTCAAGCTGGTTTTCGGTGGGGCATGTTTTAGCCTTAAATTACATGAAAAAAACAATTTGCGGTATTAGATCTTAGATAAAAAACAAACCAAAAGTGCCCAAAGACGTATTTTATTTTTTGACCGCTATTTTTTTAACTAACTTACATTTTAAGCTGTACTGCTGTCCCGCTCCGCCCGCCGTTGTTGCGAGTGTCGAGTCCAGCGGCCGGCGCGCAAAGCATGCTGGGATACCCTTGCTCCTGTGAGGATCCATCAGACCCATCCTCGAAATGTGGTTGGAGCGAGGACGCGTTTGAGGACGCGTGAATGAGGATTCTTGGAATTCGGACAGTACTCGTCGCTGCGCTTTGACGTCATCGACCTCAAAATGCGCACTCACAAGCATCCTACCCGTGGATTCGGACACAGCCTGTTTCTGACCGGTTTCATCTAGCGCACACCAGTTAACAAACCTCAATTGGCTCTATTAGCACCTGTACTTGTGTCCAATCAAATTGAACAAATCCAGAGCGCCGCGGGAGTGATAGGACCATATTTAGAGTTCCGGTCCATACTCCCCCTAGTGTCCAAGAGAGCGCTTGGCACTTTTCACTAACAAGATTACATTTACAACATGTTATTACCATGAAAAATAGAGATAAATACAGACATAACGTATACAACACTTTGCATTCATGTGTTATATGAAAACAAACCTTCTGTGGGGCATGATTTAAAAGAAATTCAAATTCCAAGACATGAGATTCCCCACACTGGCTTTGTTCTATCTGACTGACTCCTTTCCCTGCTACATTTCTGATACACTCTTGCCCTCTAGTGGGCAAAACTGCGAACTACATGAGTCATCTGTAGCTGATTAGAAAATTAAGTTTAGGTGTGTCCTTTTAATCTGAACAATCCAACATCTGTGTGGGACTTGAGACCTGTCAACCAGGGGTGAAGGTTTGCTGGCTGGAAGAGGTTATTGATGGTAAGATTCCAAGGATTTTTTGTCAGATATTCCGGTTTTTAATGTCCAATGTTGGTTAGGGTTTGGACAATCTACTCCACTGTTTAGGGTTAGAACAGGGGTTGGGGTTAGGTTAATTAATCTAATCTACTCCACTATTTAGGGTTAGAATAGGGATTGGGGTTAGGTTAAATAATCCAATTTACTCCACTATTTTAGGGTTAGAATAAGGATGGGGTTAGGATTAGATTAAAGAATCAATTTGTATTCTGAGTCTTACAAATACTGCCCTCCTCCATGTCCAGCAGACTCCCCCTGTTGGCAGAACTGGATGGGTGAGTGACCAACAGATAAAGTCAGGGAAGAGGTAAGTAATGTACAGAAGAACACCTGTTTCATTTCTACTCATTTTTTTCATTTTCCAAAGAACTGTTGTGGAAATATTGCATCAGAGTATTAAATGGGAGGGCAGTGCCCCTCCAGAGGTCATCAGGAGGAACTAATCTGCAGCAGACAGGTTGCTGGAGGCCACTGGCCGGTTAGGAGTTGAAGAAAAGAGGGGCTTTGTGCACAGACTCTCCTGCACTTAGTCCACCGGTGCAGATCTATCCCTCATTCAAACCTGTGGGAACAAGTGTGTCCAATCTGTAGATCCAGAGCCGTTCAGCTCTTTTCCGTTGTTTTGTGGACCAGTTTGGATCTGACTGTAGGATTGTGGCTGTGAGGGCTTGCCAGCCATGTTCAATAAAGTGTTTGACTACTGGTCGCTGTGTGTTATGGCTTTTTGTAATGTTGTGTCTGTGTTGTGTGAAGCGTGTTAAAATGCTATTTCCTGTTTCTCCCACATATCTCATTTTACAGATTTTGCACTGAATTAAATACACACAGTTTTTGGTTTTAGGGTTACCTGCTTGTGTGATGGGATAAACGGTTTTGTTAAACCTGTTTTGTATCCAGTGCAGTTGGTTAAAAAAATCACTTTGACCTTTAACCTTAGGTTGTTGTAGGGGTCTCAGCTTGGCCTGAACCAGAAAATCTTTCAGGTTTTGGTTCCGTCTGTAGGCCGCAATTACCCTGTGATTTTGCAGTAAGTTAGTCTCTGATTGGAATTTAGAAAAGTTTTGTTTGATTTTATGAATTAGTTTTCCTGCCGAGGGAGAATAAGTGGTGACCAAAGGCAATAATGGTGATGTGTCCTTGGGTCTGGACTCCAGGAAGGAAGCTTTACATGTTTTCAGAAATGCTCTAGAATATCCTCTTAAGGATAGTGCTGAAAACAGTATCCGAGTGGCTTCCTTGAAGTCGCTTTCCTGAGTGCAGATTCTGTGGAAGCAAAGTAGCTGGGATTTAATAAGACCCGCATATGTGTGCTTTGGATGGTAACTGGTTTTAAAAAGCAATGCGTGTGTGTCCGTAGGTTTAAAATAAACCTTTATGTCAAGTTTGTGTGTGGAGCTGAAATTTGGGCCTTTAAAGGTTGTGGTGTCTAAAAAATCGACTGATTTAGCATTAGTGGATGATTTCAGCTTTATGGATGGGTTATGTGTGTTTAGCGTGTTTAGAAATAGTTGAAAGTCTTCCTCCGAGTGAGTCCAGACCCCCCAGATGTCATCTAGATATCTGTAATAATAAAGTGGTTTCTTTACACATTTGTTTAATGCCTCCGTCTCCCATTGCGCCATGAAGATATTTGCATACGCTGGAGCAAACTTCTTCCCCATCGCTGTTCCCTTAATTTGCAGGTAGAATTGGCCATCAAATTCAAAATCATTCCTTCTCAGATTAATTTGTAATAGCTGGAGTAGCTCCTTGTCTGGCCTTCTGCTGTTGGGGTGTTTAAGGAGAATTTGTTTGACTGCATTAATGCCTTCGGTTATGTCAATATTTGTATATAAGCTGTCTATATCCATGGTGAACAGAATGGAGTTGTCTGGCAGGATGATTTGTTTGATCTTGTTTATAAAGTCATACGTGTCCTTGATGTAACTGTCGTGTGTTATTGATAGGGGATTTAAATAGTGATCGATGAATTCTGCTGTTTGATATGTTTCACTGTTGCAGTCAGACACGATGGGTCTACCCGGTGGGATCTCATGGGGTTTACTCCATTTTGCTGGTTCCTTGTGGATCTTCGGTAACAGATAGAACCTTCTGGCTCTTGGTTCCGAAGAGCCTTTAAGATATCTGCGCTGTTTTGCATTAATAAACCTTTTCTCATACAAAGAGTCAATGATTTTAGTCACCATGGGGATGGTCTCTGGATAAATGGGTTTGTCTAGTTTATTGTAATAGGTGGTGTCCAGCAGTTGTCTTTTGCCTTCCCAGAGATATTGTGCCCTGTCCATGATGACAATAGAGCTCCCCTTATCAGCTGGCTTGATGATAATGTTCTTGTTGCCTGTTAATTCCTTGAGTGCTTTGGTTTCGTTAATACTCAAGTTAGGTTTGGACTTATTCATGTAAAATGTTTTGTTGAAATTACCAAGATCCTCCTCAATAAGTGAGTTAACTTCTGGCGGCAGAGTGCCAGCAGGGGGCGCCCATTCGGATTCTGGCATGAAAGGTTTTGGTTTACCTGTTTTAGCTGTACCATCTTCCTTAAAATGAACAGCTAATTTGATTCTCCTATGGTATTTTTGTAAATCATGTCTGATCTGCAGCATTGTGTCATTGTTTTTAGCTTTGCTGTGAGAGGGGATGAAGGTTAAACCCCTGTTTAACAAAGAACGCTGTGCGTCAGACAGTACAAAAGATCTGGACAAATTACAAACATTGTTATTAACAATGCTTCTATGCCCTTCCTGTCCTGGTAGGCTATCAGGGCTGCCTATTTTAACCAGGCAGACCAGAGGTCCCACATCCTGGCAGCCGTGAATCTGGTCCAATGGACCTTGTCTGGTTTAACCCTGAAAAAGGCAGCGTCCTGGGCAGGGATGAACCTGTTGAGCTGAGAGATGTGAATATTGAGATGTGTGAGCATGGCTTGCTCCCTGTGTGATAAGGAGGGAGAAAAGTTCACCACAGGAACAAAGATCTCAGCATAAGGGTTCATTTGGTGTAAACCACATTGTCCTGTCGCCTTGTGGGCCTGAGATATTGAAGGTGGCATTTTATTAGATGCTGATGTTTAAAAAAAAACCCAGATAATGGAATGATGAAACGGGCTGTTTCTAGCTGGGGGAGGTTCCTACAGAGATGAGGCTAGGCTTGCTGGAAAGCTCTGATTCTCCTTAAAAGTTTAAGACCAAGCAATGCACAATCCAAGCAAGTCTTGTGAGTTGTACAGCTGTTCCCATGTGAACAAGGATTCAGGCGAAAAGGCGAGCTGTCTACGTAGAAAATGCACATATGGAGAGACCAGCCCGTGTCCTGTGGATGTATGCTCATCCACCTGCCTTACAGTCCCTTAAAGAGCATACTTTAAGGGTTCATTTGGTGTAAACCACATTGTCCCGTCGCCTTGTGGGCCTGAGATATTGAAGGTGGCATTTTATTAGATGCTGATGTTTAAAAATGACCCCAGATAATGGAATGATGAAACGGGCTGTTTCTAGCTGTAGCATTATCCTACACACATGGGGCTAGGCTTGCTGGAAAGCTCTGATTTTCCTTAAAAATTTAAGACCAAGCAATGCACAATCCAAGCAAGTCTTGTGAGTTGTACAGCTGTTCCCATGTGAGCAAGTATTCAGGCGAAAAGGCGAGCTGTCTACGTAGAAAATGCACATATAGAGAGACCAGCCCGTGTCCTGTGGATGTATGCTCATCCACATGCCTTACACTCCCTTAAAGAGCATACTTTAAGGGTTCATTTGGTGTAAACCACATTGTCCTGTCGCCTTGTGGACAAGAGATATTAGAGGGAACATTTTACTAGACACAGTAGTCTAAAACTGACACCCGGGAAATGGACAGCTAAAACAGGCTGTTTCTAGCTGAGGGAGGTTCCTACAGAGATGAAGCTAGGCTTGCTGGAAAGCTCTGATTCTCCTTAAAAGTTTAAGACCAAGCAATGCACAATCCAAGCAAGTCTTGTGAGTTGTACAGCTGTTCCCATGTGAGCAAGGATTCAGGCGAAAAGGCGAGCTGTCTACGTAGAAAATGCACATATGGAGAGACCAGCCCGTGTCCTGTGGATGTATGCTCATCCACATGCCTTACACTCCCTTAAAGAGCATACTTTAAGGGTTCATTTGGCATAAACCACATTGTCCTGTCGCCTTGTGGGCCTGAGATATTGAAGGTGGCATTTTATTAGACGCTGATGTTTAAAAATGACCCCAGATAATGGATTGATGAAACGGGCTGTTTCTAGCTGTAGCATTATCCTACACACATGGGGCTAGGCTTGCTGGAAAGCTTTGATTTTCCTTAAAAGTTTAACACCAAGCAATGGATAATCCAAGCAAGTCTTGTGAGTTGTACAGCTGTTCCCAAGTGAGCAAGGATTCAGTCGAAAAGGCCAGCTGTCTACGTAGAAAATGCACATATGGAGAGACCAGCCCGTGTCCTGTGGATGTATGCTCATCCACATGCCTTACATTCCCTTAAAGAGCATACTTTAAGGGTTCATTTGGTGTAAACCACATTGTCCTGTCGCCTTGTGGACAAGAGATATTAGAGGGAACATTTTACTAGACACAGTAGTCTAAAACTGACACCCGGGAAATGGACAGCTAAAACAGGCTGTTTCTAGCTAAGGGAGGTTCCTACAGAGATGAGGCTAGGCTTGCTGGAAAGCTCTGATTCTCCTTAAAAGTTTAAGACCAAGCAATGCATAATCCAAGCAAGTCTTGTGAGTTGTACAGCTGTTCCCATGTGAGCAAGGATTCAGGCGAAAAGGCCAGCTGTCTACGTAGAAAATGCACATATGGAGAGACCAGCCCGTGTCCTGTGGATGTATGCTCATCCACATGCCTTACACTCCCTTAAAGAGCATACTTTAAGGGTTCATTTGGTGTAAACCACATTGTCCTGTCGCCTTGTGGACAAGAGATATTAGAGGGAACATTTTACTAGACACAGTAGTCTAAAACTGACACCCGGGAAATGGACAGCTAAAACAGGCTGTTTCTAGCTGAGGGAGGTTCCTACAGAGATGAAGCTAGGCTTGCTGGAAAGCTCTGATTCTCCTTAAAAGTTTAAGACCAAGCAATGCATAATCCAAGCAAGTCTTGTGAGTTGTACAGCTGTTCCCATGTGAGCAAGGATTCAGGCGAAAAGGCCAGCTGTCTACGTAGAAAATGCACATATGGAGAGACCAGCCCGTGTCCTGTGGATGTATGCTCATCCACATGCCTTACAGTCCCTTAAAGAGCATACTTTAAGGGTTCATTTGGTATAAACCACATTGTCCTGTCGCCTTGTGGGCCTGAGATATTGAAGGTGGCATTTTATTAGACGCTGATGTTTAAAAATGACCCCAGATAATGGATTGATGAAACGGGCTGTTTCTAGCTGTAGCATTATCCTACACACATGGGGCTAGGCTTGCTGGAAAGCTCTGATTCTCCTTAAAAGTTTAAGACCAAGCAATGCATAATCCAATCAAGTCTTGTGAGTTGTACAGCTGTTCCCAAGTGAGCAAGGATTCAGTCGAAAAGGCCAGCTGTCTACGTAGAAAATGCACATATGGAGAGACCAGCTCGTGTCCTGTGGATGTATGCTCATCCACATGCCTTACACTCCCTTAAAGAGCATACTTTAAGGGTTCATTTGGTGTAAACCACATTGTCCTGTCGCCTTGTGGACAAGAGATATTGAAGGTGGCATTTTATTAGATGCTGATGTTTAAAAATGACCCCAGATAATGGAATGATGAAACGGGCTGTTTCTAGCTGTAGCATTATCCTACACACATGGGGCTAGGCTTGCTGGAAAGCTCTGATTCTCCTTAAAAGTTTAAGACCAAGCAATGCACAATCCAAGCAAGTTTTGTGAGTTGTACAGCTGTTCCCATGTGAGCAAGGATTCAGGCGAAAAGGCCAGCTGTCTACGTAGAAAATGCACATATGGAGAGACCAGCCCGTGTCCTGTGGATGTATGCTCATCCACATGCCTTACACTCCCTTAAAGAGCATACTTTAAGGGTTCATTTGGCATAAACCACATTGTCCTGTCGCCTTGTGGGCCTGAGATATTGAAGGTGGCATTTTATTAGACGCTGATGTTTAAAAATGACCCCAGATAATGGATTGATGAAACGGGCTGTTTCTAGCTGTAGCATTATCCTACACACATGGGGCTAGGCTTGCTGGAAAGCTCTGATTCTCCTTAAAAGTTTAAGACCAAGCAATGCATAATCCAATCAAGTCTTGTGAGTTGTACAGCTGTTCCCATGTGAGCAAGGATTCAGGCGAAAAGGCCAGCTGTCTACGTAGAAAATGCACATATAGAGAGACCAGCCCGTGTCCTGTGGATGTATGCTCATCCACATGCCTTACACTCCCTTAAAGAGCATACTTTAAGGGTTCATTTGGTGTAAACCACATTGTCCTGTCGCCTTGTGGGCCTGAGATATTGAAGGTGGCATTTTATTAGATGCTGATGTTTAAAAAGTGACCCCAGATAATGGAATGATGAAACGGGCTGTTTCTAGCTGTAGCATTATCCTACACACATGGGGCTAGGCTTGCTGGAAAGCTTTGATTTTCCTTAAAAGTTTAACACCAAGCAATGGATAATCCAAGCAAGTCTTGTGAGTTGTACAGCTGTTCCCATGTGAGCAAGGATTCAGTCGAAAAGGCCAGCTGTCTACGTAGAAAATGCACATATGGAGAGACCAGCTCGTGTCCTGTGGATGTATGCTCATCCACATGCCTTACACTCCCTTAAAGAGCATACTTTAAGGGTTCATTTGGTGTAAACCACATTGTCCTGTCGCCTTGTGGACAAGAGATATTAGAGGGAACATTTTACTAGACACAGTAGTCTAAAACTGACACCCGGGAAATGGACAGGTAAAACAGGCTGTATCTAGCTGGGGGAGGTTCCTACAGAGATGAAGCTAGGCTTGTTGGAAAGCTCTGATTCTCCTTAAATGTTTAAGACCAAGCAATGCATAATCCAAGCAAGTCTTATGAGTTGTACAGCTGTTCCCATGTGAGCAAGGATTCAGGTGAAAAGGCCAGCTGTCTACGTAGAAAATGCACATATGGAGAGACCAGCCCGTGTCCTGTGGATGTATGCTCATCCACATGCCTTACATTCCCTTAAAGAGCATACTTTAAGGGTTCATTTGGTGTAAACCACATTGTCCTGTCGCCTTGTGGACAAGAGATATTAGAGGGAACATTTTACTAGACACAGTAGTCTAAAACTGACACCCGGGAAATGGACAGCTAAAACAGGCTGTTTCTAGCTGAGGGAGGTTCCTACAGAGATGAGGCTAGGCTTGCTGGAAAGCTCTGATTCTCCTTAAAAGTTTAAGACCAAGCAATGCATAATCCAAGCAAGTCTTGTGAGTTGTACAGCTGTTCCCATGTGAGCAAGGATTCAGGTGAAAAGGCCAGCTGTCTACGTAGAAAATGCACATATGGAGATACCAGCCCGTGTCCTGTGGATGTATGCTCATCCACATGCCTTACACTCCCTTAAAGAGCATACTTTAAGGGTTCATTTGGTGTAAACCACATTGTCCTGTCGCCTTGTGGACAAGAGATATTAGAGGGAATATTTTAGTAGACACAGTAGTCTAAAACTGACACCCGGGAAATGGACAGCTAAAACGGGCTGTTTCTAGCTGAGGGAGGTTCCTACAGAGATGAGGCTAGGCTTGCTTGAAAGCTCTGATTCTCCTTAAAAGTTTAAGACCAAGCAATGCATAATCCAAGCAAGTCTTGTGAGTTGTACAGCTGTTCCCATGTGAGCAAGGATTCAGGTGAAAAGGCCAGCTGTCTACGTAGAAAATGCACATATGGAGAGACCAGCCCGTGTCCTGTGGATGTATGCTCATCCACCTGCCTTACAGTCCCTTAAAGAGCATACTTTAAGGGTTCATTTGGTGTAAACCACATTGTCCTGTCGCCTTGTGGGCCTGAGATATTGAAGGTGGCATTTTATTAGATGCTGATGTTTAAAAATGACCCCAGATAATGGATTGATGAAACGGGCTGTTTCTAGCTGTAGCATTATCCTACACACATGGGGCTAGGCTTGCTGGAAAGCTCTGATTCTCCTTAAAAGTTTAAGACCAAGCAATGCATAATCCAATCAAGTCTTGTGAGTTGTACAGCTGTTCCCATGTGAGCAAGTATTCAGGCGAAAAGGCCAGCTGTCTACGTAGAAAATGCACATATAGAGAGACCAGCCCGTGTCCTGTGGATGTATGCTCATCCACATGCCTTACACTCCCTTAAAGAGCATAATTTAAGGGTTCATTTGGTGTAAACCACATTGTCCTGTCGCCTTGTGGACAAGAGATATTAGAGGGAACATTTTACTAGACACAGTAGTCTAAAACTGACACCCGGGAAATGGACAGCTAAAACAGGCTGTTTCTAGCTGAGGGAGGTTCCTACAGAGATGAAGCTAGGCTTGCTGGAAAGCTCTGATTCTCCTTAAAAGTTTAAGACCAAGCAATGCATAATCCAAGCAAGTCATGTGAGTTGTACAGCTGTTCCCAAGTGAGCAAGGATTCAGGCGAAAAGGCCAGCTGTCTACGTAGAAAATGCACATATGGAGAGACCAGCCCGTGTCCTGTGGATGTATGGTCATCCACATGCCTTACACTCCCTTAAAGAGCATACTTTAAGGGTTCATTTGGCATAAACCACATTGTCCTGTCGCCTTGTGGGCCTGAGATATTGAAGGTGGCATTTTATTAGACGCTGATGTTTAAAAATGACCCCAGATAATGGATTGATGAAACGGGCTGTTTCTAGCTGTAGCATTATCCTACACACATGGGGCTAGGCTTGCTGGAAAGCTTTGATTCTCCTTAAAAGTTTAAGACCAAGCAATGCATAATCCAAGCAAGTCTTGTGAGTTGTACAGCTGTTCCCAAGTGAGCAAGGATTCAGGCAAAAAGGCCAGCTGTCTACGTAGAAAATGCACATATGGAGAGACCAGCCCGTGTCCTGTGGATGTATGCTCATCCACATGCCTTACACTCCCTTAAAGAGCATACTTTAAGGGTTCATTTGGTGTAAACCACATTGTCCTGTCGCCTTGTGGACAAGAGATATTAGAGGGAATATTTTAGTAGACACAGTAGTCTAAAACTGACACCCGGGAAATGGACAGCTAAAACGGGCTGTTTCTAGCTGAGGGAGGTTCCTACAGAGATGAGGCTAGGCTTGCTGGAAAGCTCTGATTCTCCTTAAAAGTTTAAGACCAAGCAATGCATAATCCAAGCAAGTCTTGTGAGTTGTACAGCTGTTCCCATGTGAGCAAGGATTCAGGTGAAAAGGCCAGCTGTCTACGTAGAAAATGCACATATGGAGAGACCAGCCCGTGTCCTGTGGATGTATGCTCATCCACATGCCTTACACTCCCTTAAAGAGCATACTTTAAGGGTTCATTTGGTGTAAACCACATTGTCCTGTCGCCTTGTGGACAAGAGATATTAGAGGGAATATTTTAGTAGACACAGTAGTCTAAAACTGACACCCGGGAAATGGACAGCTAAAACGGGCTGTTTCTAGCTGAGGGAGGTTCCTACAGAGATGAGGCTAGGCTTGCTGGAAAGCTCTGATTCTCCTTAAAAGTTTAAGACCAAGCAATGCATAATCCAAGCAAGTTATGTGAGCTGTACAGCTGTTCCCATGTGAGCAAGGATTCAGGCGAAAAGGCCATCTGTCTACGTAGAAAATGCACATATGGAGAGCCCAGCCCGTGTCCTGTGGATGTATGCTCATCCACCTGCCTTACAGTCCCTTAAAGAGCATACTTTAAGGGTTCATTTGGTGTAAACCACATTGTCCTGTCGCCTTGTGGGCCTGAGATATTGAAGGTGGCATTTTATTAGATGCTGATGTTTAAAAATGACCCCAGATAATGGAATGATGAAACGGGCTGTTTCTAGCTGTAGCATTATCCTACACACATGGGGCTAGGCTTGCTGGAAAGCTCTGATTCTCCTTAAAAATTTAAGACCAAGCAATGCACAATCCAAGCAAGTCTTGTGAGTTGTACAGCTGTTCCCATGTGAGCAAGGATTCAGGCGAAAAGGCGAGCTGTCTACGTAGAAAATGCACATATGGAGAGACCAGCCCGTGTCCTGTGGATGTATGCTCATCCACATGCCTTACACTCCCTTAAAGAGCATACTTTAAGGGTTCATTTGGTGTAAACCACATTGTCCTGTCGCCTTGTGGACAAGAGATATTAGAGGGAACATTTTACTAGACACAGTAGTCTAAAACTGACACCAGGGAAATGGACGGCTAAAACAGGCTGTTTCTAGCTGAGGGAGGTTCCTACAGAGATGAAGCTAGGCTTGCTGGAAAGCTCTGATTCTCCGTAAAAGTTTAAGACCAAGCAATGCATAATCCAAGCAAGTCTTGTGAGTTGTACAGCTGTTCCCATGTGAGCAAGGATTCAGGCGAAAAGGCCAGCTGTCTACGTAGAAAATGCACATATGGAGAGACCAGCCCGTGTCCTGTGGATGTATGCTCATCCACATGCCTTACAGTCCCTTAAAGAGCATACTTTAAGGGTTCATTTGGTGTAAACCACATTGTCCTGTCGCCTTGTGGGCCTGAGATATTGAAGGTGGCATTTTATTAGACGCTGATGTTTAAAAATGACCCCAGATAATGGATTGATGAAACGGGCTGTTTCTAGCTGTAGCATTATCCTACACACATGGGGCTAGGCTTGCTGGAAAGCTCTGATTCTCCTTAAAAGTTTAAGACCAAGCAATGCATAATCCAATCAAGTCTTGTGAGTTGTACAGCTGTTCCCATGTGAGCAAGGATTCAGGCGAAAAGGCCAGCTGTCTACGTAGAAAATGCACATATAGAGAGACCAGCCCGTGTCCTGTGGATGTATGCTCATCCACATGCCTTACACTCCCTTAAAGAGCATACTTTAAGGGTTCATTTGGTGTAAACCACATTGTCCTGTCGCCTTGTGGGCCTGAGATATTGAAGGTGGCATTTTATTAGATGCTGATGTTTAAAAATGACCCCAGATAATGGAATGATGAAACGGGCTGTTTCTAGCTGTAGCATTATCCTACACACATGGGGCTAGGCTTGCTGGAAAGCTTTGATTTTCCTTAAAAGTTTAACACCAAGCAATGGATAATCCAAGCAAGTCTTGTGAGTTGTACAGCTGTTCCCAAGTGAGCAAGGATTCAGTCGAAAAGGCCAGCTGTCTACGTAGAAAATGCACATATGGAGAGACCAGCTCGTGTCCTGTGGATGTATGCTCATCCACATGCCTTACACTCCCTTAAAGAGCATAATTTAAGGGTTCATTTGGTGTAAACCACATTGTCCTGTCGCCTTGTGGACAAGAGATATTAGAGGGAACATTTTACTAGACACAGTAGTCTAAAACTGACACCCGGGAAATGGACAGCTAAAACAGGCTGTTTCTAGCTGAGGGAGGTTCCTACAGAGATGAAGCTAGGCTTGCTGGAAAGCTTTGATTCTCCTTAAAAGTTTAACACCAAGCAATGGATAATCCAAGCAAGTCTTGTGAGTTGTACAGCTGTTCCCAAGTGAGCAAGGATTCAGGCAAAAAGGCAAGCTGTCTACGTAGAAAATGCACATATGGAGAGACCAGCTCGTGTCCTGTGGATGTACGCTCATCCACATGCCTTACACTCCCTTAAAGAGCATAATTTAAGGGTTCATTTGGTGTAAACCACATTGTCCTGTCGCCTTGTGGACAAGAGATATTAGAGGGAACATTTTACTAGACACAGTAGTCTAAAACTGACACCCGGGAAATGGACAGCTAAAACAGGCTGTTTCTAGCTGAGGGAGGTTCCTACAGAGATGAAGCTAGGCTTGCTGGAAAGCTTTGATTCTCCTTAAAAGTTTAAGACCAAGCAATGCATAATCCAAGCAAGTCTTGTGAGTTGTACAGCTGTTCCCAAGTGAGCAAGGATTCAGGCAAAAAGGCCAGCTGTCTACGTAGAAAATGCACATATGGAGAGACCAGCCCGTGTCCTGTGGATGTATGCTCATCCACATGCCTTACACTCCCTTAAAGAGCATACTTTAAGGGTTCATTTGGTGTAAACCACATTGTCCTGTCGCCTTGTGGGCCTGAGTTATTGAAGGTGGCATTTTATTAGACGCTGATGTTTAAAAATGACCCCAGATAATGGATTGATGAAACGGGCTGTTTCTAGCTGTAGCATTATCCTACACACATGGGGCTAGGCTTGCTGGAAAGCTTTGATTTTCCTTAAAAGTTTAACACCAAGCAATGGATAATCCAAGCAAGTCTTGTGAGTTGTACAGCTGTTCCCAAGTGAGCAAGGATTCAGGCGAAAAGGCCAGCTGTCTACGTAGAAAATGCACATATGGAGAGACCAGCCCGTGTCCTGTGGATGTATGCTCATCCACATGCCTTACATTCCCTTAAAGAGCATACTTTAAGGGTTCATTTGGTGTAAACCACATTGTCCTGTCGCCTTGTGGACAAGAGATATTAGAGGGAACATTTTACTAGACACAGTAGTCTAAAACTGACACCCGGGAAATGGACAGCTAAAACAGGCTGTTTCTAGCTGAGGGAGGTTCCTACAGAGATGAGGCTAGGCTTGCTGGAAAGCTCTGATTCTCCTTAAAAGTTTAAGACCAAGCAATGCATAATCCAAGCAAGTTTTGTGAGTTGTACAGCTGTTCCCATGTGAGCAAGGATTCAGGCGAAAATGCCAGCTGTCTACGTAGAAAATGCACATATGGAGAGACCAGCCCGTGTCCTGTGGATGTATGCTCATCCACCTGCCTTACACTCCCTTAAAGAGCATACTTTAAGGGTTCATTTGGTGTAAACCACATTGTCCTGTCGCCTTGTGGGCCTGAGATATTGAAGGTGGCATTTTATTAGATGCTGATGTTTAAAAATGACCCCAGATAATGGAATGATGAAACGGGCTGTTTCTAGCTGTAGCATTATCCTACACACATGGGGCTAGGCTTGCTGGAAAGCTTTGATTCTCCTTAAAAGGTTAAGACCAAGCAATGCACAATCCAAGCAAGTCTTGTGAGTTGTACAGCTGTTCCCATGTGAGCAAGGATTCAGGCGAAAAGGCGAGCTGTCTACGTAGAAAATGCACATATGGAGAGACCAGCCCGTGTCCTGTGGATGTCTGCTCATCCACATGCCTTACACTCCCTTAAAGAGCATACTTTAAGGGTTCATTTGGCATAAACCACATTGTCCTGTCGCCTTGTGGGCCTGAGATATTGAAGGTGGCATTTTATTAGACGCTGATGTTTAAAAATGACCCCAGATAATGGATTGATGAAACGGGCTGTTTCTAGCTGTAGCATTATCCTACACACATGGGGCTAGGCTTGCTGGAAAGCTTTGATTCTCCTTAAAAGTTTAAGACCAAGCAATGCATAATCCAAGCAAGTTTTGTGAGTTGTACAGCTGTTCCCATGTGAGCAAGGATTCAGGCGAAAAGGCCAGCTGTCTACGTAGAAAATGCACATATGGAGAGACCAGCCCGTGTCCTGTGGATGTATGCTCATCCACATGCCTTACAGTCCCTTAATGAGCATACTTTAAGGGTTCATTTGGTGTAAACCACATTGTCCTGTCGCCTTGTGGACAAGAGATATTGAAGGTGGCATTTTATTAGATGCTGATGTTTAAAAATGACCCCAGATAATGGAATGATGAAACGGGCTGTTTCTAGCTGTAGCATTATCCTACACACATGGGGCTAGGCTTGCTGGAAAGCTCTGATTCTCCTTAAAAGTTTAAGACCAAGCAATGCCAATCCAAGCAAGTCTTGTGAGTTGTACAGCTGTTCCCATGTGAGCAAGGATTCAGGCGAAAAGGCGAGCTGTCTACGTAGAAAATGCACATATGGAGAGACCAGCCCGTGTCCTGTGGATGTATACTCATCCACATGCCTTAACCTCCCTTAAAGAGCATACTTTAAGGGTTCATTTGGCATAAACCACATTGTCCTGTCGCCTTGTGGGCCTGAGATATTGAAGGTGGCATTTTATTAGACGCTGATGTTTAAAAATGACCCCAGATAATGGATTGATGAAACGGGCTGTTTCTAGCTGTAGCATTATCCTACACACATGGGGCTAGGCTTGCTGGAAAGCTCTGATTCTCCTTAAAAGTTTAAGACCAAGCAATGCACAATCCAAGCAAGTCTTGTGAGTTGTACAGCTGTTCCCATGTGAGCAAGGATTCAGGCGAAAAGGCGAGCTGTCTACGTAGAAAATGCACATATGGAGAGACCAGCCCGTGTCCTGTGGATGTATACTCATCCACATGCCTTAACCTCCCTTAAAGAGCATACTTTAAGGGTTCATTTGGTGTAAACCACATTGTCCTGTCGCCTTGTGGACAAGAGATATTAGAGGGAACATTTTACTAGACACAGTAGTCTAAAACTGACACCCGGGAAATGGACAGGTAAAACA
Source organism: Nothobranchius furzeri (assembly GCF_043380555.1). NCBI lineage: Eukaryota > Metazoa > Chordata > Actinopteri > Cyprinodontiformes > Nothobranchiidae > Nothobranchius > Nothobranchius furzeri. Next base: position 81,256,068 of record NC_091748.1, read on the forward strand.
GGCTGTATCTAGCTGGGGGAGGTTCCTACAGAGATGAGGCTAGGCTTGCTGGAAAGCTCTGATTCTCCTTAAAAGTTTAAGACCAAGCAATGCATAATCCAAGCAAGTCTTGTGAGTTGTACAGCTGTTCCCATGTGAGCAAGGATTCAGGCGAAAAGGCCAGCTGTCTACGTAGAAAATGCACATATGGAGAGACCAGCCCGTGTCCTGTGGATGTACGCTCATCCACATGCCTTACACTCCCTTAAAGAGCATACTTTAAGGGTTCATTTGGTGTAAACCACATTGTCCTGTCGCCTTGTGGGCCTGAGTTATTGAAGGTGGCATTTTATTAGACGCTGATGTTTAAAAATGACCCCAGATAATGGATTGATGAAACGGGCTGTTTCTAGCTGTAGCATTATCCTACACACATGGGGCTAGGCTTGATGGAAAGCTTTGATTCTCCTTAAAAGTTTAAGACCAAGCAATGCATAATCCAAGCAAGTCTTGTGAGTTGTACAGCTGTTCCCAAGTGAGCAAGGATTCAGTCGAAAAGGCCAGCTGTCTACGTAGAAAATGCACATATGGAGAGACCAGCCCGTATCCTGTGGATGTATGGTCATCCACATGCCTTACACTCCCTTAAAGAGCATACTTTAAGGGTTCATTTGGTGTAAACCACATTGTCCTGTCGCCTTGTGGACAAGAGATATTAGAGGGAACATTTTAGTAGACACAGTAGTCTAAAACTGACACCCGGGAAATGGACAGCTAAAACAGGATGTTTCTAGCTGGGGGAGGTTCCCACAGAGATGAGGCTAGGCTTGCTGGAAAGCTCTGATTCTCCGTAAAAGTTTAAGACCAAGCAATGCATAATCCAAGCAAGTCTTGTGAGTTGTACAGCTGTTCCCATGTGAGCAAGGATTCAGGCAAAAAGGCCAGATGTTTACGTAGAAAATGCACATATGGAGAGACCAGCCCGTGTCCTGATGATGTATGCTCATCCACATGCCTTACACCCCCTTAAAGAGAATACTTTAAGGGTTCATTTGGTGTAAACCACATTGTCCTGTCGCCTTGTGGGCCTGAGTTATTGAAGGTGGCATTTTATTAGACGCTGATGTTTAAAAATGACCCCAGATAATGGATTGATGAAACGGGCTGTTTCTAGCTGTAGCATTATCCTACACACATGGGGCTAGGCTTGCTGGAAAGCTCTTATTCTCCTTAAAAGTTTAAGACCAAGCAATGCATAATCCAAGCAAGTCTTGTGAGTTGTACAGCTGTTCCCATGTGAGCAAGGATTCAGGCGAAAAGGCGAGCTGTCTACGTAGAAAATGCACATATAGAGAGACCAGCCCGTGTCCTGTGGATGTATGCTCATCCACATGCCTTACACTCCCTTAAAGAGCATACTTTAAGGGTTCATTTGGTGTAAACCACATTGTCCTGTCGCCTTGTGGACAAGAGATATTAGAGGGAATATTTTAGTAGACACAGTAGTCTAAAACTGTTACCCGGGAAATGGACAGCTAAAACGGGCTGTTTCTAGCTGAGGGAGGTTCCTACAGAGATGAGGCTAGGCTTGCTGGAAAGCTCTGATTCTCCTTAAAAGTTTAAGACCAAGCAATGCATAATCCAAGCAAGTCTTGTGAGTTGTACAGCTGTTCCCATGTGAGCAAGGATTCAGGCGAAAAGGCCAGCTGTCTACGTAGAAAATGCACATATGGAGAGACCAGCCCGTGTCCTGTGGATGTATGCTCATCCACATGCCCTACACTCCCTTAAAGAGCATACTTTAAGGGTTCATTTGGTGTAAACCACATTGTCCTGTCGCCTTGTGGACAAGAGATATTAGAGGGAATATTTTAGTAGACACAGTAGTCTAAAACTGACACCCGGGAAATGGACAGCTAAAACGGGCTGTTTCTAGCTGAGGGAGGTTCCTACAGAGATGAAGCTAGGCTTGCTGGAAAGCTCTGATTCTCCTTAAAAGTTCAAGACCAAGCAATGCATAATCCAAGCAAGTCTTGTGAGTTGTACAGCTGTTCTCATGTGAGCAAGGATTCAGGCGAAAAGGCCAGCTGTCTACGTAGAAAATGCACATATGGAGAGACCAGCCCGTGTCCTGTGGATTTATGCTCATCCACATGCCTTACACTCCCTTAAAGAGCATACTTTAAGGGTTCATTTGGTGTAAACCACATTGTCCTGTCGCCTTGTGGGCCTGAGTTATTGAAGGTGGCATTTTATTAGACGCTGATGTTTAAAAATGACCCCAGATAATGGATTGATGAAACGGGCTGTTTCTAGCTGTAGCATTATCCTACACACATGGGGCTAGGCTTGCTGGAAAGCTCTGATTCTCCTTAAAAGTTTAAGACCAAGCAATGCATAATCCAAGCAAGTCTTGTGAGTTGTACAGCTGTTCCCATGTGAGCAAGGATTCAGGCGAAAAGGCCAGCTGTCTACGTAGAAAATGCACATATAGAGAGACCAGCCCGTGTCCTGTGGATGTATGCTCATCCACATGCCTTACACTCCCTTAAGGAGCATACTTTAAGGGTTCATTTGGTGTAAACCACATTGTCCTGTCGCCTTGTGGGCCTGAGATATTGAAGGTGGCATTTTATTAGATGCTGATGTTTAAAAATGACCCCAGATAATGGAATGATGAAACGGGCTGTTTCTAGCTGTAGCATTATCCTACACACATGGGGCTAGGCTTGCTGGAAAGCTCTGATTCTCCTTAAAAGTTTAAGACCAAGCAATGCACAATCCAAGCAAGTCTTGTGAGTTGTACAGCTGTTCCCATGTGAGCAAGGATTCAGGCGAAAAGGCGAGCTGTCTACGTAGAAAATGCACATATGGAGAGACCAGCCCGTGTCCTGTGGATGTATGCTCATCCACATGCCTTACACTCCCTTAAAGAGCATAATTTAAGGGTTCATTTGGTGTAAACCACATTGTATTGTCGCCTTGTGGACAAGAGATATTAGAGGGAACATTTTACTAGACACAGTAGTCTAAAACTGACACCCGGGAAATGGACAGGTAAAACAGGCTGTATCTAGCTGGGGGAGGTTCCTACAGAGATGAGGCTAGGCTTGCTGGAAAGCTCTGATTCTCCTTAAAAGTTTAAGACCAAGCAATGCATAATCCAAGCAAGTCTTGTGAGTTGTACAGCTGTTCCCATGTGAGCAAGGATTCAGGCGAAAAGGCCAGCTGTCTACGTAGAAAATGCACATATAGAGAGACCAGCCCGTGTCCTGTGGATGTATGCTCATCCACATGCCTTACACTCCCTTAAAGAGCATACTTTAAGGGTTCATTTGGTGTAAACCACATTGTCCTGTCGCCTTGTGGACAAGAGATATTAGAGGGAATATTTTAGTAGACACAGTAGTCTAAAACTGACACCCGGGAAATGGACAGCTAAAACAGGCTGTTTCTAGCTGAGGGAGGTTCCTACAGAGATGAGGCTAGGCTTGCTGGAAAGCTCTGATTCTCCTTAAAAGTTCAAGACCAAGCAATGCATAATCCAATCAAGTCTTGTGAGTTGTACAGCTGTTCCCAAGTGAGCAAGGATTCAGGCGAAAAGGCCAGCTGTCTACGTAGAAAATGCACATATGGAGAGACCAGCCCGTGTCCTGTGGATTTATGCTCATCCACATGCCTTACACTCCCTTAAAGAGCATACTTTAAGGGTTCATTTGGTGTAAACCACATTGTCCTGTCGCCTTGTGGGCCTGAGATATTGAAGGTGGCATTTTATTAGACGCTGATGTTTAAAAATGACCCCAGATAATGGATTGATGAAACGGGCTGTTTCTAGCTGTAGCATTATCCTACACACATGGGGCTAGGCTTGCTGGAAAGCTCTGATTCTCCTTAAAAGTTTAAGACCAAGCAATGCATAATCCAAGCAAGTCTTGTGAGTTGTACAGCTGTTCCCATGTGAGCAAGGATTCAGGCGAAAAGGCGAGCTGTCTACGTAGAAAATGCACATATAGAGAGACCAGCCCGTGTCCTGTGGATGTATGCTCATCCACATGCCTTACACTCCCTTAAAGAGCATACTTTAAGGGTTCATTTGGTGTAAACCACATTGTCCTGTCGCCTTGTGGACAAGAGATATTAGAGGGAATATTTTAGTAGACACAGTAGTCTAAAACTGTTACCCGGGAAATGGACAGCTAAAACGGGCTGTTTCTAGCTGAGGGAGGTTCCTACAGAGATGAGGCTAGGCTTGCTGGAAAGCTCTGATTCTCCTTTAAAGTTCAAGACCAAGCAATGCATAATCCAATCAAGTCTTGTGAGTTGTACAGCTGTTCCCATGTGAGCAAGGATTCAGGTGAAAAGGCCAGCTGTCTACGTAGAAAATGCACATATGGAGAGACCAGCCCGTGTCCTGTGGATGTATGCTCATCCACATGCCTTACACTCCCTTAAAGAGCATACTTTAAGGGTTCATTAGGTGTAAACCACATTGTCCTGTCGCCTTGTGGGCCTGAGATATTGAAGGTGGCATTTTATTAGACGCTGACGTTTAAAAATGACCCCAGATAATGGATTGATGAAACGGGCTGTTTCTAGCTGTAGCATTATCCTACACACATGGGGCTAGGCTTGCTGGAAAGCTTTGATTCTCCTTAAAAGTTTAAGACCAAGCAATGCATAATCCAAGCAAGTCTTGTGAGTTGTACAGCTGTTCCCAAGTGAGCAAGGATTCAGGCGAAAAGGCCAGCTGTCTACGTAGAAAATGCACATATGGAGAGACCAGCCCGTGTCCTGTGGATGTACGCTCATCCACATGCCTTACACTCCCTTAAAGAGCATACTTTAAGGGTTCATTTGGTGTAAACCACATTGTCCTGTCGCCTTGTGGACAAGAGATATTAGAGGGAACATTTTACTAGACACAGTAGTCTAAAACTGACACCCGGGAAATGGACAGCTAAAACAGGCTGTTTCTAGCTCGGGGAGGTTCCTACAGAGATGAGGCTAGGCTTGCTGGAAAGCTCTGATTCCCCTTAAAAGTTTAAGACCAAGCAATGCATAATCCAAGCAAGTCTTGTGAGTTGTACAGCTGTTCCCATGTGAGCAAGGATTCAGGCAAAAAGGCCAGCTGTCTACGTAGAAAATGCACATATAGAGAGACCAGCCCGTGTCCTGTGGATGTATGCTCATCCACATGCCTTACACTCCCTTAAAGAGCATACTTTAAGGGTTCATTTGGTGTAAACAACATTGTCCTGTCGCCTTGTGGACAAGAGATATTAGAGGGAATATTTTAGTAGACACAGTAGTCTAAAACTGACACCCGGGAAATGGACAGCTAAAACGGGCTGTTTCTAGCTGAGGGAGGTTCCTACAGAGATGAGGCTAGGCTTGCTGGAAAGCTCTGATTCTCCTTAAAAGTTTAAGACCAAGCAATGCATAATCCAAGCAAGTTTTGTGAGTTGTACAGCTGTTTTCATGTGAGCAAGGATTCAGGCGAAAAGGCCAGCTGTCTACGTAGAAAATGCACATATGGAGAGACCAGCCCGTGTCCTGTGGATGTATGCTCATCCACATGCCTTACAGTCCCTTAATGAGCATACTTTAAGGGTTCATTTGGTGTAAACCACATTGTCCTGTCGCCTTGTGGGCCTGAGTTATTGAAGGTGGCATTTTATTAGACGCTGATGTTTTAAAATGACCCCAGATAATGGATTGATGAAACGGGCTGTTTCTAGCTGTAGCATTATCCTACACACATGGGGCTAGGCTTGCTGGAAAGCTTTGATTCTCCTTAAAAGTTTAAGACCAAGCAATGCATAATCCAAGCAAGTCTTGTGAGTTGTACAGCTGTTCCCAAGTGAGCAAGGATTCAGTCAAAAAGGCCAGCTGTCTACGTAGAAAATGCACATATGGAGAGACCAGCCCGTGTCCTGTGGATGTATGCTCATCCACATGCCTTACACTCCCTTAAAGAGCATACTTTAAGGGTTCATTTGGTGTAAACCACATTGTCCTGTCGCCTTGTGGACAAGAGATATTAGAGGGAACATTTTAGTAGACACAGTAGTCTAAAACTGACACCAGGGAAATGGACAGCTAAAACAGGCTGTTTCTAGCTGGGGGGGGGGGGGGGGGGGGGGGGGTTCCTACAGAGATGAGGCTAGGCTTGCTGGAAAGCTCTGATTCTCCTTAAAAGTTCACGACCAAGCAATGCATAATCCAAGCAAGTCTTGTGAGTTGTACAGCTGTTCCCATGTGAGCAAGGATTCAGGCGAAAAGGCCAGCTGTCTACGTAGAAAATGCACATATGGAGAGACCAGCCCGTATCCTGTGGATGTATGGTCATCCACATGCCTTACACTCCCTTAAAGAGCATACTTTAAGGGTTCATTTGGTGTAAACCACATTGTCCTGTCGCCTTGTGGACAAGAGATATTAGAGGGAACATTTTAGTAGACACAGTAGTCTAAAACTGACACCCGGGAAATGGACAGCTAAAACAGGATGTTTCTAGCTGGGGGAGGTTCCCACAGAGATGAGGCTAGGCTTGCTGGAAAGCTCTGATTCTCCGTAAAAGTTTAAGACCAAGCAATGCATAATCCAAGCAAGTCTTGTGAGTTGTACAGCTGTTCCCATATGAGCAAGGATTCAGGCGAAAAGGCCAGCTGTCTACGTAGAAAATGCACATATGGAGAGACCAGCCCGTGTCCTGTGGATTTATGCTCATCCACATGCCTTACACTCCCTTAAAGAGCATACTTTAAGGGTTCATTTGGTGTAAACCACATTGTCCTGTCGCCTTGTGGGCCTGAGTTATTGAAGGTGGCATTTTATTAGACGCTGATGTTTAAAAATGACCCCAGATAATGGATTGATGAAACGAGCTGTTTCTAGCTGTAGCATTATCCTACACACATGGGGCTAGGCTTGCTGGAAAGCTTTGATTCTCCTTAAAAGTTTAAGACCAAGCAATGCATAATCCAAGCAAGTCTTGTGAGTTGTACAGCTGTTCCCAAGTGAGCAAGGATTCAGTCGAAAAGGCCAGCTGTCTACGTAGAAAATGCACATATGGAGAGACCAGCCCGTGTCCTGTGGATGTATGCTCATCCACATGTCTTACACTCCCTTAAAGAGCATACTTTAAGGGTTCATTTGGTGTAAAACACATTGTCCTGTCGCCTTGTGGACAAGAGATATTAGAGGGAACATTTTAGTAGACACAGTAGTCTAAAACTGACAACCGTTAAATGGACAGCTAAAACAGGCTGTTTCTAGCTGGGGGGGGGGGGGGGGGGGGGTTCCTACAGAGATGAGGCTAGGCTTGCTGGAAAGCTCTGATTCTCCTTAAAAGTTTACAACCAAGCAATGCATAATCCAAGCAAGTCTTATGAGTTGTACAGCTGTTCCCAAGTGAGCAAGGATTCAGGCGAAAAGGCCAGCTGTCTACGTAGAAAATGCACATATGGAGAGACCAGCCCGTGTCCTGTGGATGTATGGTCATCCACATGCCTTACACTCCCTTAAAGAGCATACTTTAAGGGTTCATTTGGTGTAAACCACATTGTCCTGTCGCCTTGTGGACAAGAGATATTAGAGGGAACATTTTAGTAGACACAGTAGTCTAAAACTGACACCCGGGAAATGGACAGCTAAAACAGGCTGTTTCTAGCTGGGGGGGGGGGGGGGGGGTTTCCTACAGAGATGAGGCTAGGCTTGCTGGAAAGCTCTGATTCTCCTTAAAAGTTCAAGACCAAGCAATGCATAATCCAAGCAAGTCTTGTGAGTTGTACAGCTGTTCCCATGTGAGCAAGGATTCAGGCGAAAAGGCCAGCTGTCTACGTAGAAAATGCACATATGGAGAGACCAGCCCGTGTCCTGTGGATTTATGCTCATCCACATGCCTTACACTCCCTTAAAGAGCATACTTTAAGGGTTCATTTGGTGTAAACCACATTGTCCTGTCGCCTTGTGGGCCTGAGTTATTGAAGGTGGCATTTTATTAGACGCTGATGTTTAAAAATGACCCCAGATAATGGATTGATGAAACGGGCTGTTTCTAGCTGTAGCATTATCCTACACACATGGGGCTATGCTTGCTGGAAAGCTTTGATTCTCCTTAAAAGTTTAAGACCAAGCAATGCATAATCCAAGCAAGTCTTGTGAGTTGTACAGCTGTTCCCAAGTGAGCAAGGATTCAGTCGAAAAGGCCAGCTGTCTACGTAGAAAATGCACATATGGAGAGACCAGCCCGTGTCCTGTGGATGTATGGTCATCCACATGCCTTACACTCCCTTAAAGAGCATACTTTAAGGGTTCATTTGGTGTAAACCACATTGTCCTGTCGCCTTGTGGACAAGAGATATTAGAGGGAACATTTTAGTAGACACAGTAGTCTAAAACTGACACCAGGGAAATGGACAGCTAAAACAGGCTGTTTCTAGCTGGGGGGGGGGGGGGGGTTCCTACAGAGATAAGGCTAGGCTTGCTGGAAAGCTCTGATTCTCCTTAAAAGTTTACGACCAAGCAATGCATAATCCAAGCAAGTCTTATGAGTTGTACAGCTGTTCGCAAGTGAGCAAGGATTCAGGCGAAAAGGCCAGCTGTCTACGTAGAAAATGCACATATGGAGAGACCAGCCCGTGTCCTGTGGATTTATGCTCATCCACATGCCTTACACTCCCTTAAAGAGCATACTTTAAGGGTTCATTTGGTGTAAACCACATTGTCCTGTCGCCTTGTGGGCCTGAGTTATTGAAGGTGGCATTTTATTAGACGCTGATGTTTAAAAATGACCCCAGATAATGGATTGATGAAACGAGCTGTTTCTAGCTGTAGCATTAACCTACACACATGGGGTTAGGCTTGCTGGAAAGCTTTGATTCTCCTTAAAAGTTTAAGACCAAGCAATGCATAATCCAAGCAAGTCTTTTGAGTTGTACAGCTGTTCCCAAGTGAGCAAGGATTCAGTCGAAAAGGCCAGCTGTCTACGTAGAAAATGTACATATGGAGAGACCAGCCCGTGTCCTGTGGATGTATGCTCATCCACATGCCTTACACTCCCTTAAAGAGCATACTTTAAGGGTTCATTTGGTGTAAACCACATTGTCCTGTCGCCTTGTGGACAAGAGATATTAGAGGGAACATTTTAGTAGACACAGTAGTCTAAAACTGACAACCGTGAAATGGACAGCTAAAACATGCTGTTTCTAGCTGGGGGGGGGGGGGGGGGGGGGTTCCTACAGAGATGAGGCTAGGCTTGCTGGAAAGCTCTGATTCTCCTTAAAAGTTTACGACCAAGCAATGCATAATCCACTTAAGTCTTGTGAGTTGTACAGCTGTTCCCAAGTGAGCAAGGATTCAGTCAAAAAGGCCAGCTGTCTACGTAGAAAATGCACATATGGAGAGACCAGCCCGTGTCCTGTGGATGTATGCTCATCCACATGCCTTACACTCCCTTAAAGAGCATACTTTAAGGGTTCATTTGGTGTAAACCACATTGTCCTGTCGCCTTGTGGACAAGAGATATTATAGGGAACATTTTAGTAGACACAGTAGTCTAAAACTGACACCCGGGAAATGGACAGCTAAAACAGGCTGTTTCTAGCTGAGGGAGGTTCCTACAGAGATGAGGCTAAACCACATTGTCCTGTCGCCTTGTGGGCCTGAGATATTGAAGGTGGCATTTTATTAGACGCTGATGTTTAAAAATGACCCCAGATAATGGATTGATGAAACGGGCTGTTTCTAGCTGTAGCATTGTCGTACACACAAGGGGCTAGGCTTGCTGGAAAGCTTTGATTCTCCTTAAAAGTTTAAGACCAAGCAATGCATACTGTATACTGTTGTATACTGTTGATCTAAAGTGGAATGACCCAGTGGAAACAGCAATTTTCCATTTTAGAGCAGTTTGAAATCACTGAAAGTTTTGTCGTATATGGACAATTTAAAAAGGCCTTTATTTTGGAAAGCACCATCAGAATGACTTGATACTGATATGGTATCACTGTGGGGTTGTATACTGTTGATCTAAAGTGGAATGACCCAGTGGAAACAGATATTTTCCATTTTAGAGCATTTTGAAATCACTGAAAGTTTGGTGGTATATGTGCAATTTACAAAGGCCTTTTTTTGGAAAGCCCCATCAGAATGACTTGATATTCATATGGTATCACTGTGGGGTTGTATACTGTTGATCTAAAGTGGAATGACCCAGTGGAAACAGCAATTTTCCATTTTAGAGCAGTTTGAAATCACTGAAAGTTTTGTCGTATATGGGCAATTTAAAAAGTCCTTTATTTTGGAAAGCACCATCAGAATGACTTGATATTCATATGGTATCACTGTGGGGTCTTATACTGTTGATCTAAAGTGGAATGACCCAGTGGAAACAGCAATTTTCCATTTTAGAGCAGTTTGAAATCACTGAAAGTTTTGTTGTATATGGGCAATTTAAAAAGGCCTTTATTTTGGAAAGCACCATCAGAATGACTTGATACTGATATGGTATCACTGTGGAGTTGTATACTGTTGATCTAAAGTGGAATGACCTAGTGGAAACAGCAATTTTCCATTTTAGAGCATTTTGAAATCACTGAAAGTTTGGTCGTATATGGGCAATTTAAAAAGGCCTTTATTTTGGAAAGCACCATCAGAATGACTTGATTCTGATACGGTATCACTGTGGGGTTGTATACTGTTGATCTAAAGTGGAACGACCCAGTGGAAACAGCAATTTTCCATTTTAAAGAATTTTGAAATTAAAATTTGGTCGTATATGGGCAATTTAAAAAGGCCTTTATTTTGGAAAGCACCATCAGAATGACTTGATATTCATATGGTATCACTGTGGGGTTGTATACTGTTGATCTAAATGGAATGACCCAGTGGAAACAGCAATTTTCCATTTTAGAGCAGTTAGAAATCACTGAAAGTTTGGTCGTATATGGGCAATTTAAAAAGGCCTTTAGTTTGGAAAGCACCATCAGAATGACTTGATATTCATATGGTATCACTGTGGGGTTGTATACTGTTGATCTAAATGGAATGACCCAGTGGAAACAGCAATTTTCCATTTTAGAGCATTTTGAAATCACTGAAAGTTTGGTCGTATTTGGGCAATTTAAAAAGGCCTTTATTTTGGAAAGCACCATCAGAATGACTTGATATTCATATGGTATCAATGTGGGGTTGTATACTGTTGATCTAAAGCGGAATGACCCAGTGGAAACAGCAATTTTCCATTTTAGAGCAGTTTGAAATCACTGAAAGTTTTGTCATATATGGGCAATTTAAAAAGGCCTTTATTTTGGAAAGCACCATCAAAATGACTTGATACTGATATGGTATCACTGTGGGGTTGTATACTGTTGATCTAAAGTAGAATGACCCAGTGGAAACAGCAATTTTCTATTTTAGAGCATTTTGAAATCACTGAAAGTTTTGTCGTATATGGGCAATTTAAAAAGGCCTTTATTTTGGAAAGCACCATCAGAATGACTTGATATTCATATGGTATCCATGTGGCGTTGTATACTGTTGATCTAAAGTGGAATGACCCAGTGGAAAAAGCAATTTTCCATTTTAGAGCAGTTTGAAATCACTGAAAGTTTTGTCGTATATGGTCAATTTAGAAAGGCCTTTATTTTGGAAAGCATCATCAGAATCACGTGATACTGATATGGTATCACTGTGGGGGTGTACACTTTTGATCTAAAGTGGAATGACGCAGTGGAAACAGCAATTTTCCATTTTAGAGCATTTTGAAATCACTGAAAGTTTGGTCGTATATGGGCAATTTAAAAAGGCCTTTATTTTGGAAAGCACCATCAGAATGACTTGATTCTGATACGGTATCACTGTGGGGTTGTATACTGTTGATATGAAGTGGAATGACCCAGTGGAAACAGCAATTTTCCATTTTAGAGTGTTTTGGAATCACTAAAAGTTTGGTCGTATATGGGCAATTTAAAAAGGCCTTTATTTTGGAGAGCACCATCAGAATGACTTGATATTCATATGGTATCACTGTGGCGTTGTATACTGTTGATCTAAAAGGAATGACCCAGTGGAAACAGCATTTTTCCATTTTAGAGCAGTTTGAAATCACTGAAAGTTTGGTCGTATTTGGGCAATTTAAAAAGGCCTTTATTTTGGAAAGCACCATCAGAATGACTTGATATTCATATGGTATCACTGTGGGGTTGTATACTGTTGATCTAAAGTAGAATGACCCAGTGGAAACAGCAATTTTCCATTTTAGAGCAGTTTGAAATCACTGAAAGTTTTGTCATATATGGGCAATTTAAAAAGGCCTTTATTTTGGAAAGCACCATCAGAATGACTTGATACTGATATGGTGTCACTGTGGGGTTGTATACTGTTGATCTAAAGTAGAATGACCCAGTGGAAACAGCAATTTTCTATCTAAGAGCATTTTGAAATCACTGAAAGTTTGGTCGTATATGGGCAATTTAAAAAGGCCTTTATTTTGGAAAGCACCATCAGAATGACTTGATATTCATATGGTATCCATGTGGGGTTGTATACTGTTGATCTAAAGTGGAATGACCCAGTGGAAACAGCAATTTTCCATTTTAGAGCAGTTTGAAATCACTGAAAGTTTTGTCGTATATGGTCAATTTAGAAAGGCCTTTATTTTGGAAAGCATCATCAGAATCACGTGATACTGATATGGTATCACTGTGGGGGTGTACACTTTTGATCTAAAGTGGAATGACGCAGTGGAAACAGCAATTTTCCATTTTAGAGCATTTTGAAATCACTGAAAGTTTGGTCGTATATGGGCAATTTAAAAAGGCCTTTATTTTGGAAAGCACCATCAGAATGACTTGATACTGATACGGTATCACTGTGGGGTTGTATACTGTTGATCTAAAGTGGAACGACCCAGTGGAAACAGCAATTTTCCATTTTAAAGAATTTTGAAATAAATTAAAATTTGGTCGTATATGGGCAATTTAAAAATGCCTTTATTTTGGAAAGCACCATCAGAATGACTTGATACTGATATGGTATCACTGTGGGGTTGTATACTGTTGATCTAAAGTAGAATGACCCAGTGGAAACAGCAATTTTCCATTTTAGAGCATTTTGAAATCACTGAAAGTTTTGTCGTATATGGGCAATTTAAAAAGGCCTTTATTTTGGAAAGCACCATCAGAATGACTTGATATTCATATGGTATCCATGTGGGGTTGAATACTGTTGATCTAAAGTGGAATGACCCAGTGGAAACAGCAATTTTCCATTTTAGAGCAGTTTGAAATCACTGAAAGTTTTGTCGTATATGGGCAATTTAGAAAGGCCTTTATTTTGGAAAGCATCATCAGAATCACGTGATACTGATACGGTATCACTGTGGGGTTGTATACTGTTGATCTAAAGTGGAACGACCCAGTGGAAACAGCAATTTTCCATTTTAAAGAATTTTGAAATAAATTAAAATTTGGTCGTATATGGGCAATTTAAAAAGACCTTTATTTTGGAAAGCACCAGCAGAATGACTTGATACTGATATGGTATTACTGTGGGATTGTATACTGTTGATATGAAGTGGAATGACCCAGTAGAAAGAGCAATTTTCCATTTTAGAGCGTTTTGGAATCACTAAAAATTTGGTCGTATATGGGTAATTTAAAAAGGCCTTTATTTTGGAAAGCACCATCAGAATGACTTGATATTCATATGGTATCACTGTGGGGTTGTATACTGTTGATCTAAAGTGGAATGACCCAGTGGAAACAGCAATTTTCCATTTTAGAGCAGTTTGAAATCACTGAAAGTTTGGTCGTATATGGGCAATTTAAAAAGGCCTTTAGTTTGGAAAGCACCATCAGAATGACTTGATATTCATATGGTATCACTGTGGGGTTTTATACTGTTGATCTAAATGGAATTACCCAGTGGAAACAGCAATTTTCCATTTTAGAGCAGTTTGAAATCACTGAAAGTTTGGTCGTATATGGGCAATTTAAAAAGGCCTTTAGTTTGGAAAGCACCATCAGAATGACTTGATATTCATATGGTATCACTGTGGGGTTGTATACTGTTGATCTAAAAAACAACAACCCAGTGGAAACAGCAATTTTCCATTTTAGAGCATTTTGAAATCACTGAAAGTTTTGTCGTATATGGGCAATTTAAAAAGGACTTTATTTTGGAAAGCACCATCAGAATGACTTGATATTCATATGGTATCCATGTGGGGTTGTATACTGTTGATCTAAAAAACAACAACCCAGTGGAAACAGCAATTTTCCATTTTAGAGCAGTTTGAAATCACTAAAAATTTGGTCGTATATTGGCAATTTAAAAAGGCCTTTATTTTGGAAAGCACCATCAGAATGACTTGATATTCATATGGTATCACTGTGGCGTTGTATACTGTTGATCTAAAAGGAATGACCCAGTGGAAACAGCAATTTTCCATTTTAGAGCAGTTTGAAATCACTGAAAGTTTGGTCGTATTTGGGCAATTTAGAAAGGCCTTTATTTTGGAAAGCACCATCAGAATGACTTGATATTCATATGGTATCACTGTGGGGTTGTATACTGTTGATCTAAAGTTGAATGACCCAGTGGAAACAGCAATTTTCCATTTTAGAGCAGTTTGAAATCACTGAAAGTTTTGTCATATATGGGCAATTTAAAAAGGCCTTTATTTTGGAAAGCACCATCAGAATGACTTGATACTGATATGGTCTCTGTGGGGTTGTATACTGTTGATGTAAAGTAGAATGACCCAGTGGAAACAGCAATTTTCTATCTAAGAGCATTTTGAAATCACTGAAAGTTTTGTCGTATATGGGCAATTTAAAAAGGCCTTTATTTTGGAAAGCACCATCAGAATGACTTGATATTCATATGGTATCCATGTGGGGTTGTATACTGTTGATCTAAAGTGGAATGACCCAGTGGAAACAGCAATTTTCCATTTTAGAGCAGTTTGAAATCACTGAAAGTTTTGTCGTATATGGTCAATTTAGAAAGGCCTTTATTTTGGAAAGCATCATCAGAATCACGTGATACTGATATGGTATCACTGTGGGGGTGTACACTTTTGATCTAAAGTGGAATGACCCAGTGGAAACAGCAATTTTCCATTTTAGAGCATTTTGAAATCACTGAAAGTTTGGTCGTATATGGGCAATTTAAAAAGGCCTTTATTTTGGAAAGCACCATCAGAATGACTTGATACTGATACGGTATCACTGTGGGGTTGTATACTGTTGATCTAAAGTGGAACGACCCAGTGGAAACAGCAATTTTCCATTTTAAAGAATTTTGAAATAAATTAAAATTTGGTCGTATATGGGCAATTTAAAAAGACCTTTATTTTGGAAAGCACCAGCAGAATGACTTGATACTGATATGGTATTACTGTGGGATTGTATACTGTTGATATGAAGTGGAATGACCCAGTAGAAAGAGCAATTTTCCATTTTAGAGCGTTTTGGAATCACTAAAAATTTGGTCGTATATGGGTAATTTAAAAAGGCCTTTATTTTGGAAAGCACCATCAGAATGACTTGATATTCATATGGTATCACTGTGGGGTTGTATACTGTTGATCTAAAGTGGAATGACCCAGTGGAAACAGCAATTTTCCATTTTAGAGCAGTTTGAAATCACTGAAAGTTTGGTCGTATATGGGCAATTTAAAAAGGCCTTTAGTTTGGAAAGCACCATCAGAATGACTTGATATTCATATGGTATCACTGTGGGGTTTTATACTGTTGATCTAAATGGAATGACCCAGTGGAAACAGCAATTTTCCATTTTAGAGCAGTTTGAAATCACTGAAAGTTTGGTCGTATATGGGCAATTTAAAAAGGCCTTTAGTTTGGAAAGCACCATCAGAATGACTTGATATTCATATGGTATCACTGTGGGGTTGTATACTGTTGATCTAAAGTAGAATGACCCAGTGGAAACAGCAATTTTCTATTTTAGAGCATTTTGAAATCACTGAAAGTTTTGTCGTATATGGGCAATTTAAAAAGGACTTTATTTTGGAAAGCACCATCAGAATGACTTGATATTCATATGGTATCCATGTGGGGTTGTATACTGTTGATCTAAAAAACAACAACCCAGTGGAAACAGCAATTTTCCATTTTAGAGCAGTTTGAAATCACTAAAAATTTGGTCGTATATTGGCAATTTAAAAAGGCCTTTATTTTGGAAAGCACCATCAGAATGACTTGATATTCATATGGTATCACTGTGGCGTTGTATACTGTTGATCTAAAAGGAATGACCCAGTGGAAACAGCAATTTTCCATTTTAGAGCAGTTTGAAATCACTGAAAGTTTGGTCGTATTTGGGCAATTTAGAAAGGCCTTTATTTTGGAAAGCACCATCAGAATGACTTGATATTCATATGGTATCACTGTGGGGTTGTATACTGTTGATCTAAAGTTGAATGACCCAGTGGAAACGGCAATTTTCCATTTTAGAGCAGTTTGAAATCACTGAAAGTTTTGTCATATATGGGCAATTTAAAAAGGCCTTTATTTTGGAAAGCACCATCAGAATGACTTGATACTGATATGGTCTCTGTGGGGTTGTATACTGTTGATCTAAAGTAGAATGACCCAGTGGAAACAGCAATTTTCCATTTTAGAGCATTTTGAAATCACTGAAAGTTTGGTCGTATATGGGCAATTTAAAAAGGCCTTTATTTTGGAAAGCACCATCAGAATGACTTGATACTGATACGGTATCACTGTGGGGTTGTATACTGTTGATCTAAAGTGGAACGACCCAGTGGAAACAGCAATTTTCCATTTTAAAGAATTTTGAAATAAATTAAAATTTGGTCGTATATGGGCAATTTAAAAAGACCTTTATTTTGGAAAGCACCAGCAGAATGACTTGATACTGATATGGTATTACTGTGGGATTGTATACTGTTGATATGAAGTGGAATGACCCAGTAGAAAGAGCAATTTTCCATTTTAGAGCGTTTTGGAATCACTAAAAATTTGGTCGTATATGGGTAATTTAAAAAGGCCTTTATTTTGGAAAGCACCATCAGAATGACTTGATATTCATATGGTATCACTGTGGGGTTGTATACTGTTGATCTAAAGTGGAATGACCCAGTGGAAACAGCAATTTTCCATTTTAGAGCAGTTTGAAATCACTGAAAGTTTGGTCGTATATGGGCAATTTAAAAAGGCCTTTAGTTTGGAAAGCACCATCAGAATGACTTGATATTCATATGGTATCACTGTGGGGTTTTATACTGTTGATCTAAATGGAATGACCCAGTGGAAACAGCAATTTTCCATTTTAGAGCAGTTTGAAATCACTGAAAGTTTGGTCGTATATGGGCAATTTAAAAAGGCCTTTAGTTTGGAAAGCACCATCAGAATGACTTGATATTCATATGGTATCACTGTGGGGTTGTATACTGTTGATCTAAAGTAGAATGACCCAGTGGAAACAGCAATTTTCTATTTTAGAGCATTTTGAAATCACTGAAAGTTTTGTCGTATATGGGCAATTTAAAAAGGACTTTATTTTGGAAAGCACCATCAGAATGACTTGATATTCATATGGTATCCATGTGGGGTTGTATACTGTTGATCTAAAAAACAACAACCCAGTGGAAACAGCAATTTTCCATTTTAGAGCAGTTTGAAATCACTAAAAATTTGGTCGTATATTGGCAATTTAAAAAGGCCTTTATTTTGGAAAGCACCATCAGAATGACTTGATATTCATATGGTATCACTGTGGCGTTGTATACTGTTGATCTAAAAGGAATGACCCAGTGGAAACAGCAATTTTCCATTTTAGAGCAGTTTGAAATCACTGAAAGTTTGGTCGTATTTGGGCAATTTAGAAAGGCCTTTATTTTGGAAAGCACCATCAGAATGACTTGATATTCATATGGTATCACTGTGGGGTTGTATACTGTTGATCTAAAGTTGAATGACCCAGTGGAAACAGCAATTTTCCATTTTAGAGCAGTTTGAAATCACTGAAAGTTTTGTCATATATGGGCAATTTAAAAAGGCCTTTATTTTGGAAAGCACCATCAGAATGACTTGATACTGATATGGTCTCTGTGGGGTTGTATACTGTTGATCTAAAGTAGAATGACCCAGTGGAAACAGCAATTTTCTATCTAAGAGCATTTTGAAATCACTGAAAGTTTTGTCGTATATGGGCAATTTAAAAAGGCCTTTATTTTGGAAAGCACCATCAGAATGACTTGATATTCATATGGTATCCATGTGGGGTTGTATACTGTTGATCTAAAGTGGAATGACCCAGTGGAAACAGCAATTTTCCATTTTAGAGCAGTTTGAAATCACTGAAAGTTTTGTCGTATATGGTCAATTTAGAAAGGCCTTTATTTTGGAAAGCATCATCAGAATAACGTGATACTGATATGGCATCACTGTGGGGGTGTACACTTTTGATCTAAAGTGGAATGACCCAGTGGAAACAGCAATTTTCCATTTTAGAGCATTTTGAAATCACTGAAAGTTTGGTCGTATATGGGCAATTTAAAAAGGCCTTTATTTTGGAAAGCACCATCAGAATGACTTGATATTCATATGGTATCACTGTGGCGTTGTATACTGTTGATCTAAAAGGAATGACCCAGTGGAAACAGCAATTTTCCATTTTAGAGCAGTTTGAAATCACTGAAAGTTTGGTCGTATTTGGGCAATTTAGAAAGGCCTTTATTTTGGAAAGCACCATCAGAATGACTTGATATTCATATGGTATCCATGTGGGGTTGTATACTGTTGATCTAAAGTGGAATGACCCAGTGGAAACAGCAATTTTCCATTTTAGAGCAGTTTGAAATCACTGAAAGTTTTGTCGTATATGGTATTTAGAAAGGCCTTTATTTTGGAAAGCATCATCAGAATCACGTGATACTGATATGGCATCACTGTGGGGGTGTACACTTTTGATCTAAAGTGGAATGACCCAGTGGAAACAGCAATTTTCCATTTTAGAGCATTTTGAAATCACTGAAAGTTTGGTCGTATATGGGCAATTTAAAAAGGCCTTTATTTTGGAAAGCACCATCAGAATGACTTGATACTGATGCGGTATCACTGTGGGGTTGTATACTGTTGATCTAAAGTGGAACGACCCAGTGGAAACAGCAATTTTCCATTTTAAAGAATTTTGAAATAAATTAAAATTTGGTCGTATATGGGCAATTTAAAAAGGCCTTTATTTTGGAAAGCACCATCAGAATGACTTGATATTGATATAGTATCTCTGTGGGGTTGTATACTGTTGATATAAAGTAGAATGACCCAGTGGAAACAGCAATTGTCCATTTTAGAGCATTTTGAAATCACTGAAAGTTTGGTCATATATGGGCAATTTATAAAGGCCTTTATTTTGGAAAGCACCAGCAGAATGACTTGATACTGATATGGTATTACTGTGGGATTGTATACTGTTGATATGAAGTGGAATGACCCAGTAGAAAGAGCAATTTTCCATTTTAGAGCGTTTTGGAATCACTAAAAATTTGGTCGTATATGGGTAATTTAAAAAGGCCTTTATTTTGGAAAGCACCATCAGAATGACTTGATATTCATATGGTATCACTGTGGGGTTGTATACTGTTGATCTAAAGTGGAATGACCCAGTGGAAACAGCAATTTTCCATTTTAGAGCAGTTTGAAATCACTGAAAGTTTGGTCGTATATGGGCAATTTAAAAAGGCCTTTAGTTTGGAAAGCACCATCAGAATGACTTGATATTCATATGGTATCACTGTGGGGTTTTATACTGTTGATCTAAATGGAATGACCCAGTGGAAACAGCAATTTTCCATTTTAGAGCAGTTTGAAATCACTGAAAGTTTGGTCGTATATGGGCAATTTAAAAAGGCCTTTAGTTTGGAAAGCACCATCAGAATGACTTGATATTCATATGGTATCACTGTGGGGTTGTATACTGTTGATCTAAAGTAGAATGACCCAGTGGAAACAGCAATTTTCTATTTTAGAGCATTTTGAAATCACTGAAAGTTTTGTCGTATATGGGCAATTTAAAAAGGACTTTATTTTGGAAAGCACCATCAGAATGACTTGATATTCATATGGTATCCATGTGGGGTTGTATACTGTTGATCTAAAAAACAACAACCCAGTGGAAACAGCAATTTTCCATTTTAGAGCAGTTTGAAATCACTAAAAATTTGGTCGTATATTGGCAATTTAAAAAGGCCTTTATTTTGGAAAGCACCATCAGAATGACTTGATATTCATATGGTATCACTGTGGCGTTGTATACTGTTGATCTAAAAGGAATGACCCAGTGGAAACAGCAATTTTCCATTTTAGAGCAGTTTGAAATCACTGAAAGTTTGGTCGTATTTGGGCAATTTAGAAAGGCCTTTATTTTGGAAAGCACCGTCAGAATGACTTGATATTCATATGGTATCACTGTGGGGTTGTATACTGTTGATCTAAAGTTGAATGACCCAGTGGAAACAGCAATTTTCCATTTTAGAGCAGTTTGAAATCACTGAAAGTTTTGTCATATATGGGCAATTTAAAAAGGCCTTTATTTTGGAAAGCACCATCAGAATGACTTGATACTGATATGGTATCACTGTGGGGTTGTATACTGTTGATCTAAAGTAGAATGACCCAGTGGAAACAGCAATTTTCTATCTAAGAGCATTTTGAAATCACTGAAAGTTTTGTCGTATATGGGCAATTTAAAAAGGCCTTTATTTTGGAAAGCACCATCAGAATGACTTGATATTCATATGGTATCCATGTGGGGTTGTATACTGTTGATCTAAAGTGGAATGACCCAGTGGAAACAGCAATTTTCCATTTTAGAGCAGTTTGAAATCACTGAAAGTTTTGTCGTATATGGTCAATTTAGAAAGGCCTTTATTTTGGAAAGCATCATCAGAATAACGTGATACTGATATGGCATCACTGTGGGGGTGTACACTTTTGATCTAAAGTGGAATGACCCAGTGGAAACAGCAATTTTCCATTTTAGAGCATTTTGAAATCACTGAAAGTTTGGTCGTATATGGGCAATTTAAAAAGGCCTTTATTTTGGAAAGCACCATCAGAATGACTTGATATTCATATGGTATCACTGTGAAGTTGTATACTGTTGATCTAAAAGGAATGACCCAGTGGAAACAGCAATTTTCCATTTTAGAGCAGTTTGAAATCACTGAAAGTTTGGTCGTATTTGGGCAATTTAGAAAGGCCTTTATTTTGGAAAGCACCATCAGAATGACTTGATATTCATATGGTATCCATGTGGGGTTGTATACTGTTGATCTAAAGTGGAATGACCCAGTGGAAACAGCAATTTTCCATTTTAGAGCAGTTTGAAATCACTGAAAGTTTTGTCGTATATGGTATTTAGAAAGGCCTTTATTTTGGAAAGCATCATCAGAATCACGTGATACTGATATGGCATCACTGTGGGGGTGTACACTTTTGATCTAAAGTGGAATGACCCAGTGGAAACAGCAATTTTCCATTTTAGAGCATTTTGAAATCACTGAAAGTTTGGTCGTATATGGGCAATTTAAAAAGGCCTTTATTTTGGAAAGCACCATCAGAATGACTTGATACTGATGCGGTATCACTGTGGGGTTGTATACTGTTGATCTAAAGTGGAACGACCCAGTGGAAACAGCAATTTTCCATTTTAAAGAATTTTGAAATAAATTAAAATTTGGTCGTATATGGGCAATTTAAAAAGGCCTTTATTTTGGAAAGCACCATCAGAATGACTTGATATTGATATAGTATCTCTGTGGGGTTGTATACTGTTGATATAAAGTAGAATGACCCAGTGGAAACAGCAATTGTCCATTTTAGAGCATTTTGAAATCACTGAAAGTTTGGTCATATATGGGCAATTTATAAAGGCCTTTATTTTGGAAAGCACCAGCAGAATGACTTGATACTGATATGGTATTACTGTGGGGTTGTATACTGTTGATATGAAGTGGAATGACCCAGTAGAAAGAGCAATTTTCCATTTTAGAGCATTTTGGAATCACTGAAAGTTTGGTCATATATGGGCAATTTAAAAAGGCCTTTATTTTGGAAAGCACCAGCAGAATGACTTGATACTGATATGGTATCACTGTGGGGTTGTATACTGTTGATCTAAAGTGGAATGACCCAGTGGAAACAGCAATTTTCCATTTTAGAGCAGTTTGAAATCACTGAAAGTTTGGTCGTATATGGGCAATTTAAAAAGGCCTTTAGTTTGGAAAGCACCATCAGAATGACTTGATATTCATATGGTATCACTGTGGGGTTTTATACTGTTGATCTAAATGGAATGACCCAGTGGAAACAGCAATTTTCCATTTTAGAGCAGTTTGAAATCACTGAAAGTTTGGTCGTATATGGGCAATTTAAAAAGGCCTTTAGTTTGGAAAGCACCATCAGAATGACTTGATATTCATATGGTATCACTGTGGGGTTGTATACTGTTGATCTAAAGTAGAATGACCCAGTGGAAACAGCAATTTTCTATTTTAGAGCATTTTGAAATCACTGAAAGTTTTGTCGTATATGGGCAATTTAAAAAGGACTTTATTTTGGAAAGCACCATCAGAATGACTTGATATTCATATGGTATCCATGTGGGGTTGTATACTGTTGATCTAAAAAACAACAACCCAGTGGAAACAGCAATTTTCCATTTTAGAGCAGTTTGAAATCACTAAAAATTTGGTCGTATATTGGCAATTTAAAAAGGCCTTTATTTTGGAAAGCACCATCAGAATGACTTGATATTCATATGGTATCACTGTGGCGTTGTATACTGTTGATCTAAAAGGAATGACCCAGTGGAAACAGCAATTTTCCATTTTAGAGCAGTTTGAAATCACTGAAAGTTTGGTCGTATTTGGGCAATTTAGAAAGGCCTTTATTTTGGAAAGCACCATCAGAATGACTTGATATTCATATGGTATCACTGTGGGGTTGTATACTGTTGATCTAAAGTTGAATGACCCAGTGGAAACGGCAATTTTCCATTTTAGAGCAGTTTGAAATCACTGAAAGTTTTGTCATATATGGGCAATTTAAAAAGGCCTTTATTTTGGAAAGCACCATCAGAATGACTTGATACTGATATGGTCTCTGTGGGGTTGTATACTGTTGATCTAAAGTAGAATGACCCAGTGGAAACAGCAATTTTCCATTTTAGAGCATTTTGAAATCACTGAAAGTTTGGTCGTATATGGGCAATTTAAAAAGGCCTTTATTTTGGAAAGCACCATCAGAATGACTTGATACTGATACGGTATCACTGTGGGGTTGTATACTGTTGATCTAAAGTGGAACGACCCAGTGGAAACAGCAATTTTCCATTTTAAAGAATTTTGAAATAAATTAAAATTTGGTCGTATATGGGCAATTTAAAAAGACCTTTATTTTGGAAAGCACCAGCAGAATGACTTGATACTGATATGGTATTACTGTGGGATTGTATACTGTTGATATGAAGTGGAATGACCCAGTAGAAAGAGCAATTTTCCATTTTAGAGCGTTTTGGAATCACTAAAAATTTGGTCGTATATGGGTAATTTAAAAAGGCCTTTATTTTGGAAAGCACCATCAGAATGACTTGATATTCATATGGTATCACTGTGGGGTTGTATACTGTTGATCTAAAGTGGAATGACCCAGTGGAAACAGCAATTTTCCATTTTAGAGCAGTTTGAAATCACTGAAAGTTTGGTCGTATATGGTCAATTTAAAAAGGCCTTTAGTTTGGAAAGCACCATCAGAATGACTTGATATTCATATGGTATCACTGTGGGGTTTTATACTGTTGATCTAAATGGAATGACCCAGTGGAAACAGCAATTTTCCATTTTAGAGCAGTTTGAAATCACTGAAAGTTTGGTCGTATATGGGCAATTTAAAAAGGCCTTTAGTTTGGAAAGCACCATCAGAATGACTTGATATTCATATGGTATCACTGTGGGGTTGTATACTGTTGATCTAAAGTAGAATGACCCAGTGGAAACAGCAATTTTCTATTTTAGAGCATTTTGAAATCACTGAAAGTTTTGTCGTATATGGGCAATTTAAAAAGGACTTTATTTTGGAAAGCACCATCAGAATGACTTGATATTCATATGGTATCCATGTGGGGTTGTATACTGTTGATCTAAAAAACAACAACCCAGTGGAAACAGCAATTTTCCATTTTAGAGCAGTTTGAAATCACTAAAAATTTGGTCGTATATTGGCAATTTAAAAAGGCCTTTATTTTGGAAAGCACCATCAGAATGACTTGATATTCATATGGTATCACTGTGGCGTTGTATACTGTTGATCTAAAAGGAATGACCCAGTGGAAACAGCAATTTTCCATTTTAGAGCAGTTTGAAATCACTGAAAGTTTGGTCGTATTTGGGCAATTTAGAAAGGCCTTTATTTGGAAAGCACCATCAGAATGACTTGATATTCATATGGTATCACTGTGGGGTTGTATACTGTTGATCTAAAGTTGAATGACCCAGTGGAAACAGCAATTTTCCATTTTAGAGCAGTTTGAAATCACTGAAAGTTTTGTCATATATGGGCAATTTAAAAAGGCCTTTATTTTGGAAAGCACCATCAGAATGACTTGATACTGATATGGTCTCTGTGGGGTTGTATACTGTTGATCTAAAGTAGAATGACCCAGTGGAAACAGCAATTTTCTATCTAAGAGCATTTTGAAATCACTGAAAGTTTTGTCGTATATGGGCAATTTAAAAAGGCCTTTATTTTGGAAAGCACCATCAGAATGACTTGATATTCATATGGTATCCATGTGGGGTTGTATACTGTTGATCTAAAGTGGAATGACCCAGTGGAAACAGCAATTTTCCATTTTAGAGCAGTTTGAAATCACTGAAAGTTTTGTCGTATATGGTCAATTTAGAAAGGCCTTTATTTTGGAAAGCATCATCAGAATCACGTGATACTGATATGGCATCACTGTGGGGGTGTACACTTTTGATCTAAAGTGGAATGACCCAGTGGAAACAGCAATTTTCCATTTTAGAGCATTTTGAAATCACTGAAAGTTTGGTCGTATATGGGCAATTTAAAAAGGCCTTTATTTTGGAAAGCACCATCAGAATGACTTGATATTCATATGGTATCACTGTGGCGTTGTATACTGTTGATCTAAAAGGAATGACCCAGTGGAAACAGCAATTTTCCATTTTAGAGCAGTTTGAAATCACTGAAAGTTTGGTCGTATTTGGGCAATTTAGAAAGGCCTTTATTTTGGAAAGCACCATCAGAATGACTTGATATTCATATGGTATCCATGTGGGGTTGTATACTGTTAATCTAAAGTGGAATGACCCAGTGGAAACAGCAATTTTCCATTTTAGAGCAGTTTGAAATCACTGAAAGTTTTGTCGTATATGGTATTTAGAAAGGCCTTTATTTTGGAAAGCATCATCAGAATCACGTGATACTGATATGGCATCACTGTGGGGGTGTACACTTTTGATCTAAAGTGGAATGACCCAGTGGAAACAGCAATTTTCCATTTTAGAGCATTTTGAAATCACTGAAAGTTTGGTCGTATATGGGCAATTTAAAAAGGCCTTTATTTTGGAAAGCACCATCAGAATGACTTGATACTGATGCGGTATCACTGTGGGGTTGTATACTGTTGATCTAAAGTGGAACGACCCAGTGGAAACAGCAATTTTCCATTTTAAAGAATTTTGAAATAAATTAAAATTTGGTCGTATATGGGCAATTTAAAAAGGCCTTTATTTTGGAAAGCACCATCAGAATGACTTGATATTGATATAGTATCTCTGTGGGGTTGTATACTGTTGATATAAAGTAGAATGACCCAGTGGAAACAGCAATTGTCAATTTTAGAGCATTTTGAAATCACTGAAAGTTTGGTCATATATGGGCAATTTATAAAGGCCTTTATTTTGGAAAGCACCAGCAGAATGACTTGATACTGATATGGTATTACTGTGGGGTTGTATACTGTTGATATGAAGTGGAATGACCCAGTAGAAAGAGCAATTTTCCATTTTAGAGCATTTTGGAATCACTGAAAGTTTGGTCATATATGGGCAATTTAAAAAGGCCTTTATTTTGGAAAGCACCAGCAGAATGACTTGATACTGATATGGTATCACTGTGGGGTTGTATACTGTTGATCTAAAGTGGAATGACCCAGTGGAAACAGCAATTTTCCATTTTAGAGCAGTTTGAAATCACTGAAAGTTTGGTCGTATATGGGCAATTTAAAAAGGCCTTTAGTTTGGAAAGCACCATCAGAATGACTTGATATTCATATGGTATCACTGTGGGGTTGTATACTGTTGATCTAAATGGAATGACCCAGTGGAAACAGCAATTTTCCATTTTAGAGCAGTTTGAAATCACTGAAAGTTTTGTCGTATATGGGCAATTTAAAAAGGCCTTTATTTTGGAAAACACAATCAGAATGACTTGATACTGATATGGTATCACTGTGGGGTTGTATACTGTTGATCTAAAGTGGAATGACCCAGTGGAAACAGCAATTTTCCATTTTAGAGCATTTTGAAATCCCTGAAAGTTTGGTCGTCTATGGGCAATTTAAAAAGGCCTTTATTTTGGAAAGCACCATCAGAATGACTTGATATTCATAAGGTAACACTGTGGCGTTGTATACTGTTGATCTAAATGGAATGTCCCAGTGGAAACAGCAATTTTCCATTTTAGAGCAGTTTGAATTCACTGAAAGTTTTGTCGTATATGGGCAATTTAAAAAGGCCTTTATTTTGGAAAGCACCAGCAGAATGACTTGATACTGATTTGGTATCACTGTGGGGTTGTATACTGTTGATCTAAAGAGGAATGATCCAATGGAAACAGCAAATTTCCATTTTAGAGCAGTTTGAAATCACTGACAGTTTTGTCGTATATGGGCAATTTAAAAAGGCCTTTATTTTGGAAAGCACCATCAGAATGACTTGATACTGATTTGGTATCACTGTGGGATTGTATACTGTTGATCTAAAGTAGAATGACCCAGTGGAAACAGCAATTTTCCATTTTAGAGCAGTTTGAAATCACTGAAAGTTTTGTCGTATATGGGCAATTTAAAAAAGGCCTTTATTTTGGAAAGCACCATCAGAATGACTTGATACTGATATGGTATCACTGTGGGGTTGTATACTGTTTATCTAAAGTGGAATGACCCAGTGGAAACAGCAATTTTCCATTTTAGAGCATTTTGAAATCACTGAAAAATAGGTCGCATATGGGCAATTTAAAAATAACTATTTTTTGAAAGCACCATCAGAATGACTTGATATTCATATGGTATCACTGTGGAGTTGTATACTGTTGATCTAAATGGAATGACCCAGTGGAAACAGCAATTTTCCATTTTAGAGCAGTTTGAAATCACTGGAAGTTTTGTCATATATGGGCAATTTAAAAAGGCCTTTATTTTGGAAAGCACCATCAGAATGACTTGATACTTATATGGTATCACTGTGGGGTGGTATACTGTTGATCTAAAGTAGAATGACCCAGTGGAAACAGCAATTTTCTATTTTAGAGCATTTTGAAATCACTGAAAGTTTGGTCGTATATGGGCAATTTAAAAAGGCCTTTATTTTGGAAAGCACCATCAGAATGACTTGATAGTCATATGGTATCACTGTGGCGTTGTATACTGTTGATCTAAAATGAATGACCCAGTGGAAACAGCAATTTTCCATTTTAGAGCAGTTTGAAATCACTGAAAGTTTGGTCGTATATGGGCAATTTAAAAAGGCCTTTATTTTGGAAAGCACCATCAGAATGACTTGATATTCATAAGGTAACACTGTGGCGTTGTATACTGTTGATCTAAAGTGGAATGTCCCAGTGGAAACAGCAATTTTCCATTTTAGAGCAGTTTGAAATCAAGACAGTTTTGTCATATATGGGCAATTTAAAAAGGCCTTTATTTTGGAAAGCACCATCAGAATGACTTGATATTCATATGGTATCACTGTGGGGTTGTATACTGTTGATCTAAAGTGGAATGACCCAGTGGAAACAGCAATTTTCCATTTTAGAGCAGTTTGAAATCACTGAAAGTTTTGTCATATATGGGCAATTTAAAAAGGCCTTTATTTTGGAAAGCACCATCAGAATGACTTGATACTGATATGGTATCACTGTGGGGTTGTATACTGTTGATCTAAAGTAGAATGACCCAGTGGAAACAGCAATTTTCTATCTAAGAGCATTTTGAAATCACTGAAAGTTTTGTCGTATATGGTCAATTTAGAAAGGCCTTTATTTTGGAAAGCATCATCAGAATCACGTGATACTGATATGGTATCACTGTGGGGGTGTACACTTTTGATCTAAAGTGGAATGACCCAGTGGAAACAGCAATTTTCCATTTTAGAGCATTTTGAAATCACTGAAAGTTTGGTCGTATATGGGCAATTTAAAAAGGCCTTTATTTTGGAAAGCACCATCAGAATGACTTGATACTGATACGGTATCACTGTGGGGTTGTATACTGTTGATCTAAAGTGGAACGACCCAGTGGAAACAGCAATTTTCCATTTTAAAGAATTTTGAAATAAATTAAAATTTGGTCGTATATGGGCAATTTAAAAAGGCCTTTATTTTGGAAAGCACCATCAGAATGACTTGATATTGATATAGTATCTCTGTGGGGTTGTATACTGTTGATATGAAGTGGAATGACCCAGTAGAAAGAGCAATTTTCCGATTTAGAGCATTTTGGAATCACTAAAAATTTGGTCGTATATGGGCAATTTAAAAAGGCCTTTATTTTGGAAAACACCATCAGAATGACTTGATATTCATATGGTATCACTGTGGGGTTGTATACTGTTGATCTAAAGTGGAATGACCCAGTGGAAACAGCAATTTTCCATTTTAGAGCAGTTTGAAATCACTGAAAGTTTGGTCGTATATGGGCAATTTAAAAAGGCCTTTATTTTGGAAAGCACCATCAGAATGACTTGATATTCATAAGGTAACACTGTGGCGTTGTATACTGTTGATCTAAAGTGGAATGTCCCAGTGGAAACAGCAATTTTCCATTTTAGAGCAGTTTGAAATCAAGACAGTTTTGTCGTATATGGGCAATTTAAAAAGGCCTTTATTTTGGAAAGCACCAGCAGAATGACTTGATACTGATATGGTATCACTGTGGGGTTGTATACTGTTGATCTAAAGAGGAATGACCCAATGGAAACTGCAAATTTCGATTTTAGAGCAGTTTGAAATCACTGACAGTTTTGTCGTATATGGGCAATTTAAAAAGGCCTTTATTTTGGAAAGCACCAGCAGAATGACTTGATACTGATATGGTATCACTGTGGGGTTGTATACTGTTGATATGAAGTGGAATGACCCAGTGGAAAGAGCAATTTTCCATTTTAGAGCGTTTTGGAATCTTTAAAAGTTTTGTCGTATATGGGCAATTTAAAAAGGCCTTTATTTTGGAAAGCACCATCAGAATGACTTGAAACTGATATGGTATCACTGTGGGGTTGTATACTGTTTATCTAAAGTGGAATGACCCAGTGGAAACAGCAATTTTCCATTTTAGAGCATTTTGAAATCACTGAAAGTTAGGTCGCATATGGGCAATTTAAAAAGAACTTTTTTTTTGGAAAGCACCATCAGAATGACTTGATATTCATAAGGTATCACTGTGGGGTTGTATACTGTTGATCTAAAGTGGAATGACCCAGTGGAAACAGCCATTTTCCATTTTAGAGCAGTTTGAAATCACTGACAGTTTTGTCGTATATGGGCAAATTAAAAAGGCCTTTATTTTGGAAAGCACCATCAGAATGACTTGATACTGATTTGGTATCACTGTGGCGTTGTATACTGTTGATCTAAAGTAGATCGACCCAGTGGAAACAGCAATTTTCCATTTAAGAGCATTTTGAAATCACTGAAAGTTTGGTCATATATGGGCAATTTAAAAAGGCCTTTATTTTGGAAAGCACCATCAGAATGACTTGATACTGATACGGTATCACTGTGGGGTTGTATACTGTTGATCTACGGTGGAACGACCCAGTGGAAACAGCAATTTTCCATTTTAAAGAATTTTGAAATTAATTAAAATTTGGTCGTATATGGGCAATTTAAAAAGGCCTTTATTTTGGAAAGCACCATCAGAATGACTTTATATTGATATAGTATCTCTGTGGGGTTGTATACTGTTGATATAAAGTGGAATGACCCAGTGGAAACAGCAATTGTCCATTTTAGAGCACTTTGAAATCACTGAAAGTTTGGTCGTATATGGGCAATTTAAAAAGGCCTTTATTTTGGAAAGCACCATCAGAATGACTTGATATTCATATGGTATCACTGTGGGGTTGTATACTGTTGATCTAAAGTGGAATGACCCAGTGGAAACAGCAATTTTCCATTTTAGAGCAGATTGAAATCACTGAAAGTTTTGTTGTATATGGGCAATTTAAAAAGGCCTTTATTTTGGAAAGCACCATCAGAATGACTTGATACTGATTTGGTATCACTGTGGGGTTGTATACTGTTGATCTAAAGTAGAATGACCCAGTGGAAACAGCACTTTTCCATTTTAGAGCAGTTTGAAATCACTGAAAGTTTTGTCGTATATGGGCAATTTAAAAAGGCCTTTATTTTGGAAAGTACCAGCAGAATGACTTGATATTCATATGGTATCACTGTGGCGTTATATACTGTTGATCTAAAAGGAATGACCCAGTGGAAACAGCAATTTTCCATTTTAGAGCATTTTGAAATCACTGAAAGTTAGGTCGCATATGGGCAATTTAAAAAGAACTTTTTTTTTGGAAAGCACCATCAGAATGACTTGATATTCATAAGGTATCACTGTGGGGTTGTATACTGTTGATCTAAAGTGGAATGACCCAGTGGAAACAGCCATTTTCCATTTTAGAGCAGTTTGAAATCACTGACAGTTTTGTCGTATATGGGCAAATTAAAAAGGCCTTTATTTTGGAAAGCACCATCAGAATGACTTGATACTGATTTGGTATCACTGTGGCGTTGTATACTGTTGATCTAAAGTAGATCGACCCAGTGGAAACAGCAATTTTCCATTTAAGAGCATTTTGAAATCACTGAAAGTTTGGTCGTATATGGGCAATTTAAAAAGGCCTTTATTTTGGAAAGCACCATCAGAATGACTTGATACTGATACGGTATCACTGTGGGGTTGTATACTGTTGATCTACGGTGGAACGACCCAGTGGAAACAGCAATTTTCCATTTTAAAGAATTTTGAAATTAATTAAAATTTGGTCGTATATGGGCAATTTAAAAAGGCCTTTATTTTGGAAAGCACCATCAGAATGACTTTATATTGATATAGTATCTCTGTGGGGTTGTATACTGTTGATATAAAGTGGAATGACCCAGTGGAAACAGCAATTGTCCATTTTAGAGCACTTTGAAATCACTGAAAGTTTGGTCGTATATGGGCAATTTAAAAAGGCCTTTATTTTGGAAAGCACCATCAGATTGACTTGATATTCATATGGTATCACTGTGGGGTTGTATACTGTTGATCTAAAGTGTAATGACTCAGTGGAAACAGCAATTTTCCATTTTAGAGCAGTTTGAAATCACTGAAAGTTTTGTTGTATATGGGCAATTTAAAAAGGCCTTTATTTTGGAAAGCACCATCAGAATGACTTGATAATGATTTGGTATAACTGTGGGGTTGTATACTGTTGATCTAAAGTAGAATGACCCAGTGGAAACAGCAATTTTCCATTTTATACCATTTTGAAATCACTGAAAGTTTGGTCGTATATGGGCAATTTAAAAAGGCCTTTATTTTGGAAAGCACCATCAGAATGACTTGATATTCATATGGTATCACTGTGGGGTTGTATACTGTTGATCTAAAGTGGAATGACCCAGTGGAAACAGCAATTTTCCATTTTAGAGCAGATTGAAATCACTGAAAGTTTTGTCGTATATGGGCAATTTAAAAAGGCCTTTATTTTGGAAAGCACCATCAGAATGACTTGATACTGATTTGGTATCACTGTGGGGTTGTATACTGTTGATCTAAAGTAGAATGACCCAGTGGAAACAGCACTTTTCCATTTTAGAGCAGTTTGAAATCACTGAAAGTTTTGTCGTATATGGGCAATTTAAAAAGGCCTTTATTTTGGAAAGTACCAGCAGAATGACTTGATATTCATATGGTATCACTGTGGCGTTATATACTGTTGATCTAAAAGGAATGACCCAGTGGAAACAGCAATTTTCCATTTTAGAGCAGTTTGAAATCACTGAAAGTTTGGTCGTATTTGGGCAATTTAAAAAGGCCTTTATTTTGGAAAGCACCATCAGAATGACTTGATATTCATATGGTATCACTGTGGGGTTGTATACTGTTGATCTAAAGTGGAATGACCCAGTGGAAACAGCGAATTTCCATTTTAGAGCAGTTTGAAATCACTGAAAGTTTTTTCGTATATGGGCAATTTAAAAAGGCCTTTATTTTGGAAAGCACCATCAGAATGACTTGATACTGATATGGTATCGCTGTGGGGTTGTATACTGTTGATCTAAAGTAGAATGACCCAGTGAAAACAGCAATTTTCCATTTTAGAGCATTTTGAAATCACTGAAAGTTTTGTCGTATATGGGCAATTTAAAAAGGCCTTTATTTTGGAAAGCACCATCAGAATGACTTGATATTCATATGGTATCCATGTGGGGTTGTATACTGTTGATCTAAAGTGGAATGACCCAGTGGAAACAGCAATTTTCCATTTTAGAGCAGTTTGAAATCACTGAAAGTTTTGTCGTATATGGGCAATTTACAAAGGCCTTTATTTTGGAAAGCATCATCAGAATCATGTGATACTGATATGGTATCACTGTGGGGTTGTACACTTGATCTAAAGTGGAATTACCCAGTGGAAACAGCAATTTTCCATTTTAAAGCATTTTGAAATCACTGAAAGTTTGGTCGTATATGGGCAATTTAAAAAGGCCTTTATTTTGGAAAGTCCCATCAGAATGACTTGATACTGATACGGTATCACTGTGGGGTTGTATACTGTTGATCTAAAGTGGAACGACACAGTGGAAACAGCAATTTTCCATTTTAAAGAATTTTGAAATAAATTAAAATTTGGTCGTATATGGGCAATTTAAAAAGGCCTTTATTTTGGAAAGCACCAGCAGAATGACTTGATACTGATATGGTATTACTGTGGGATTGTATACTGTTGATATGAAGTGGAATGACCCAGTAGAAAGAGCAATTTTCCATTTTAGAGCGTTTTGGAATCACTAAAAATTTGGTCGTATATGGGCAATTTAAAAAGGCCTTTATTTTGGAAAGCACCATCAGAATGACTTGATATTCATATGGTATCACTGTGGGGTTGTATACTGTTGATCTAAAGTGGAATGACCCAGTGGAAACAGCAATTTTCCATTTTAGAGCAGTTTGAAATCACTGAAAGTTTGGTCGTATATGGGCAATTTAAAAAGGCCTTTAGTTTGGAAAGCACCATCAGAATGACTTGATATTCGTATGGTATCACTGTGGGGTTGTATACTGTTGATCTAAATGGAATGACCCAGTGGAAACAGCAGTTTTCCATTTAAGAGCAGTTTGAAATCACTGAAAGTTTTGTCGTATATGGGCAATTTAAAAAGGCCTTTATTTTGGAAAGCACCATCAGAATGACTTGTTACTGATATGGTATTACTGTGGGGTTGTGCACTGTTGATCTAAAGTGGAATGACCCAGTGGAAACAGTAATTTTCCATTTTAGAGCATTT
Source organism: Nothobranchius furzeri (assembly GCF_043380555.1). Taxonomy (NCBI): domain Eukaryota; kingdom Metazoa; phylum Chordata; class Actinopteri; order Cyprinodontiformes; family Nothobranchiidae; genus Nothobranchius; species Nothobranchius furzeri. The sequence continues at coordinate 81,289,910 of NC_091748.1, forward strand.
TGAAATCACTGAAAGTTTTGTCCTATATGGGCAATTTAAAAAGGCCTTTATGTTGGAAAGGACCATCAGAATGACTTGATACTGATATGGTATCACTGTGGGGTTGTATACTGTTTGTCTAAAGTGAAACGACCCAGTGGAAACAGCAATTTTCCATTTTAAAGCATTTTGAAATAAATGAAAATGTGGTTGTATATGGGCAATTTAAAAAGGCCTTTATTTTGGAAAGCACCATCAGAATTATTAGATATTGATATGGTATCACTGTGGGGTTGTATACTGTTGATCTAAAGTCGAGTGACCCAGTGGAAACAGCAATTTTCCATTTTAGAGCAGTTTGAAATCACTGACAGTTTGGTCGTATATGAGCAATTTAAAAAGGCCTTTGTTTTGGAAAGCACCATCAGAAGGACGTGATATTGATATTGTATAGCTCTGGGGTTGTATACTGTTGATCTAAAGTGGAATGACCCAGTGGAAACAGCAATTTTCCATTTTAGAGCAGTTTGAAATCACTGAAAGTTTGGTCGTATATGGGCAATTTAAAAAGGCCTTTATTTTGGAAAAAACCATCAGAATGGCTTGATATTGATACGGTATTCACTGTGGGGTGCTATACTGTTGATATAAAGTGGAATGACCCAGTGGAAACAGCTATTTTTCATTTTAGACCAGTTTGAAATCACTGAAAGTTTGGTCGTATATGGGCAATTTAAAAAGGCCTTCATTTTGGACAGCACCATCAGAATGACTTGATATTGATATGGTTTCACTGTGGGGTTGTATACTGTTGATCTAAAGTAGAATGACACAGTGGAAACAGCAATTTTCCATTTTAGAGCAGTTTGAAATCACTGAAAGTTTTGTCGTATATGGGCAATTTAAAAAGGCCTTTATTTTGGAAAGCATAATCAGAATGACTTGTTACTGATATGGTATCACTGTGGGGTTGTGCACTGTTGATCTAAAGTGGAATGACCCAGTGGAAACAGTAATTTTCCATTTTAGAGCATTTTGAAATCACTGAAAGTTTTGTCCTATATGGGCAATTTAAAAAGGCCTTTATGTTGGAAAGGACCATCAGAATGACTTGATACTGATATGGTATCACTGTGGGGTTGTATACTGTTGGTCTAAAGTGGAACGACCCAGTGGAAACAGCAATTTTCCATTTTAAAGCATTTTGAAATAAATGAAAATGTGGTTGTATATGGGCAATTTAAAAAGGCCTTTATTTTGGAAAGCACCATCAGAATGATTAGATATTGATATGGTATCACTGTGGGGTTGTATACTGTTGATCTAAAGTCGAGTGACCCAGTGGAAACAGCAATTTTCCATTTTAGAGCAGTTTGAAATCACTGACAGTTTGGTCGTATGAGCAATTTAAAAAGGCCTTTATTTTGGAAAGCACCATCAGAAGGACGTGATATTGATATTGTATAGCTCTGGGGTTGTATACTGTTGATCTAAAGTGGAATGACCCAGTAGAAAGAGCAATTTTCCATTTTAGAGCATTTTGGAATCACTGAAAGTTTGGTCATATATGGGCAATTTAAAAAGGCCTTTATTTTGGAAAGCACCAGCAGAATGACTTGATACTGATATGGTATCACTGTGGGGTTGTATACTGTTGATCTAAAGTGGAATGACCCAGTGGAAACAGCAATTTTCCATTTTAGAGCAGTTTGAAATCACTGAAAGTTTGGTCGTATATGGGCAATTTAAAAAGGCCTTTATTTTGGAAAAAACCATCAGAATGGCTTGATACTGATACGGTATTCACTGTGGGGTGCTATACTGTTGATATAAAGTGGAATGATCCAGTGGAAACAGCTATTTTTCATTTTAGACCAGTTTGAAATCACTGAAAGTTTGGTCGTATATGGGCAATTTAAAAAGGCCTTCATTTTGGACAGCACCATCAGAATGACTTGATATTGATATGGTTTCACTGTGGGGTTGTATACTGTTGATCTAATGTAGAATGACACAGTGGAAACAGCAATTTTCCATTTTAGAGCAGTTTGAAATCACTGAAAGTTTTGTCGTATATGGGCAATTTAAAAAGGCCTTTATTTTGAAAGGCACCATCAGAATGACTTGATACTGATATGGTATCACTGTGGGGTTATATACTGTTTATCTAAAGTAGGATGACCCAGTGGAAACAGCAATTTTCCATTTTAGAGCATTGTGAAATCACTGAAAGTTAGGTCGAATATGGGCAATTTAAAAAGGCCTTTTTTTTGGAAAGCACCATCAGAATGACTTGATATTCATAAGGTATCACTGTGGGGTTGTATACTGTTGATCTAAAGTGGAATGACCCAGTGGAAACAGCAATTTTCCATTTTAGAGCAGTTTGAAATCACTGAAAGTTTTGTCGTATATGGGCAATTTAAAAAGGCCTTTATTTTGGAAAGCACCATCAGAATGACTTGATACTGATATGGTATCACTGTGGGGTTATATACTGTTTATCTAAAGTAGGATGACCCAGTGGAAACAGCAATTTTCCATTTTAGAGCATTGTGAAATCACTGAAAGTTAGGTCGAATATGGGCAATTTAAAAAGGCCTTTTTTTTGGAAAGCACCATCAGAATGACTTGATATTCATAAGGTATCACTGTGGGGTTGTATACTGTTGATCTAAAGTGGAATGACCCAGTGGAAACAGCAATTTTCCATTTTAGAGCAGTTTGAAATCACTGAAAGTTTTGTCGTATATGGGCAATTTAAAAAGGCCTTTTTTTTGGAAAGCACCATCAGAATGACTTGATATTCATAAGGTATCACTGTGGGGTTGTATACTGTTGATCTAAAGTGGAATGACCCAGTGGAAACAGCAATTTTCCATTTTAGAGCAGTTTGAAATCACTGAAAGTTTTGTCGTATATGGGCAATTTAAAAAGGCCTTTATTTTGAAAGGCACCATCAGAATGACTTGATACTGATATGGTATCACTGTGGGGTTATATACTGTTTATCTAAAGTAGGATGACCCAGTGGAAACAGCAATTTTCCATTTTAGAGCATTGTGAAATCACTGAACGTTAGGTCGAATATGGGCAATTTAAAAAGGCCTTTTTTTTGGAAAGCACCATCAGAATGACTTGATATTCATAAGGTATCACTGTGGGGTTGTATACTGTTGATCTAAAGTGGAATGACCCAGTGGAAACAGCAATTTTCCATTTTAGAGCAGTTTGAAATCACTGAAAGTTTTGTCGTATATGGGCAATTTAAAAAGGCCTTTATTTTGGAAAGCACCATCAGAATGACATGATACTGATTTGGTATCACTGCGGGGTTGTATACTGTTGATCTAAAGTAGAATGACCCAGTGGAAACAGCAATTTTCCATTTTAGAGCAGTTTGAAATCACTGAAAGTTTTGTCGTATATGGAATGAATGAATGAATGAATGAATGAATGAGAAGTTTAATGAGAAATTAAAATCAATAGTACAATATAATATAACAAAGAAACATTTGCAGGTTTACAAGCAAACACACAACTTACGCAATGCTAAGAATGGGCGCAGGCAGAAGCATAAGCTTATAAGCCCAGCCCCCCAAACCCTTTGAACTTAAACAAAATTTTAGAATAGCATACCGATTCCATAATTTTTACATCATGTTCGAAATGTATGGGAATATATTCAAATCCCCATTCTAGCTTTATTAAAAAAAAAGACCTTTAATGTTTTATGCATTTTTTCATTGAGTTGATTCATAATATTTAATCACATTTGATTTAAACATACCCTTAAACTTTACCATTGTTGAACAATCTTTTTGCTCCTGGTCTAATTTATTCCACACATCAACCCCAACACAAGAAATACAAAGTTGGTTCATTTTAGTTCTTACTTTAGGCTTTCTAAACATTTTATACCCTCTGAGATCATAAACACTCTCTCTGATCTGGAACAGATCCTGAATTTGTTTTGGCATCAAATTATACATCACTTTATACATAAACTGTGCAGTTCTTAATGTAACTAATTCTCTTAGCTTTAATACTTTCAAATGAATAAAAAGTAAATGTGTATGCTCTCTACAAGCTGCTTTATTTACAAGTCGGATTGCTCTCTTTTGAATTATAAACAAAGGCTTTAAGTGGGTTTCGTAGGTATTTCCCCACACTGCAACACAATACATGAAATAAGGGAGAAATAAGGAACAATACAAAAGATATAAAGCTTTTTCATCTAAAAATTCTTTAACTTTATAGAGAACTGCTAATGATTTCGATAACTTTGCTTTAATTGAGTCAATATGCGGTTTCCAACTTAACTTTTTTTCTATGGTTACGCCAAGAAATTTTATTTCATTCGCTCTTTCAATTTCTGTATTATTTATTTTGAGATTTGTATCCACTGTAATTGCTCTATTAGTAAATATGATAAATTTTGTTTTATTTAAATTTAAAGTTAATTTATTTAAGTTAAACCAACACTTTAATGCATTTAATTCTTTCTCAACCTTGTCCATTAATGTTATTAAATCTTTCCCAAAACTTAGAACATTAGTATCATCTGCAAATAGTATGAAATGCAATGTTTTAGAAACTAAACATATGTCATTAATATAAAGAATAAACAACAAGGGACCCAACACTGACCCCTGTGGGATACCGGTGGTCACTGTCAGTAGCTGTGAATCAGTGTTGTTAATGTGGACATATTGGAGTCTGTTCTCTAAATAACTCTTAATCCAGTCATAGGCCACACCCCTGATGCCATATCTACACAATTTTTTTATTAATAAGTCATGATTAACAGTATCAAAAGCTTTGGTCAGGTCTAAGAAGACCCCAACAGCATATTGTTTGTTGTCAATTGCCTCAGATATTTTCTCCACTAGATCAACAATTGCCAGAGAAGTTGTCCGATCACGTCTAAAACCATATTGCTGTTCAGAAAGAATATCATGATGCTCAATAAAGTCATACAATCTTTTATGAAATATTGTTTCTAGTATTTTGGAGACCTGAGATAAAATAGAAATTGGTCTATAATTAGAAAAGTCATGTTTGTCTCCAGCCTTATAGATAGGAATGACTTTTGCAACCTTCATCCTTTCAGGAAATCTTCCTGATTGGAGAGACTGGTTACAAATATGTGTAAGTGGTTTGGCTATAATCTCAATGATTTCTTTTACAACCGACATATCAAATCCATGTAAATCTGCTGACTTTTTACTTTTAAATGTTTTAACAACTGTTATAACTTCATTTTCATTTGTGCCTTGAATAAATATGGTTTTGTCTTAATTTGTTATTTTACTCACAGCATCAGCATCTAATTTAGTATTTGATATATCCTTTGCCAAATTTGGCCCAATTTCGGTAAAATACTTATTGAATTCATTTGCTATTTCTTTAGACTGATAAATTTCTTGATTGTCTTTTGTTAGAAAAATATTTGGAAGACTATTGGTTCCACTACCCTTTTTTATTACATCATTTAATATGCGCCACGTATTTTTAATGTTAGATTTATTTCCTTCCAATAATTTGCTATAATAATTTCTTTTACTAGATCTCATAATACTTATTAATTTATTCTTGTATATCTTGTAATTCTGTTCTGCTTCCTCCGTTGTTTTCTTTAAAAAGTCTTTATACAACTTATTTTTTTTTCTGCAAGCCTTCTGAATCCCCTTAGTTATCCACGGCTTTTTAGCATATTTATTCTTATCCACCTTATAAAGCAAAGGGCAGTTTTTTTCATAAAGAGAAGTTATAATATTTAAAAATTTTCCATAAGCCATATTTACATCTTCCACATAAACCTCCTCCCAATTTTGTTCCATTAAGTCAGTTTTAAATGAATTTACTGCTTCTTGATTTTTTAGCCTTGTAACAACCACAGATTCACTTTGAGTAGTTACAGTTGTCCTTTGTACAACTGTGAAAACCGGTAAATGATCAGACATATCGGTAATTACAAGACCACTTAACACATCATATTCAAGAATATTTGTAAAAATATTGTCGATCAGTGTCGCACTAGTTTTTGTAATTCGAGTTGGCCGAGTTATTAGTGGATACAGTCCCAAACTAAACATGGAATTAATAAACTCTGTATTTGCATTTTGCATTTGAGGATTCAACAGGTCAATGTTAAAATCCCCACAGACAAAACACATTTTTCTGTTGATTATATCATCATACATATCAACTATTTTTTCTTTAAACATTTCAACACAAGATCCTGGTTTCCTATACATACAACTGACTAACATATTCTTAGACTTTTCTATTTGTATTTCCACAGATACACACTCCATAATGTTATCCATAACTAATGTCATATCACCCACCAATCTACTTTGAAAGTTTTTATCAATATACAAAGCCACACCCCCACCTTTTTTGCCACCTCTACTTGTGGAAAACATATTATATCCTTCAATTTGAAACATAGATATCCTCCCTTCCTGGAGCCATGTCTCAGAGATTGCTATTACAGTAAATGGATGATTTGATTGCTTCAAACATTGCATAATCTTCACAAAATTTGAATTTAGACTTCTACAATTGAAATGTATAACAGATAATTTACCTTTTATAGTGACATTATGTTCAAACTGGTCTTCAGTATAGTATTCACAATGATTTTGTACTCTAGTGTAAAAATTGTTATCTGGGTCAATGTCATCCTGCATATCCTGTGGTTTATATTTTGTGTAGTCAAACCTTTGCAATTGTAAATTTTCATAACTTGAATTACCAGTCTCTGTTCTTACTGTATTGAGAGTTGAATAATCCAGATTCTTCGTATATCTTCTTGTTGTATCATCCATGCGTGAAGTTGGTTGTCTTCCTCTTGTTCATCCTTGGTGATCCACAGCAGACGTATGTCATTTGTATTGATCAAGTTCTTTAATATCTCTGATGACCATCACTTTTGCCTGCTCCGGGGGACCATTTAGCTTTATCAGTACTTTGCAGTTTCTTGTCCAAGTGTCATGGATCTTCTTTTCTTTTCTCAGGATCCTTGCTTGCCTTGCGATTTCTGAGTTTCTTTTTCGTAAGATGCTCATTTACATATACACTTGTACCCTTTAATTTTTTTGCATTCCTCAGCACCTCCATTTTACATTTTCTACTGGCAAGCCTGATCACAATGGTTGATGTTTTACTATGTTTTTGAGCCAATGAGTGACAAGCCACAATGTCTTTACTGGATATTGCAATATCTTTACTGTTGAAAAATTTGATCACCTGATCCTCAAGTGAGGGAGAACCTGGAGAATGAGTAGCAGTGATTTCAATGTATTTTCCCCCGTCACAGGCTGCGGCCTGTGCATAGGTACGGTGTATTTCCAGTCCTGATATCAAGAGATCATCCAACCTTGAATGTTGCTCCAACTCGTCAACCCTCCGTTCAAGCAGCTCAATTTTTTTGTCCTTTTCTTGTATTAAAGCCTTAAGTTGCTTGACTTCTTTCAATACCTCCTGTAGGCCGCTTTGCTGTTTTGCCACTTTAGTTATCTCATGTGACATGAAATTCAAGGACTTTTTTATCTCCTCCATATCTTGGACCAGATTCTCCATAGACATCGTTGTTCCAAACAGTTTCCTTGGATGGTTAACTTTATGGCGTTGTTAGATTCCCAGCTGGTTGGAACATGTGCCGAAAAAAATATGTCCAACACTTCATGTATCGAATAAATGTTCAATACTTCTAGCTCAAAAATGGTTTAAGCCAAAGGTTTCTAATTACTTAAGCCACAAAAAAGCAAGCTTAGAAAAGGTGGATGTTGTCTTATTTTGCTGATATTCATATATTAGGAAAGCTCAGCAATCTCACCACACCTACTCGGCAGCCATCTTGGATTTTGGGTCGTCTGGGCAATTAAAAAAGGCCTTTATTTTGAAAAGCACCAGCAGAATGACTTGATACTCATATGGTATCACTGTGGGGTTGTATACTGTTGATATGAAGTGGAATGTCCCAGTGGAAAGAGCAATTTTTCCATTTTAGAGCGTTTTGGAATCAATAAAAGTTTGGTAGTATATGGGCAATTTAAAAGGGCCTTTATTTTGGAAAGCACCATCAGAATGACTTGATATTCATAAGGTATCACTGTGGGGTTGTATACTGTTGATCTAAAAGGAATGACGCAGTGGAAACAGCAATTTTCCATTTTAGAGCAGTTTGAAATCACTGAAAGTTTTGTCGTATATGGGCAATTTAAAAAGGCCTTTATTTTGGAAAAAACCATCAGAATGGCTTGATATTCATATGGTATCACTGCGGGGTTGTATACTGTTGATCTAAAGTGGAATGACCCAGTGGAAACAGCAATTTTCCATTTTAGAGCAGTTTGAAATCACTGAATGTTTGGTCGTATATGGGCAATTTAAAAAGGCCTTTAGTTTGGAAAGCACCATCAGAATGACTTGATATTCATATGGTATCACTGTGGGGTTGTATACTGTTGATCTAAATGGAATGACCCAGTGGAAACAGCACTTTTCCATTTTAGAGCAGTTTGAAATCACTGAAAGTTGTGTCGTATATGGGCAATTTAAAAAGGCCTTTATTTTGGAAAACACCATCAGAATGACATGATACTGATATGGTATCACTGTGGGGTTGTATACTGTTGATCTAAAGTGGAATGACCCAGTGGAAACAGCAATTTTCCATTTTAGAGCATTTTGAAATCACTGAAAGTTTGGTCGTCTATGGGCAATTTAAAAAGGCCTTTATTTTGGAAAGCACCATCAGAATGACTTGATATTCATAAGGTAACACTGTGGCGTTGTATACTGTTGATCTAAAGTGGAATGTCCCAGTGGAAACAGCAATTTTCCATTTTAGAGCAGTTTGAAATCACGACAGTTTTGTCGTATATGGGCAATTTAAAAAGGCCTTTATTTTGGAAAGCACCAGCAGAATGACTTGATACTGATATGGTATCACTGTGGGGTTGTATACTGTTGATCTAAAGAGGAATGACCCAGTGGAAACAGCAAATTTCGATTTTAGAGCAGTTTGAAATCACTGACAGTTTTGTCGTATATGGGCAATTTAAAAAGGCCTTTATTTTGGAAAGCACCATCAGAATGACTTGATACTGATTTGGTATCACTGTGGGATTGTATACTGTTGATCTAAAGTAGAATGACCCAGTGGAAACAGCAATTTTCCATTTTAGAGCAGTTTGAAATCACTGAAAGTTTTGTCGTATATGGGCAATTTAAAAAGGCCTTTATTTTGGAAAGCACCAGCAGAATGACTTGATACTGATATGGTATCACTGTGGGGTTGTATACTGTTGATATGAAGTGGAATGACCCAGTGGAAAGAGCAATTTTCCATTTCAGAGCGTTTTGGAATCTTTAAAAGTTTTGTCGTATATGGGCAATTTAAAAAGGCCTTTATTTTGGAAAGCACCATCAGAATGACTTGATACTGATATGGTATCACTGTGGGGTTGTATACTGTTTATCTAAAGTGGAATGACCCAGTGGAAACAGCAATTTTCCATTTTAGAGCATTTTGAAATCACTGAAAGTTAGGTCGCATATGGGCAATTTAAAAAGAACTTTTTTTTGGAAAGCACCATCAGAATGACTTGATATTCATAAGGTATCACTGTGGGGTTGTATACTGTTGATCTAAAGTGGAATGTCCCAGTGGAAACAGCAATTTTCCATTTTAGAGCAGTTTGAAATCACGACAGTTTTGTCGTATATGGGCAATTTAAAAAGGCCTTTATTTTGGAAAGCACCAGCAGAATGACTTGATACTGATATGGTATCACTGTGGGGTTGTATACTGTTGATGTAAAGAGGAATGACCCAATGGAAACAGCAAATTTCCATTTTAGAGCATTTTGAAATCACTGAAAGTTTGGTCGTCTATGGGCAATTTAAAAAGGCCTTTATTTTGGAAAGCACCATCAGAATGACTTGATATTCATAAGGTAACACTGTGGCGTTGTATACTGTTGATCTAAAGTGGAATGTCCCAGTGGAAACAGCAATTTTCCATTTTAGAGCAGTTTGAAATCACAACAGTTTTGTCGTATATGGGCAATTTAAAAAGGCCTTTATTTTGGAAAGCACCAGCAGAATGACTTGATACTGATAAGGTATCACTGTGGGGTTGTATACTGTTGATCTAAAGAGGAATGACCCAATGGAAACAGCAAATTTCCATTTTAGAGCAGTTTAAAATCACTGACAGTTTTGTCGTATATGGGCAATTTAAAAAGGCCTTTATTTTGGAAAGCACCATCAGAATGACTTTATACTGATTTGGTATCACTGTGGGATTGTATACTGTTGATCAAAAGTAGAATGACCCAGTGGAAACAGCAATTTTCCATTTTAGAGCAGTTTGAAATCACTGAAAGTTAGGTCGCATATGGGCAATTTAAAAAGAACTTTTTTTTGGAAAGCACCATCAGAATGACTTGATATTCATAAGGTATCACTGTGGGGTTGTATACTGTTGATCTAAAGTGGAATGTCCCAGTGGAAACAGCAATTTTCCATTTTAGAGCAGTTTGAAATCACGACAGTTTTGTCGTATATGGGCAATTTAAAAAGGCCTTTATTTTGGAAAGCACCAGCAGAATGACTTGATACTGATATGGTATCACTGTGGGGTTGTATACTGTTGATATGAAGTGGAATGACCCAGTGGAAAGAGCAATTTTCCATTTTAGAGCATTTTGGAATCTTTAAAAGTTTTGTCATATATGGGCAATTTAAAAAGGCCTTTATTTTGGAAAGCACCATCAGAATGACTTGATACTGATATGGTATCACTGTGGGGTTGTATACTGTTTATCTAAAGTGGAATGACCCAGTGGAAACAGCAATTTTCCATTTTAGAGCATTTTGAAATCACTGAAAGTTAGGTCGCATATGGGCAATTTAAAAAGAACTTTTTTTGGAAAGCACCATCAGAATGACTTGATATTCATAAGGTATCACTGTGGGGTTGTATACTGTTGATCTAAAGTGGAATGACCCAGTGGAAACAGCAATTTTCCATTTTAGAGCAGTTTGAAATCACTGAAAGTTTGGTCGTATATGGGCAATTTAAAAAGGACTTTATTTTGGAAAGCACCATCAGAATGACTTGATACTGATACGGTTTCACTGTGGGGTTGTATACTGTTGATCTAAAGTAGAATGACACAGTGGAAACAGCAATTTTCCATTTTAGAGCAGTTTGAAATCACTGAAAGTTTTGTCGTATATGGGCAATTTAAAAAGGCCTTTATTTTGGAAAGCATAATCAGAATTACTTGTTACTGATATGGTATCACTGTGGGGTTGTGCACTGTTGATCTAAAGTGGAATGACCCAGTGGAAACAGTAATTTTCCATTTTAGAGCATTTTGAAATCACTGAAAGTTTTGTCCTATATGGGCAATTTAAAAAGGCCTTTATGTTGGAAAGGACCATCAGAATGACTTGATACTGATATGGTATCACTGTGGGGTTGTATACTGTTGGTCTAAAGTGGAACGACCCAGTGGAAACAGCAATTTTCCATTTTAAAGCATTTTGAAATAAATGAAAATGTGGTTGTATATGGGCAATTTAAAAAGGCCTTTATTTTGGAAAGCACCATCAGAATGATTAGATATTGATATGGTATCACTGTGGGGTTGTATACTGTTGATCTAAAGTCGAGTGACCCAGTGGAAACAGCAATTTTCCATTTTAGAGCAGTTTGAAATCACTGACAGTTTGGTCGTATATGAGCAATTTAAAAAGGCCTTTATTTTGGAAAGCACCATCAGAAGGACGTGATATTGATATTGTATAGCTCTGGGGTTGTATACTGTTGATCTAAAGTGGAATGACCCAGTAGAAAGAGCAATTTTCCATTTTAGAGCATTTTGGAATCACTGAAAGTTTGGTCATATATGGGCAATTTAAAAAGGCCTTTATTTTGGAAAGCACCAGCAGAATGACTTGATACTGATATGGTATCACTGTGGGGTTGTATACTGTTGATCTAAAGTGGAATGACCCAGTGGAAACAGCAATTTTCCATTTTAGAGCAGTTTGAAATCACTGAAAGTTTGGTCGTATATGGGCAATTTAAAAAGGCCTTTATTTTGGAAAAAACCATCAGAATGGCTTGATACTGATACGGTATTCACTGTGGGGTGCTATACTGTTGATATAAAGTGGAATGATCCAGTGGAAACAGCTATTTTTCATTTTAGACCAGTTTGAAATCACTGAAAGTTTGGTCGTATATGGGCAATTTAAAAAGGCCATCATTTTGGACAGCACCATCAGAATGACTTGATATTGATATGGTTTCACTGTGGGGTTGTATACTGTTGATCTAATGTAGAATGACACAGTGGAAACAGCAATTTTCCATTTTAGAGCAGTTTGAAATCACTGAAAGTTTTGTCGTATATGGGCAATTTAAAAAGGCCTTTATTTTGAAAGGCACCATCAGAATGACTTGATACTGATATGGTATCACTGTGGGGTTATATACTGTTTATCTAAAGTAGGATGACCCAGTGGAAACAGCAATTTTCCATTTTAGAGCATTGTGAAATCACTGAAAGTTAGGTCGAATATGGGCAATTTAAAAAGGCCTTTTTTTTGGAAAGCACCATCAGAATGACTTGATATTCATAAGGTATCACTGTGGGGTTGTATACTGTTGATCTAAAGTGGAATGACCCAGTGGAAACAGCAATTTTCCATTTTAGAGCAGTTTGAAATCACTGAAAGTTTTGTCGTATATGGGCAATTTAAAAAGGCCTTTATTTTGGAAAGCACCATCAGAATGACTTGATACTGATATGGTATCACTGTGGGGTTATATACTGTTTATCTAAAGTAGGATGACCCAGTGGAAACAGCAATTTTCCATTTTAGAGCATTGTGAAATCACTGAAAGTTAGGTCGAATATGGGCAATTTAAAAAGGCCTTTTTTTTGGAAAGCACCATCAGAATGACTTGATATTCATAAGGTATCACTGTGGGGTTGTATACTGTTGATCTAAAGTGGAATGACCCAGTGGAAACAGCAATTTTCCATTTTAGAGCAGTTTGAAATCACTGAAAGTTTTGTCGTATATGGGCAATTTAAAAAGGCCTTTTTTTTGGAAAGCACCATCAGAATGACTTGATATTCATAAGGTATCACTGTGGGGTTGTATACTGTTGATCTAAAGTGGAATGACCCAGTGGAAACAGCAATTTTCCATTTTAGAGCAGTTTGAAATCACTGAAAGTTTTGTCGTATATGGGCAATTTAAAAAGGCCTTTATTTTGAAAGGCACCATCAGAATGACTTGATACTGATATGGTATCACTGTGGGGTTATATACTGTTTATCTAAAGTAGGATGACCCAGTGGAAACAGCAATTTTCCATTTTAGAGCATTGTGAAATCACTGAACGTTAGGTCGAATATGGGCAATTTAAAAAGGCCTTTTTTTTGGAAAGCACCATCAGAATGACTTGATATTCATAAGGTATCACTGTGGGGTTGTATACTGTTGATCTAAAGTGGAATGACCCAGTGGAAACAGCAATTTTCCATTTTAGAGCAGTTTGAAATCACTGAAAGTTTTGTCGTATATGGGCAATTTAAAAAGGCCTTTATTTTGGAAAGCACCATCAGAATGACATGATACTGATTTGGTATCACTGCGGGGTTGTATACTGTTGATCTAAAGTAGAATGACCCAGTGGAAACAGCAATTTTCCATTTTAGAGCAGTTTGAAATCACTGAAAGTTTTGTCGTATATGGAATGAATGAATGAATGAATGAATGAGAAGTTTAATGAGAAATTAAAATCAATAGTACAATATAATATAAAAAAGAAACATTTGCAGGTTTACAAGCAAACACACAACTTACGCAATGCTAAGAATGGGCGCAGGCAGAAGCATAAGCTTATAAGCCCAGCCCCCCAAACCCTTTGAACTTAAACAAAATTTTAGAATAGCATACCGATTCCATAATTTTTACATCATGTTCGAAATGTATGGGAATATATTCAAATCCCCATTCTAGCTTTATTAAAAAAAAAGACCTTTAATGTTTTATGCATTTTTTCATTGAGTTGATTCATAATATTTAATCACATTTGATTTAAACATACCCTTAAACTTTACCATTGTTGAACAATCTTTTTGCTCCTGGTCTAATTTATTCCACACATCAACCCCAACACAAGAAATACAAAGTTGGTTCATTTTAGTTCTTACTTTAGGCTTTCTAAACATTTTATACCCTCTGAGATCATAAACACTCTCTCTGATCTGGAACAGATCCTGAATTTGTTTTGGCATCAAATTATACATCACTTTATACATAAACTGTGCAGTTCTTAATGTAACTAATTCTCTTAGCTTTAATACTTTCAAATGAATAAAAAGTAAATGTGTATGCTCTCTACAAGCTGCTTTATTTACAAGTCGGATTGCTCTCTTTTGAATTATAAACAAAGGCTTTAAGTGGGTTTCGTAGGTATTTCCCCACACTGCAACACAATACATGAAATAAGGGAGAAATAAGGAACAATACAAAAGATATAAAGCTTTTTCATCTAAAAATTCTTTAACTTTATAGAGAACTGCTAATGATTTCGATAACTTTGCTTTAATTGAGTCAATATGCGGTTTCCAACTTAACTTTTTTTCTATGGTTACGCCAAGAAATTTTATTTCATTCGCTCTTTCAATTTCTGTATTATTTATTTTGAGATTTGTATCCACTGTAATTGCTCTATTAGTAAATATGATAAATTTTGTTTTATTTAAATTTAAAGTTAATTTATTTAAGTTAAACCAACACTTTAATGCATTTAATTCTTTCTCAACCTTGTCCATTAATGTTATTAAATCTTTCCCAAAACTTAGAACATTAGTATCATCTGCAAATAGTATGAAATGCAATGTTTTAGAAACTAAACATATGTCATTAATATAAAGAATAAACAACAAGGGACCCAACACTGACCCCTGTGGGATACCGGTGGTCACTGTCAGTAGCTGTGAATCAGTGTTGTTAATGTGGACATATTGGAGTCTGTTCTCTAAATAACTCTTAATCCAGTCATAGGCCACACCCCTGATGCCATATCTACACAATTTTTTTATTAATAAGTCATGATTAACAGTATCAAAAGCTTTGGTCAGGTCTAAGAAGACCCCAACAGCATATTGTTTGTTGTCAATTGCCTCAGATATTTTCTCCACTAGATCAACAATTGCCAGAGAAGTTGTCCGATCACGTCTAAAACCATATTGCTGTTCAGAAAGAATATCATGATGCTCAATAAAGTCATACAATCTTTTATGAAATATTGTTTCTAGTATTTTGGAGACCTGAGATAAAATAGAAATTGGTCTATAATTAGAAAAGTCATGTTTGTCTCCAGCCTTATAGATAGGAATGACTTTTGCAACCTTCATCCTTTCAGGAAATCTTCCTGATTGGAGAGACTGGTTACAAATATGTGTAAGTGGTTTGGCTATAATCTCAATGATTTCTTTTACAACCGACATATCAAATCCATGTAAATCTGCTGACTTTTTACTTTTAAATGTTTTAACAACTGTTATAACTTCATTTTCATTTGTGCCTTGAATAAATATGGTTTTGTCTTAATTTGTTATTTTACTCACAGCATCAGCATCTAATTTAGTATTTGATATATCCTTTGCCAAATTTGGCCCAATTTCGGTAAAATACTTATTGAATTCATTTGCTATTTCTTTAGACTGATAAATTTCTTGATTGTCTTTTGTTAGAAAAATATTTGGAAGACTATTGGTTCCACTACCCTTTTTTATTACATCATTTAATATGCGCCACGTATTTTTAATGTTAGATTTATTTCCTTCCAATAATTTGCTATAATAATTTCTTTTACTAGATCTCATAATACTTATTAATTTATTCTTGTATATCTTGTAATTCTGTTCTGCTTCCTCCGTTGTTTTCTTTAAAAAGTCTTTATACAACTTATTTTTTTTTCTGCAAGCCTTCTGAATCCCCTTAGTTATCCACGGCTTTTTAGCATATTTATTCTTATCCACCTTATAAAGCAAAGGGCAGTTTTTTTCATAAAGAGAAGTTATAATATTTAAAAATTTTCCATAAGCCATATTTACATCTTCCACATAAACCTCCTCCCAATTTTGTTCCATTAAGTCAGTTTTAAATGAATTTACTGCTTCTTGATTTTTTAGCCTTGTAACAACCACAGATTCACTTTGAGTAGTTACAGTTGTCCTTTGTACAACTGTGAAAACCGGTAAATGATCAGACATATCGGTAATTACAAGACCACTTAACACATCATATTCAAGAATATTTGTAAAAATATTGTCGATCAGTGTCGCACTAGTTTTTGTAATTCGAGTTGGCCGAGTTATTAGTGGATACAGTCCCAAACTAAACATGGAATTAATAAACTCTGTATTTGCATTTTGCATTTGAGGATTCAACAGGTCAATGTTAAAATCCCCACAGACAAAACACATTTTTCTGTTGATTATATCATCATACATATCAACTATTTTTTCTTTAAACATTTCAACACAAGATCCTGGTTTCCTATACATACAACTGACTAACATATTCTTAGACTTTTCTATTTGTATTTCCACAGATACACACTCCATAATGTTATCCATAACTAATGTCATATCACCCACCAATCTACTTTGAAAGTTTTTATCAATATACAAAGCCACACCCCCACCTTTTTTGCCACCTCTACTTGTGGAAAACATATTATATCCTTCAATTTGAAACATAGATATCCTCCCTTCCTGGAGCCATGTCTCAGAGATTGCTATTACAGTAAATGGATGATTTGATTGCTTCAAACATTGCATAATCTTCACAAAATTTGAATTTAGACTTCTACAATTGAAATGTATAACAGATAATTTACCTTTTATAGTGACATTATGTTCAAACTGGTCTTCAGTATAGTATTCACAATGATTTTGTACTCTAGTGTAAAAATTGTTATCTGGGTCAATGTCATCCTGCATATCCTGTGGTTTATATTTTGTGTAGTCAAACCTTTGCAATTGTAAATTTTCATAACTTGAATTACCAGTCTCTGTTCTTACTGTATTGAGAGTTGAATAATCCAGATTCTTCGTATATCTTCTTGTTGTATCATCCATGCGTGAAGTTGGTTGTCTTCCTCTTGTTCATCCTTGGTGATCCACAGCAGACGTATGTCATTTGTATTGATCAAGTTCTTTAATATCTCTGATGACCATCACTTTTGCCTGCTCCGGGGGACCATTTAGCTTTACCAGTACTTTGCAGTTTCTTGTCCAAGTGTCATGGATCTTCTTTTCTTTTCTCAGGATCCTTGCTTGCCTTGCGATTTCTGAGTTTCTTTTCGTAAGATGCTCATTTACATATACACTTGTACCCTTTAATTTTTTTGCATTCCTCAGCACCTCCATTTTACATTTTCTACTGGCAAGCCTGATCACAATGGTTGATGTTTTACTATGTTTTTGAGCCAATGAGTGACAAGCCACAATGTCTTTACTGGATATTGCAATATCTTTACTGTTGAAAAATTTGATCACCTGATCCTCAAGTGAGGGAGAACCTGGAGAATGAGTAGCAGTGATTTCAATGTATTTTCCCCCGTCACAGGCTGCGGCCTGTGCATAGGTACGGTGTATTTCCAGTCCTGATATCAAGAGATCATCCAACCTTGAATGTTGCTCCAACTCGTCAACCCTCCGTTCAAGCAGCTCAATTTTTTTGTCCTTTTCTTGTATTAAAGCCTTAAGTTGCTTGACTTCTTTCAATACCTCCTGTAGGCCGCTTTGCTGTTTTGCCACTTTAGTTATCTCATGTGACATGAAATTCAAGGACTTTTTTATCTCCTCCATATCTTGGACCAGATTCTCCATAGACATCGTTGTTCCAAACAGTTTCCTTGGATGGTTAACTTTATGGCGTTGTTAGATTCCCAGCTGGTTGGAACATGTGCCGAAAAAAATATGTCCAACACTTCATGTATCGAATAAATGTTCAATACTTCTAGCTCAAAAATGGTTTAAGCCAAAGGTTTCTAATTACTTAAGCCACAAAAAAGCAAGCTTAGAAAAGGTGGATGTTGTCTTATTTTGCTGATATTCATATATTAGGAAAGCTCAGCAATCTCACCACACCTACTCGGCAGCCATCTTGGATTTTGGGTCGTCTGGGCAATTAAAAAAGGCCTTTATTTTGAAAAGCACCAGCAGAATGACTTGATACTCATATGGTATCACTGTGGGGTTGTATACTGTTGATATGAAGTGGAATGTCCCAGTGGAAAGAGCAATTTTTCCATTTTAGAGCGTTTTGGAATCAATAAAAGTTTGGTAGTATATGGGCAATTTAAAAGGGCCTTTATTTTGGAAAGCACCATCAGAATGACTTGATATTCATAAGGTATCACTGTGGGGTTGTATACTGTTGATCTAAAAGGAATGACGCAGTGGAAACAGCAATTTTCCATTTTAGAGCAGTTTGAAATCACTGAAAGTTTTGTCGTATATGGGCAATTTAAAAAGGCCTTTATTTTGGAAAAAACCATCAGAATGGCTTGATATTCATATGGTATCACTGCGGGGTTGTATACTGTTGACCTAAAGTGGAATGACCCAGTGGAAACAGCAATTTTCCATTTTAGAGCAGTTTGAAATCACTGAATGTTTGGTCGTATATGGGCAATTTAAAAAGGCCTTTAGTTTGGAAAGCACCATCAGAATGACTTGATATTCATATGGTATCACTGTGGGGTTGTATACTGTTGATCTAAATGGAATGACCCAGTGGAAACAGCACTTTTCCATTTTAGAGCAGTTTGAAATCACTGAAAGTTGTGTCGTATATGGGCAATTTAAAAAGGCCTTTATTTTGGAAAACACCATCAGAATGACATGATACTGATATGGTATCACTGTGGGGTTGTATACTGTTGATCTAAAGTGGAATGACCCAGTGGAAACAGCAATTTTCCATTTTAGAGCATTTTGAAATCACTGAAAGTTTGGTCGTCTATGGGCAATTTAAAAAGGCCTTTATTTTGGAAAGCACCATCAGAATGACTTGATATTCATAAGGTAACACTGTGGCGTTGTATACTGTTGATCTAAAGTGGAATGTCCCAGTGGAAACAGCAATTTTCCATTTTAGAGCAGTTTGAAATCACGACAGTTTTGTCGTATATGGGCAATTTAAAAAGGCCTTTATTTTGGAAAGCACCAGCAGAATGACTTGATACTGATATGGTATCACTGTGGGGTTGTATACTGTTGATCTAAAGAGGAATGACCCAGTGGAAACAGCAAATTTCGATTTTAGAGCAGTTTGAAATCACTGACAGTTTTGTCGTATATGGGCAATTTAAAAAGGCCTTTATTTTGGAAAGCACCATCAGAATGACTTGATACTGATTTGGTATCACTGTGGGATTGTATACTGTTGATCTAAAGTAGAATGACCCAGTGGAAACAGCAATTTTCCATTTTAGAGCAGTTTGAAATCACTGAAAGTTTTGTCGTATATGGGCAATTTAAAAAGGCCTTTATTTTGGAAAGCACCAGCAGAATGACTTGATACTGATATGGTATCACTGTGGGGTTGTATACTGTTGATATGAAGTGGAATGACCCAGTGGAAAGAGCAATTTTCCATTTCAGAGCGTTTTGGAATCTTTAAAAGTTTTGTCGTATATGGGCAATTTAAAAAGGCCTTTATTTTGGAAAGCACCATCAGAATGACTTGATACTGATATGGTATCACTGTGGGGTTGTATACTGTTTATCTAAAGTGGAATGACCCAGTGGAAACAGCAATTTTCCATTTTAGAGCATTTTGAAATCACTGAAAGTTAGGTCGCATATGGGCAATTTAAAAAGAACTTTTTTTTGGAAAGCACCATCAGAATGACTTGATATTCATAAGGTATCACTGTGGGGTTGTATACTGTTGATCTAAAGTGGAATGTCCCAGTGGAAACAGCAATTTTCCATTTTAGAGCAGTTTGAAATCACGACAGTTTTGTCGTATATGGGCAATTTAAAAAGGCCTTTATTTTGGAAAGCACCAGCAGAATGACTTGATACTGATATGGTATCACTGTGGGGTTGTATACTGTTGATGTAAAGAGGAATGACCCAATGGAAACAGCAAATTTCCATTTTAGAGCATTTTGAAATCACTGAAAGTTTGGTCGTCTATGGGCAATTTAAAAAGGCCTTTATTTTGGAAAGCACCATCAGAATGACTTGATATTCATAAGGTAACACTGTGGCGTTGTATACTGTTGATCTAAAGTGGAATGTCCCAGTGGAAACAGCAATTTTCCATTTTAGAGCAGTTTGAAATCACAACAGTTTTGTCGTATATGGGCAATTTAAAAAGGCCTTTATTTTGGAAAGCACCAGCAGAATGACTTGATACTGATAAGGTATCACTGTGGGGTTGTATACTGTTGATCTAAAGAGGAATGACCCAATGGAAACAGCAAATTTCCATTTTAGAGCAGTTTAAAATCACTGACAGTTTTGTCGTATATGGGCAATTTAAAAAGGCCTTTATTTTGGAAAGCACCATCAGAATGACTTTATACTGATTTGGTATCACTGTGGGATTGTATACTGTTGATCAAAAGTAGAATGACCCAGTGGAAACAGCAATTTTCCATTTTAGAGCAGTTTGAAATCACTGAAAGTTTTGTCGTATATGGGCAATTTAAAAAGGCCTTTATTTTGGAAAGCACCAGCAGAATGACTTGATACTGATATGGTATCACTGTGGGGTTGTATACTGTTGATATGAAGTGGAATGACCCAGTGGAAAGAGCAATTTTCCATTTTAGAGCATTTTGGAATCTTTAAAAGTTTTGTCATATATGGGCAATTTAAAAAGGCCTTTATTTTGGAAAGCATAATCAGAATGACTTGTTACTGATATGGTATCACTGTGGGGTTGTGCACTGTTGATCTAAAGTGGAATGACCCAGTGGAAACAGTAATTTTCCATTTTAGAGCATTTTGAAATCACTGAAAGTTTTGTCCTATATGGGCAATTTAAAAAGGCCTTTATGTTGGAAAGGACCATCAGAATGACTTGATACTGATATGGTATCACTGTGGGGTTGTATACTGTTGGTCTAAAGTGGAACGACCCAGTGGAAACAGCAATTTTCCATTTTAAAGCATTTTGAAATAAATGAAAATGTGGTTGTATATGGGCAATTTAAAAAGGCCTTTATTTTGGAAAGCACCATCAGAATGATTAGATATTGATATGGTATCACTGTGGGGTTGTATACTGTTGATCTAAAGTCGAGTGACCCAGTGGAAACAGCAATTTTCCATTTTAGAGCAGTTTGAAATCACTGACAGTTTGGTCGTATATGAGCAATTTAAAAAGGCCTTTATTTTGGAAAGCACCATCAGAAGGACGTGATATTGATATTGTATAGCTCTGGGGTTGTATACTGTTGATCTAAAGTGGAATGACCCAGTAGAAAGAGCAATTTTCCATTTTAGAGCATTTTGGAATCACTGAAAGTTTGGTCATATATGGGCAATTTAAAAAGGCCTTTATTTTGGAAAGCACCAGCAGAATGACTTGATACTGATATGGTATCACTGTGGGGTTGTATACTGTTGATCTAAAGTGGAATGACCCAGTGGAAACAGCAATTTTCCATTTTAGAGCAGTTTGAAATCACTGAAAGTTTGGTCGTATATGGGCAATTTAAAAAGGCCTTTATTTTGGAAAAAACCATCAGAATGGCTTGATACTGATACGGTATTCACTGTGGGGTGCTATACTGTTGATATAAAGTGGAATGATCCAGTGGAAACAGCTATTTTTCATTTTAGACCAGTTTGAAATCACTGAAAGTTTGGTCGTATATGGGCAATTTAAAAAGGCCTTCATTTTGGACAGCACCATCAGAATGACTTGATATTGATATGGTTTCACTGTGGGGTTGTATACTGTTGATCTAATGTAGAATGACACAGTGGAAACAGCAATTTTCCATTTTAGAGCAGTTTGAAATCACTGAAAGTTTTGTCGTATATGGGCAATTTAAAAAGGCCTTTATTTTGAAAGGCACCATCAGAATGACTTGATACTGATATGGTATCACTGTGGGGTTATATACTGTTTATCTAAAGTAGGATGACCCAGTGGAAACAGCAATTTTCCATTTTAGAGCATTGTGAAATCACTGAAAGTTAGGTCGAATATGGGCAATTTAAAAAGGCCTTTATTTTGGAAAGCACCATCAGAATGACTTGATATTCATAAGGTAACACTGTGGCGTTGTATACTGTTGATCTAAAGTGGAATGTCCCAGTGGAAACAGCAATTTTCCATTTTAGAGCAGTTTGAAATCACGACAGTTTTGTCGTATATGGGCAATTTAAAAAGGCCTTTATTTTGGAAAGCACCAGCAGAATGACTTGATACTGATATGGTATCACTGTGGGGTTGTATACTGTTGATCTAAAGAGGAATGACCCAGTGGAAACAGCAAATTTCGATTTTAGAGCAGTTTGAAATCACTGACAGTTTTGTCGTATATGGGCAATTTAAAAAGGCCTTTATTTTGGAAAGCACCATCAGAATGACTTGATACTGATTTGGTATCACTGTGGGATTGTATACTGTTGATCTAAAGTAGAATGACCCAGTGGAAACAGCAATTTTCCATTTTAGAGCAGTTTGAAATCACTGAAAGTTTTGTCGTATATGGGCAATTTAAAAAGGCCTTTATTTTGGAAAGCACCAGCAGAATGACTTGATACTGATATGGTATCACTGTGGGGTTGTATACTGTTGATATGAAGTGGAATGACCCAGTGGAAAGAGCAATTTTCCATTTTAGAGCGTTTTGGAATCTTTAAAAGTTTTGTCGTATATGGGCAATTTAAAAAGGCCTTTATTTTGGAAAGCACCATCAGAATGACTTGATACTGATATGGTATCACTGTGGGGTTGTATACTGTTTATCTAAAGTGGAATGACCCAGTGGAAACAGCAATTTTCCATTTTACAGCATTTTGAAATCACTGAAAGTTAGGTCGCATATGGGCAATTTAAAAAGAACTTTT
Source organism: Nothobranchius furzeri (assembly GCF_043380555.1). Classification (NCBI taxonomy): domain Eukaryota; kingdom Metazoa; phylum Chordata; class Actinopteri; order Cyprinodontiformes; family Nothobranchiidae; genus Nothobranchius; species Nothobranchius furzeri. The sequence continues at coordinate 81,313,054 of NC_091748.1, forward strand.
TTTTGGAAAGCACCATCAGAATGACTTGATATTCATAAGGTATCACTGTGGGGTTGTATACTGTTGATCTAAAGTGGAATGTCCCAGTGGAAACAGCAATTTTCCATTTTAGAGTAGTTTGAAATCACGACAGTTTTGTCGTATATGGGCAATTTAAAAAGGCCTTTATTTTGGAAAGCACCAGCAGAATGACTTGATACTGATATGGTATCACTGTGGGGTTGTATACTGTTGATGTAAAGAGGAATGACCCAATGGAAACAGCAAATTTCCATTTTAGAGCATTTTGAAATCACTGAAAGTTTGGTCGTCTATGGGCAATTTAAAAAGGCCTTTATTTTGGAAAGCACCATCAGAATGACTTGATATTCATAAGGTAACACTGTGGCGTTGTATACTGTTGATCTAAAGTGGAATGTCCCAGTGGAAACAGCAATTTTCCATTTTAGAGCAGTTTGAAATCACAACAGTTTTCTCGTATATGGGCAATTTAAAAAGGCCTTTATTTTGGAAAGCACCAGCAGAATGACTTGATACTGATAAGGTATCACTGTGGGGTTGTATACTGTTGATCTAAAGAGGAATGACCCAATGGAAACAGCAAATTTCCATTTTAGAGCAGTTTAAAATCACTGACAGTTTTGTCGTATATGGGCAATTTAAAAAGGCCTTTATTTTGGAAAGCACCATCAGAATGACTTTATACTGATTTGGTATCACTGTGGGATTGTATACTGTTGATCAAAAGTAGAATGACCCAGTGGAAACAGCAATTTTCCATTTTAGAGCAGTTTGAAATCACTGAAAGTTTTGTCGTATATGGGCAATTTAAAAAGGCCTTTATTTTGGAAAGCACCAGCAGAATGACTTGATACTGATATGGTATCACTGTGGGGTTGTATACTGTTGATATGAAGTGGAATGACCCAGTGGAAAGAGCAATTTTCCATTTTAGAGCATTTTGGAATCTTTAAAAGTTTTGTCATATATGGGCAATTTAAAAAGGCCTTTATTTTGGAAAGCACCATCAGAATGACTTGATACTGATATGGTATCACTGTGGGGTTGTATACTGTTTATCTAAAGTGGAATGACCCAGTGGAAACAGCAATTTTCCATTTTAGAGCATTTTGAAATCACTGAAAGTTAGGTCGCATATGGGCAATTTAAAAAGAACTTTTTTTGGAAAGCACCATCAGAATGACTTGATATTCATAAGGTATCACTGTGGGGTTGTATACTGTTGATCTAAAGTGGAATGACCCAGTGGAAACAGCAATTTTCCATTTTAGAGCAGTTTGAAATCACTGAAAGTTTGGTCGTATATGGGCAATTTAAAAAGGACTTTATTTTGGAAAGCACCATCAGAATGACTTGATACTGATACGGTATCACTGTGGGGTTGTGTACTGTTGATCTAAAGTGGAACGACCCAGTGGAAACAGCAATTTTCCATTTTAAAGAATTTTTAAATTAATTAAAATTTGGTCGTATATGGGCAATTTAAAAAGGCCTTTATTTTGGAAAGCACCATCAGAATGACTTGATACTGATATGGTATCACTGTGGGATTGTATACTGTTGATCTAAAGTAGAATGACCCAGTGGAAACAGCAATTGTCCATTTTAGAGCATTTTGAAATCACTGAAAGTTTGGTCGTATATGGGCAATTTAAAAAGGCCTTTATTTTTGAAAGCACCATCAGATTGACTTGATATTCATAAGGTAACACTGTGGCGTTGTATACTGTTGATCTAAAGTGGAATGTCCCAGTGGAAACAGCAATTTTCCATTTTAGAGCAGTTTGAAATCACAACAGTTTTGTCGTATATGGGCAATTTAAAAAGGCCTTTATTTTGGAAAGCACCAGCAGAATGACTTGATACTGATATGGTATCACTGTGGGGTTGTATACTGTTGATCTAAAGAGGAATGACCCAGTGGAAACAGCAATTTTCCATTTTAGAGCAGTTTGAAATCACTGAAAGTTTTGTCGTATATGGGCAATTTAAAAAGGCCTTTTTTTTGGAAAGCACCATCAGAATGACTTGATATTCATAAGGTATCACTGTGGGGTTGTATACTGTTGATCTAAAGTGGAATGACCCAGTGGAAACAGCAATTTTCCATTTTAGAGCCGTTTGAAATCACTGAAAGTTTTGTCGTATATGGGCAATTTAAAAAGGCCTTTATTTTGAAAGGCACCATCAGAATGACTTGATACTGATATGGTATCACTGTGGGGTTATATACTGTTTATCTAAAGTAGGATGACCCAGTGGAAACAGCAATTTTCCATTTTAGAGCATTGTGAAATCACTGAAAGTTAGGTCGAATATGGGCAATTTAAAAAGGCCTTTTTTTTGGAAAGCACCATCAGAATGACTTGATATTCATAAGGTATCACTGTGGGGTTGTATACTGTTGATCTAAAGTGGAATGACCCAGTGGAAACAGCAATTTTCCATTTTAGAGCAGTTTGAAATCACTGAAAGTTTTGTCGTATATGGGCAATTTAAAAAGGCCTTTATTTTGGAAAGCACCATCAGAATGACTTGATACTGATTTGGTATCACTGCGGGGTTGTATACTGTTGATCTAAAGTAGAATGACCCAGTGGAAACAGCAATTTTCCATTTTAGAGCAGTTTGAAATCACTGAAAGTTTTGTCGTATATGGAATGAATGAATGAATGAATGAATGAATGAGAAGTTTAATGAGAAATTAAAATCAATAGTACAATATAATATAAAAAAGAAACATTTGCAGGTTTACAAGCAAACACACAACTTACGCAATGCTAAGAATGGGCGCAGGCAGAAGCATAAGCTTATAAGCCCAGCCCCCCAAACCCTTTGAACTTAAACAAAATTTTAGAATAGCATACCGATTCCATAATTTTTACATCATGTTCGAAATGTATGGGAATATATTCAAATCCCCATTCTAGCTTTATAAAAAAAAAAGACCTTTAATGTTTTATGCATTTTTTCATTGAGTTGATTCATAATATTTAATCACATTTGATTTAAACATACCCTTAAACTTTACCATTGTTGAACAATCTTTTTGCTCCTGGTCTAATTTATTCCACACATCAACCCCAACACAAGAAATACAAAGTTGGTTCATTTTAGTTCTTACTTTAGGCTTTCTAAACATTTTATACCCTCTGAGATCATAAACACTCTCTCTGATCTGGAACAGATCCTGAATTTGTTTTGGCATCAAATTATACATCACTTTATACATAAACTGTGCAGTTCTTAATGTAACTAATTCTCTTAGCTTTAATACTTTCAAATGAATAAAAAGTAAATGTGTATGCTCTCTACAAGCTGCTTTATTTACAAGTCGGATTGCTCTCTTTTGAATTATAAACAAAGGCTTTAAGTGGGTTTCGTAGGTATTTCCCCACACTGCAACACAATACATGAAATAAGGGAGAAATAAGGAACAATACAAAAGATATAAAGCTTTTTCATCTAAAAATTTAACTTTATAGAGAACTGCTAATGATTTCGATAACTTTGCTTTAATTGAGTCAATATGCGGTTTCCAACTTAACTTTTTTTCTATGGTTACGCCAAGAAATTTTATTTCATTCGCTCTTTCAATTTCTGTATTATTTATTTTGAGATTTGTATCCACTGTAATTGCTCTATTAGTAAATATGATAAATTTTGTTTTATTTAAATTTAAAGTTAATTTATTTAAGTTAAACCAACACTTTAATGCATTTAATTCTTTCTCAACCTTGTCCATTAATGTTATTAAATCTTTCCCAAAACTTAGAACATTAGTATCATCTGCAAATAGTATGAAATGCAATGTTTTAGAAACTAAACATATGTCATTAATATAAAGAATAAACAACAAGGGACCCAACACTGACCCCTGTGGGATACCGGTGGTCACTGTCAGTAGCTGTGAATCAGTGTTGTTAATGTGGACATATTGGAGTCTGTTCTCTAAATAACTCTTAATCCAGTCATAGGCCACACCCCTGATGCCATATCTACACAATTTTTTTATTAATAAGTCATGATTAACAGTATCAAAAGCTTTGGTCAGGTCTAAGAAGACCCCAACAGCATATTGTTTGTTGTCAATTGCCTCAGATATTTTCTCCACTAGATCAACAATTGCCAGAGAAGTTGTCCGATCACGTCTAAAACCATATTGCTGTTCAGAAAGAATATCATGATGCTCAATAAAGTCATACAATCTTTTATGAAATATTGTTTCTAGTATTTTGGAGACCTGAGATAAAATAGAAATTGGTCTATAATTAGAAAAGTCATGTTTGTCTCCAGCCTTATAGATAGGAATGACTTTTGCAACCTTCATCCTTTCAGGAAATCTTCCTGATTGGAGAGACTGGTTACAAATATGTGTAAGTGGTTTGGCTATAATCTCAATGATTTCTTTTACAACCGACATATCAAATCCATGTAAATCTGCTGACTTTTTACTTTTAAATGTTTTAACAACTGTTATAACTTCATTTTCATTTGTGCCTTGAATAAATATGGTTTTGTCTTAATTTGTTATTTTACTCACAGCATCAGCATCTAATTTAGTATTTGATATATCCTTTGCCAAATTTGGCCCAATTTCGGTAAAATACTTATTGAATTCATTTGCTATTTCTTTAGACTGATAAATTTCTTGATTGTCTTTTGTTAGAAAAATATTTGGAAGACTATTGGTTCCACTACCCTTTTTTATTACATCATTTAATATGCGCCACGTATTTTTAATGTTAGATTTATTTCCTTCCAATAATTTGCTATAATAATTTCTTTTACTAGATCTCATAATACTTATTAATTTATTCTTGTATATCTTGTAATTCTGTTCTGCTTCCTCCGTTGTTTTCTTTAAAAAGTCTTTATACAACTTATTTTTTTTTCTGCAAGCCTTCTGAATCCCCTTAGTTATCCACGGCTTTTTAGCATATTTATTCTTATCCACCTTATAAAGCAAAGGGCAGTTTTTTTCATAAAGAGAAGTTATAATATTTAAAAATTTTCCATAAGCCATATTTACATCTTCCACATAAACCTCCTCCCAATTTTGTTCCATTAAGTCAGTTTTAAATGAATTTACTGCTTCTTGATTTTTTAGCCTTGTAACAACCACAGATTCACTTTGAGTAGTTACAGTTGTCCTTTGTACAACTGTGAAAACCGGTAAATGATCAGACATATCGGTAATTACAAGACCACTTAACACATCATATTCAAGAATATTTGTAAAAATATTGTCGATCAGTGTCGCACTAGTTTTTGTAATTCGAGTTGGCCGAGTTATTAGTGGATACAGTCCCAAACTAAACATGGAATTAATAAACTCTGTATTTGCATTTTGCATTTGAGGATTCAACAGGTCAATGTTAAAATCCCCACAGACAAAACACATTTTTCTGTTGATTATATCATCATACATATCAACTATTTTTTCTTTAAACATTTCAACACAAGATCCTGGTTTCCTATACATACAACTGACTAACATATTCTTAGACTTTTCTATTTGTATTTCCACAGATACACACTCCATAATGTTATCCATAACTAATGTCATATCACCCACCAATCTACTTTGAAAGTTTTTATCAATATACAAAGCCACACCCCCACCTTTTTTGCCACCTCTACTTGTGGAAAACATATTATATCCTTCAATTTGAAACATAGATATCCTCCCTTCCTGGAGCCATGTCTCAGAGATTGCTATTACAGTAAATGGATGATTTGATTGCTTCAAACATTGCATAATCTTCACAAAATTTGAATTTAGACTTCTACAATTGAAATGTATAACAGATAATTTACCTTTTATAGTGACATTATGTTCAAACTGGTCTTCAGTATAGTATTCACAATGATTTTGTACTCTAGTGTAAAAATTGTTATCTGGGTCAATGTCATCCTGCATATCCTGTGGTTTATATTTTGTGTAGTCAAACCTTTGCAATTGTAAATTTTCATAACTTGAATTACCAGTCTCTGTTCTTACTGTATTGAGAGTTGAATAATCCAGATTCTTCGTATATCTTCTTGTTGTATCATCCATGCGTGAAGTTGGTTGTCTTCCTCTTGTTCATCCTTGGTGATCTACAGCAGACGTATGTCATTTGTATTGATCAAGTTCTTTAATATCTCTGATGACCATCACTTTTGCCTGCTCCGGGGGACCATTTAGCTTTATCAGTACTTTGCAGTTTCTTGTCCAAGTGTCATGGATCTTCTTTTCTTTTCTCAGGATCCTTGCTTGCCTTGCGATTTCTGAGTTTCTTTTCGTAAGATGCTCATTTACATATACACTTGTACCCTTTAATTTTTTTGCATTCCTCAGCACCTCCATTTTACATTTTCTACTGGCAAGCCTGATCACAATGGTTGATGTTTTACTATGTTTTTGAGCCAATGAGTGACAAGCCACAATGTCTTTACTGGATATTGCAATATCTTTACTGTTGAAAAATTTGATCACCTGATCCTCAAGTGAGGGAGAACCTGGAGAATGAGTAGCAGTGATTTCAATGTATTTTCCCCCGTCACAGGCTGCGGCCTGTGCATAGGTACGGTGTATTTCCAGTCCTGATATCAAGAGATCATCCAACCTTGAATGTTGCTCCAACTCGTCAACCCTCCGTTCAAGCAGCTCAATTTTTTTGTCCTTTTCTTGTATTAAAGCCTTAAGTTGCTTGACTTCTTTCAATACCTCCTGTAGGCCGCTTTGCTGTTTTGCCACTTTAGTTATCTCATGTGACATGAAATTCAAGGACTTTTTTAATCTCCTCCATATCTTGGACCAGATTCTCCATAGACATCGTTGTTCCAAACAGTTTCCTTGGATGGTTAACTTTATGGCGTTGTTAGATTCCCAGCTGGTTGGAAAATGTGCCGAAAAAAATATGTCCAACACTTCATGTATCGAATAAATGTTCAATACTTCTAGCTCAAAAATGGTTTAAGCCAAAGGTTTCTAATTACTTAAGCCACAAAAAAGCAAGCTTAGAAAAGGTGGATGTTGTCTTATTTTGCTGATATTCATATATTAGGAAAGTTCAGCAATCTCACCACACCTACTCGGCAGCCATCTTGGATTTTGGGTCGTCTGGGCAATTAAAAAAGGCCTTTATTTTGAAAAGCACCAGCAGAATGACTTGATACTCATATGGTATCACTGTGGGGTTGTATACTGTTGATATGAAGTGGAATGTCCCAGTGGAAAGAGCAATTTTTCCATTTTAGAGCGTTTTGGAATCAATAAAAGTTTGGTAGTATATGGGCAATTTAAAAGGGCCTTTATTTTGGAAAGCACCATCAGAATGACTTGATATTCATAAGGTATCACTGTGGGGTTGTATACTGTTGATCTAAAAGGAATGACGCAGTGGAAACAGCAATTTTCCATTTTAGAGCAGTTTGAAATCACTGAAAGTTTTGTCGTATATGGGCAATTTAAAAAGGCCTTTATTTTGGAAAAAACCATCAGAATGGCTTGATATTCATATGGTATCACTGCGGGGTTGTATACTGTTGATCTAAAGTGGAATGACCCAGTGGAAACAGCAATTTTCCATTTTAGAGCAGTTTGAAATCACTGAATGTTTGGTCGTATATGGGCAATTTAAAAAGGCCTTTAGTTTGGAAAGCACCATCAGAATGACTTGATATTCATATGGTATCACTGTGGGGTTGTATACTGTTGATCTAAATGGAATGACCCAGTGGAAACAGCACTTTTCCATTTTAGAGCAGTTTGAAATCACTGAAAGTTGTGTCGTATATGGGCAATTTAAAAAGGCCTTTATTTTGGAAAACACCATCAGAATGACATGATACTGATATGGTATCACTGTGGGGTTGTATACTGTTGATCTAAAGTGGAATGACCCAGTGGAAACAGCAATTTTCCATTTTAGAGCATTTTGAAATCACTGAAAGTTTGGTCGTCTATGGGCAATTTAAAAAGGCCTTTATTTTGGAAAGCACCATCAGAATGACTTGATATTCATAAGGTAACACTGTGGCGTTGTATACTGTTGATCTAAAGTGGAATGTCCCAGTGGAAACAGCAATTTTCCATTTTAGAGCAGTTTGAAATCACGACAGTTTTGTCGTATATGGGCAATTTAAAAAGGCCTTTATTTTGGAAAGCACCAGCAGAATGACTTGATACTGATATGGTATCACTGTGGGGTTGTATACTGTTGATCTAAAGAGGAATGACCCAGTGGAAACAGCAAATTTCGATTTTAGAGCAGTTTGAAATCACGACAGTTTTGTCGTATATGGGCAATTTAAAAAGGCCTTTATTTTGGAAAGCACCAGCAGAATGACTTGATACTGATATGGTATCACTGTGGGGTTGTATACTGTTGATGTAAAGAGGAATGACCCAATGGAAACAGCAAATTTCCATTTTAGAGCATTTTGAAATCACTGAAAGTTTGGTCGTCTATGGGCAATTTAAAAAGGCCTTTATTTTGGAAAGCACCATCAGAATGACTTGATATTCATAAGGTAACACTGTGGCGTTGTATACTGTTGATCTAAAGTGGAATGTCCCAGTGGAAACAGCAATTTTCCATTTTAGAGCAGTTTTGAAATCACAACAGTTTTGTCGTATATGGGCAATTTAAAAAGGCCTTTATTTTGGAAAGCACCAGCAGAATGACTTGATACTGATAAGGTATCACTGTGGGGTTGTATACTGTTGATCTAAAGAGGAATGACCCAATGGAAACAGCAAATTTCCATTTTAGAGCAGTTTAAAATCACTGACAGTTTTGTCGTATATGGGCAATTTAAAAAGGCCTTTATTTTGGAAAGCACCATCAGAATGACTTGATACTGATTTGGTATCACTGTGGGATTGTATACTGTTGATCAAAAGTAGAATGACCCAGTGGAAACAGCAATTTTCCATTTTAGAGCAGTTTGAAATCACTGAAAGTTTTGTCGTATATGGGCAATTTAAAAAGGCCTTTATTTTGGAAAGCACAAGCAGAATGACTTGATACTGATATGGTATCACTGTGGGGTTGTATACTGTTGATATGAAGTGGAATGACCCAGTGGAAAGAGCAATTTTCCATTTTAGAGCATTTTGGAATCTTTAAAAGTTTTGTCATATATGGGCAATTTAAAAAGGCCTTTATTTTGGAAAGCACCATCAGAATGACTTGATACTGATATGGTATCACTGTGGGGTTGTATACTGTTTATCTAAAGTGGAATGACCCAGTGGAAACAGCAATTTTCCATTTTAGAGCATTTTGAAATCACTGAAAGTTAGGTCGCATATGGGCAATTTAAAAAGAACTTTTTTTGGAAAGCACCATCAGAATGACTTGATATTCATAAGGTATCACTGTGGGGTTGTATACTGTTGATCTAAAGTGGAATGACCCAGTGGAAACAGCAATTTTCCATTTTAGAGCAGTTTGAAATCACTGAAAGTTTGGTCTTATATGGGCAATTTAAAAAGGCCTTTATTTTGGAAAGCACCATCAGAATGACTTGATACTGATATGGTATCACTGTGGGGTTGTATACTGTTTATCTAAAGTGGAATGACCCATTGGAAACAGCAATTTTCCATTTTAGAGCATTTTGAAATCACTGAAAAATAGGTCGCATATGGGCAATTTAAAAATAACTATTTTTTGAAAGCACCATCAGAATGACTTGATATTCATATGGTATCACTGTGGAGTTGTATACTGTTGATCTAAATGGAATGACCCAGTGGAAACAGCAATTTTCCATTTTAGAGCAGTTTGAAATCACTGGAAGTTTTGTCATATATGGGCAATTTAAAAATAACTATTTTTTGAAAGCACCATCAGAATGACTTGATACTGATACGGTATCACTGTGGGGTTGTGTACTGTTGATCTAAAGTGGAACGACCCAGTGGAAACAGCAATTTTCCATTTTAAAGAATTTTTAAATTAATTAAAATTTGGTCGTATATGGGCAATTTAAAAAGGCCTTTATTTTGGAAAGCACCATCAGAATGACTTGATACTGATATGGTATCACTGTGGGATTGTATACTGTTGATCTAAAGTAGAATGACCCAGTGGAAACAGCAATTTTCCATTTTAGACCATTTTGAAATCACTGAAAGTTTGGTCGTATATGGACAATTTAAAAAGGCCTTTATTTTGGAAAGCACCATCAGAATGACTTGATATTCATATGGTATCACTGTGGGGTTGTATACTGTTGATCTAAAGTGGAATGACCCAGTGGAAACAGCAATTTTCCATTTTAGAGCAGATTGAAATCACTGAAAGTTTTGTCGTATATGGGCAATTTAAAAAGGCCTTTATTTTGGAAAGCACCATCAGAATGACTTGATACTGATTTGGTATCACTGTGGGGTTGTATACTGTTGATCTAAAGTAGAATGACCCAGTGGAAACAGCACTTTTCCATTTTAGAGCAGTTTGAAATCACTGAAAGTTTTGTCGTATAAGGGCAATTTAAAAGGGCCTTTATTTTGGAAAGCACCAGCAGAATGACTTGATATTCATATGGTATCACTGTGGCGTTATATACTGTTGATCTAAAAGGAATGACCCAGTGGAAACAGCAATTTTCCATTTTAGAGCAGTTTGAAATCACTGAAAGTTTGGTCGTATTTGGGCAATTTAAAAAGGCCTTTATTTTGGAAAGCACCATCAGAATGACTTGATATTCATATGGTATCACTCTGGGGTTGTATACTGTTGATCTAAAGTGGAATGACCCAGTGGAAACAGCAATTTTCCATTTTAGAGCAGTTTGAAATCACTGAAAGTTTTGTCATATATGGGCAATTTAAAAAGGCCTTTATTTTGGAAAGCACCATCAGAATGACTTGATACTGATATGGTATCACTGTGGGGTTGTATACTGTTGATCTAAAGTAGAATGACCCAGTGGAAACAGCAATTTTCCATTTTAGAGCATTTTGAAATCACTGAAAGTTTTGTCGTATATGGGCAATTTAAAAAGGCCTTTATTTTGGAAAGCACCATCAGATTGACTTGATACTCATATGGTATCCATGTGGGGTTGTATACTGTTGATCTAAAGTGGACTGACCCAGTGGAAACAGCAATTTTCCATTTTAGAGCAGTTTGAAATCACTGAAAGTTTTGTCGTATATGGGCAATTTAGAAAGGCCTTTATTTTGGAAAGCATCATCAGAATCACGTGATACTGATATGGTATCCCTGTGGGGTTGTACACTTGATCTAAAGTGGAATGACCCAGTGGAAACAGCAATTTTCCATTTTAGAGCATTTTGAAATCACTGAAAGTTTGGTCGTATATGGGCAATTTAAAAAGGCCTTTATTTTGGAAAGCACCATCAGAATGACTTGATACTGATACGGTATCACTGTGGGGTTTTATACTGTTGATCTAAAGTGGAACGACCCAGTGGAAACAGCAATTTTCCATTTTGGAACAGTTAGGTGTAAATTATTTATCTCGTCGACTCCCCCTGCCTCATCCGACGACTCAGCAGTTGAACTAGGGAGCCAAAGGCAATGCACTGGCCGACGCACGTCATCCGCAGCTCTTGTCTCCTTATTGACTACCAACTTGTTTCAAGAGTTGCAACCCAAATCGGTCTTATTGGCCATTCTATTTCTCCATTTCTGTTGTAGTATCGTACAGGATCGTGTTCCAGTGTTGGTCTGCTTTGTTCATCTTTTCATGACACCATGTTTGGGCTATCGTATGCCCCTGAGGAGTTCCTAACTGGCGTTGGTTCATCCTCCTTAAAAGTCAATGAGCCAAGTCAGGTGTTCCTGTGTGCCCTTCAGGCATAGGATAGGGTTAAAATCCTTTAGGGTCAGAGTTATGATAAGGCGCTTGTTTGTTGTCCCAGATGGTAGGGTTTGGGTTTATGTTTAGGGTTAGGATTAAGTTCTAGGGTTAGGATTAAGTTTTAGGGTTAGGGCTAAGTTTTAGGGTTAGGGCTAAGTTTTAGGGTTAGGGCTAAGTTTTAGGGTTAGGGCTAAGTTTTAGGGTTAGGGCTAAGTTTTAGGGTTAGGGCTAAGTTTTAGGGTTAGGGCTAAGTTTTAGGGTTAGGGCTAAGTTTTAGGGTTAGGGCTAAGTTTTAAGGTTAGGATTTAAGTTTTAGGGTTATGATTGTGTTTAGGGTTAGTGGGTAGGGTTAGTTAGGGTTAGGGTTAGGGTTAGGGTTAGGGTTAGGGTTAAGGGTTAGGGTTAAGGGTTAGGGTTAGGGTTAGGGTTAGGGTTAGGGTTAGGGTTAGGTATAAGGGGTAAGTACCACTTTAAAATATGGGGGCAAACTTTTTGAGGACCAGCTAGAGACACCATTCCACTTCCCAGGGCTTCAGGGGGCCCGGCTGGAGGCTGTGGTAAAGTTGCCCAAAGTTTGCCCCCAATGCATCATGGGTAAAAACAATCAAACGTCTCTCACGGCCAGGGAAGTGGGGGCATAGCTCAGGGACCGCGGCTACCCCCCATTTGCGGCCACGCCGAATCCAACGGTACCACCCACAAGTCTCTACGACCTTCCTAGCCGGAGATATGATTGGTTGAAGTCGCCCCATTGAAACGAATGGGAGGCGGGTGACCGAAAAATTTCTAAGTGCCAGGGCCCAAATCCTTCCCCCAGAAACCTCATAGGAGCACGTTTCAGAGCATTTGGAGTCCAATGGTACCTACTTTGAGTGACCAGTTTTCCCAACCCATACTTAGGGTAAGTGTAAGTGATAGGGTAAGTGATAGTGAAATTGTGTGTGTGAGTGTTAGGGTAAGAGTAAGTGATAGGGTAGGGTTAGGGTTAGGGTTAGGGTTAGGGTTAGGGTTAGGTATAAGGGGTAAGTACCACTTTAAAATATGGGGGCAAACTTTTTGAGGACCAGCTAGAGACACCATTCCACTTCCCAGGGCTTCAGGGGGCCCGGCTGGAGGCTGTGGTAAAGTTGCCCAAAGTTTGCCCCCAATGCATCATGGGTAAAAACAATCAAACGTCTCTCACGGCCAGGGAAGTGGGGGCATAGCTCAGGGACCGCGGCTACCCCCCATTTGCGGCCACGCCGAATCCAACGGTACCACCCACAAGTCTCTACGACCTTCCTAGCCGGAGATATGATTGGTTGAAGTCGCCCCATTGAAACGAATGGGAGGCGGGTGACCGAAAAATTTCTAAGTGCCAGGGCCCAAATCCTTCCCCCAGAAACCTCATAGGAGCACGTTTCAGAGCATTTGGAGTCCAATGGTACCTACTTTGAGTGACCAGTTTTCCCAACCCATACTTAGGGTAAGTGTAAGTGATAGGGTAAGTGATAGTGAAATTGTGTGTGTGAGTGTTAGGGTAAGAGTAAGTGATAGGTTAGGGTTAGGGTTAGGGTTAGGGTTAGGGTTAGGTATAAGGGGTAAGTACCACTTTGTTATCGAGGGTCTTTCTGGCTCTGAACCACTCAGAGCGACCATTCAACTTTTGCCGCGCTCAGGGGGACCGGCCGGAGCCGGGGGTACCAAAGACCCCCAGATTGCCGCAAAGCATCATGGGTAAAAACAATCAAACATCTCTCACGGCCGGAAAAGTTGGATCTTAGCTTAGGGACCGCGGCTACCCCCCCATTTGTGGCCACGCCGAATCCAACGGTACCACCCACAAGTCTCTACGACCTTCCTAGTCGGAGATATGATTGGTTGAAGTCGCCCCATTGAAACGAATGGGAGGCGGGTGACTGAAAAATTTCTAAGTGTCAGGGCCCAAATCCTTCCCCCAGAAACCTCACATGAGCACGTTTCAGACCATTTGGAGTCCAATGGTACCTACTTTGAGTGACCACTTTTCCCAACCCATACTTAGGGTAAGTGTAAGTGAAAGGGTAGGTGATAGTGCAATTGTATGTGTGAGTGTTAGGGTAAGAGTAAGTGATAAGTGAAAGTGTATTTGTATGTCTTAGGGTAAGAGTAAGTGATAGGGTAGGTGATAGTGTAAGTGTAAGAGTCCGTTACCTTGTGACGGTCCTCTGCGTGGAGCCGGACAAGGGGGTGTGCTCCCGAGGTCTGTCAGAGACAGACTGAGCGTTCTAGGGCAGTTTGTGTCCCTTTAAATGCATTTAAATGTAATTTAATGTAATTTAATTAAAATTTTTAATTTTCAAGTGACTTTATCTCTTGATAGGAAGGTCGTATGAAAAAACTGATGGCACCTACCCCCCCAAAGTCGATGTCTGGCTTTCCAACGGTGGAAACCCCGTAGTTCTACGCCCCACCTGAGGTGAGATAATGTCGTTTTTACAGTGTATTTTCTGTATCTCCGGAAGGGAAGGTCGTAGAAACTCGGGGAGACCACCGTTGGATTCGGAAGGGTCGAATTAGGGCAGGCGGAAGGTGGTTTGGAGTCTCTACGACCTTCCGTTCTGGGGATAGGAGGTCAAATGTTGGCAAACTTGGTCCTACTTTATCTCATCAACCGATCGTCACAGAAACAAGAGGACAAAACCTGTGCCCTGCCTAGACCACGCCGGATCCAACGGTGAAAACCCCGAGTCTCTATGACCTTTGGTTCCGGAGATATAGAAGGTCGAGTGTGGGACATTCGTCCTTCTTTATCTCATCAACCGATCGTCACAGAAACAAGCGGACAAAACCTGTGAACTGTCTAGACCACGCCAAATCCAACGGTGAAAACCCCGAGTCTCTACGACCTTCCGTTCCGGAGATATCCGCCGTTGAAGTCGTCCCATTGAAACGAATGGGAGGCGGGTGACCGAAAAATTTCTGTCAGAAGCCAATTTCTTCCCACAGAAACCTCAAATGAGCACGTTTCAGAACATTTGGAGTCTAATGGTACCTACTTTGAGTGACCAGTTTTCCCAACCCATACTTAGGGTAAGTGTAAGTGTTTGGGTAAGTGTTAGTGAAAGTGTATGTGTGAGTGTTAGGGTAAGGGTAAGTGATAGTGTAGGTGATGGGTTAGGGTTAGGTGGAGTAGATGGAGTAGATGTATCTCAGTGACATCCCCCTGAATCAGTACCTTGACCAAAACAGTTTGGAGTAGAGAGTCACTGGCAATGCACGGGCCGGCGCGTGTCACTCAGAAACTCCCCTCCAATGTTTGTTTTTCTCAATGTAGAATAGAAAAACAGAATAGGAAAAGATTGAAAAGATAGAATAAAGAACAAACGAGAAAGACAGAATAAATAATACAGAAAAAAGGAAGAAAAAGAAGAAAGAAACAGGGATGGAAAAGAATTTGATGAAGAGGGTTAGGGTTAGGGTTAGGGTTAGGTATAAGGGGTAAGTACCACTTTAAAATATGGGGGCAAACTTTTTGAGGACCAGCTAGAGACACCATTCCACTTCCCAGGGCTTCAGGGGGCCCGGCTGGAGGCTGTGGTAAAGTTGCCCAAAGTTTGCCCCCAATGCATCATGGGTAAAAACAATCAAACGTCTCTCACGGCCAGGGAAGTGGGGGCATAGCTCAGGGACCGCGGCTACCCCCCATTTGCGGCCACGCCGAATCCAACGGTACCACCCACAAGTCTCTACGACCTTCCTAGCCGGAGATATGATTGGTTGAAGTCGCCCCATTGAAACGAATGGGAGGCGGGTGACCGAAAAATTTCTAAGTGCCAGGGCCCAAATCCTTCCCCCAGAAACCTCATAGGAGCACGTTTCAGAGCATTTGGAGTCCAATGGTACCTACTTTGAGTGACCAGTTTTCCCAACCCATACTTAGGGTAAGTGTAAGTGATAGGGTAAGTGATAGTGAAATTGTGTGTGTGAGTGTTAGGGTAAGAGTAAGTGATAGGGTTAGGGTTAGGGTTAGGGGTTAGGGTTAGGGTTAGGGTTAGGGTTAGGGTTAGGTATAAGGGGTAAGTACCACTTTAAAATATGGGGGCAAACTTTTTGAGGACCAGCTAGAGACACCATTCCACTTCCCAGGGCTTCAGGGGGCCCGGCTGGAGGCTGTGGTAAAGTTGCCCAAAGTTTGCCCCCAATGCATCATGGGTAAAAACAATCAAACGTCTCTCACGGCCAGGGAAGTGGGGGCATAGCTCAGGGACCGCGGCTACCCCCCCATTTGCGGCCACGCCGAATCCAACGGTACCACCCACAAGTCTCTACGACCTTCCTAGCCGGAGATATGATTGGTTGAAGTCGCCCCATTGAAACGAATGGGAGGCGGGTGACCGAAAAATTTCTAAGTGCCAGGGCCCAAATCCTTCCCCCAGAAACCTCATAGGAGCACGTTTCAGAGCATTTGGAGTCCAATGGTACCTACTTTGAGTGACCAGTTTTCCCAACCCATACTTAGGGTAAGTGTAAGTGATAGGGTAAGTGATAGTGAAATTGTGTGTGTGAGTGTTAGGGTAAGAGTAAGTGATAGGGTAGGTGATAGTGAAAGAGTCTGTTGCCCTGTGATCCTCTGAGTGGAGACGGACAAGGTGATGTGCTCCCTAGGTCTGTATGTGTTAGGGTAAGAGTAAGTGATAGGGTAGGTGATAGTGTAAGTGTATGAGTCCGTTACCTTGTGACGATCCTCTGCGTGGAGCCGGACAAGGGGGTGTGCTCCCGAGGTCTGTCAGAGACAGACTGAGCGTTCTAGGGCAGTTTGTGTCCCTTTAAATGCATTTAAATGTAATTTAATGTAATTTAATTAAAATTTTAAAATTTCGGGGTTAGGGTTAGGGTTAGGGTTAGGGTTAGGTATAAGGGGTAAGTACCACTTTGTTATCGAGGGTCTTTCTGGCTCTGAACCACTCAGAGCGACCATTCAACTTTTGCCGCGCTCAGGGGGACCGGCCGGAGCCGGGGGTACCAAAGACCCCCAGATTGCCGCAAAGCATCATGGGTAAAAACAATCAAACATCTCTCACGGCCGGAAAAGTTGGATCTTAGCTTAGGGACCGCGGCTACCCCCCCATTTGTGGCCACGCCGAATCCAACGGTACCACCCACAAGTCTCTACGACCTTCCTAGTCGGAGATATGATTGGTTGAAGTCGCCCCATTGAAACGAATGGGAGGCGGGTGACTGAAAAATTTCTGTGCCAGGGCCCAAATCCTTCCCCCAGAAACCTCACATGAGCACGTTTCAGACCATTTGGAGTCCAATGGTACCTACTTTGAGTGACCACTTTTCCCAACCCATACTTAGGGTAAGTGTAAGTGAAAGGGTAGGTGATAGTGCAATTGTATGTGTGAGTGTTAGGGTAAGAGTAAGTGATAAGTGAAAGTGTATTTGTATGTCTTAGGGTAAGAGTAAGTGATAGGGTAGGTGATAGTGTAAGTGTAAGAGTCCGTTACCTTGTGACGGTCCTCTGCGTGGAGCCGGACAAGGGGGTGTGCTCCCGAGGTCTGTCAGAGACAGACTGAGCGTTCTAGGGCAGTTTGTGTCCCTTTAAATGCATTTAAATGTAATTTAATGTAATTTAATTAAAATTTTTAATTTTCAAGTGACTTTATCTCTTGATAGGAAGGTCGTATGAAAAAACTGATGGCACCTACCCCCCCAAAGTCGATGTCTGGCTTTCCAACGGTGGAAACCCCGTAGTTCTACGCCCCACCTGAGGTGAGATAATGTCGTTTTTACAGTGTATTTTCTGTATCTCCGGAAGGGAAGGTCGTAGAAACTCGGGGAGACCACCGTTGGATTCGGAAGGGTCGAATTAGGGCAGGCGGAAGGTGGTTTGGAGTCTCTACGACCTTCCGTTCTGGGGATATAAGAGGTCAAAGTTTGGCAAACTTGGTCCTACTTTATCTCATCAACCGATCGTCACAGAAACAAGAGGACAAAACCTGTGCCCTGCCTAGACCACGCCGGATCCAACGGTGAAAACCCCGAGTCTCTATGACCTTTGGTTCCGGAGATATAGAAGGTCGAGTGTGGGACATTCGTCCTTCTTTATCTCATCAACCGATCGTCACAGAAACAAGCGGACAAAACCTGTGAACTGTCTAGACCACGCCAAATCCAACGGTGAAAACCCCGAGTCTCTACGACCTTCCGTTCCGGAGATATCCGCCGTTGAAGTCGTCCCATTGAAACGAATGGGAGGCGGGTGACCGAAAAATTTCTAAGTGTCAGAAGCCAATTTCTTCCCACAGAAACCTCAAATGAGCACGTTTCAGAACATTTGGAGTCTAATGGTACCTACTTTGAGTGACCAGTTTTCCCAACCCATACTTAGGGTAAGTGTAAGTGTTTGGGTAAGTGTTAGTGAAAGTGTATGTGTGAGTGTTAGGGTAAGGGTAAGTGATAGTGTAGGTGATGGGTTAGGGTTAGGTGGAGTAGATGGAGTAGATGTATCTCAGTGACATCCCCCTGAATCAGTACCTTGACCAAAACAGTTTGGAGTAGAGAGTCACTGGCAATGCACGGGCCGGCGCGTGTCACTCAGAAACTCCCCTCCAATGTTTGTTTTTCTCAATGTAGAATAGAAAAACAGAATAGGAAAAGATTGAAAAGATAGAATAAAGAACAAACGAGAAAGACAGAATAAATAATACAGAAAAAAGGAAGAAAAAGAAGAAAGAAACAGGGATGGAAAAGAATTTGATGAAGAGGGTTAGGGTTAGGGTTAGGGTTAGGGTTAGGTATAAGGGGTAAGTACCACTTTAGGGTTAGGGTTAGGGTTAGGGTAAGGGTTAGGGTTAGGGTTAGGGTTAGGGTTAGGTATAAGGGGTAAGTACCACTTTAAAATATGGGGGCAAACTTTTTGAGGACCAGCTAGAGACACCATTCCACTTCCCAGGGCTTCAGGGGGCCCGGCTGGAGGCTGTGGTAAAGTTGCCCAAAGTTTGCCCCCAATGCATCATGGGTAAAAACAATCAAACGTCTCTCACGGCCAGGGAAGTGGGGGCATAGCTCAGGGACCGCGGCTACCCCCCATTTGCGGCCACGCCGAATCCAACGGTACCACCCACAAGTCTCTACGACCTTCCTAGCCGGAGATATGATTGGTTGAAGTCGCCCCATTGAAACGAATGGGAGGCGGGTGACCGAAAAATTTCTAAGTGCCAGGGCCCAAATCCTTCCCCCAGAAACCTCATAGGAGCACGTTTCAGAGCATTTGGAGTCCAATGGTACCTACTTTGAGTGACCAGTTTTCCCAACCCATACTTAGGGTAAGTGTAAGTGATAGGGTAAGTGATAGTGAAATTGTGTGTGTGAGTGTTAGGGTAAGAGTAAGTGATAGGGTAGGGTTAGGGTTAGGGTTAGGGTTAGGGTTAGGGTTAGGTATAAGGGGTAAGTACCACTTTAAAATATGGGGGCAAACTTTTTGAGGACCAGCTAGAGACACCATTCCACTTCCCAGGGCTTCAGGGGGCCCGGCTGGAGGCTGTGGTAAAGTTGCCCAAAGTTTGCCCCCAATGCATCATGGGTAAAAACAATCAAACGTCTCTCACGGCCAGGGAAGTGGGGGCATAGCTCAGGGACCGCGGCTACCCCCCATTTGCGGCCACGCCGAATCCAACGGTACCACCCACAAGTCTCTACGACCTTCCTAGCCGGAGATATGATTGGTTGAAGTCGCCCCATTGAAACGAATGGGAGGCGGGTGACCGAAAAATTTCTAAGTGCCAGGGCCCAAATCCTTCCCCCAGAAACCTCATAGGAGCACGTTTCAGAGCATTTGGAGTCCAATGGTACCTACTTTGAGTGACCAGTTTTCCCAACCCATACTTAGGGTAAGTGTAAGTGATAGGGTAAGTGATAGTGAAATTGTGTGTGTGAGTGTTAGGGTAAGAGTAAGTGATAGGTTAGGGTTAGGGTTAGGGTTAGGGTTAGGGTTAGGGTTAGGTATAAGGGGTAAGTACCACTTTGTTATCGAGGGTCTTTCTGGCTCTGAACCACTCAGAGCGACCATTCAACTTTTGCCGCGCTCAGGGGGACCGGCCGGAGCCGGGGGTACCAAAGACCCCCAGATTGCCGCAAAGCATCATGGGTAAAAACAATCAAACATCTCTCACGGCCGGAAAAGTTGGATCTTAGCTTAGGGACCGCGGCTACCCCCCCATTTGTGGCCACGCCGAATCCAACGGTACCACCCACAAGTCTCTACGACCTTCCTAGTCGGAGATATGATTGGTTGAAGTCGCCCCATTGAAACGAATGGGAGGCGGGTGACTGAAAAATTTCTAAGTGTCAGGGCCCAAATCCTTCCCCCAGAAACCTCACATGAGCACGTTTCAGACCATTTGGAGTCCAATGGTACCTACTTTGAGTGACCACTTTTCCCAACCCATACTTAGGGTAAGTGTAAGTGAAAGGGTAGGTGATAGTGCAATTGTATGTGTGAGTGTTAGGGTAAGAGTAAGTGATAAGTGAAAGTGTATTTGTATGTCTTAGGGTAAGAGTAAGTGATAGGGTAGGTGATAGTGTAAGTGTAAGAGTCCGTTACCTTGTGACGGTCCTCTGCGTGGAGCCGGACAAGGGGGTGTGCTCCCGAGGTCTGTCAGAGACAGACTGAGCGTTCTAGGGCAGTTTGTGTCCCTTTAAATGCATTTAAATGTAATTTAATGTAATTTAATTAAAATGGGTTAGGGTTAGGGTTAGGGTTAGGGTTAGGTATAAGGGGTAAGTACCACTTTAAAATATGGGGGCAAACTTTTTGAGGACCAGCTAGAGACACCATTCCACTTCCCAGGGCTTCAGGGGGCCCGGCTGGAGGCTGTGGTAAAGTTGCCCAAAGTTTGCCCCCAATGCATCATGGGTAAAAACAATCAAACGTCTCTCACGGCCAGGGAAGTGGGGGCATAGCTCAGGGACCGCGGCTACCCCCCATTTGCGGCCACGCCGAATCCAACGGTACCACCCACAAGTCTCTACGACCTTCCTAGCCGGAGATATGATTGGTTGAAGTCGCCCCATTGAAACGAATGGGAGGCGGGTGACCGAAAAATTTCTAAGTGCCAGGGCCCAAATCCTTCCCCCAGAAACCTCATAGGAGCACGTTTCAGAGCATTTGGAGTCCAATGGTACCTACTTTGAGTGACCAGTTTTCCCAACCCATACTTAGGGTAAGTGTAAGTGATAGGGTAAGTGATAGTGAAATTGTGTGTGTGAGTGTTAGGGTAAGAGTAAGTGATAGGTTAGGGTTAGGGTTAGGGTTAGGGTTAGGGTTAGGTATAAGGGGTAAGTACCACTTTGTTATCGAGGGTCTTTCTGGCTCTGAACCACTCAGAGCGACCATTCAACTTTTGCCGCGCTCAGGGGGACCGGCCGGAGCCGGGGGTACCAAAGACCCCCAGATTGCCGCAAAGCATCATGGGTAAAAACAATCAAACATCTCTCACGGCCGGAAAAGTTGGATCTTAGCTTAGGGACCGCGGCTACCCCCCCATTTGTGGCCACGCCGAATCCAACGGTACCACCCACAAGTCTCTACGACCTTCCTAGTCGGAGATATGATTGGTTGAAGTCGCCCCATTGAAACGAATGGGAGGCGGGTGACTGAAAAATTTCTAAGTGTCAGGGCCCAAATCCTTCCCCCAGAAACCTCACATGAGCACGTTTCAGACCATTTGGAGTCCAATGGTACCTACTTTGAGTGACCACTTTTCCCAACCCATACTTAGGGTAAGTGTAAGTGAAAGGGTAGGTGATAGTGCAATTGTATGTGTGAGTGTTAGGGTAAGAGTAAGTGATAAGTGAAAGTGTATTTGTATGTCTTAGGGTAAGAGTAAGTGATAGGGTAGGTGATAGTGTAAGTGTAAGAGTCCGTTACCTTGTGACGGTCCTCTGCGTGGAGCCGGACAAGGGGGTGTGCTCCCGAGGTCTGTCAGAGACAGACTGAGCGTTCTAGGGCAGTTTGTGTCCCTTTAAATGCATTTAAATGTAATTTAATGTAATTTAATTAAAATTTTTAATTTTCAAGTGACTTTATCTCTTGATAGGAAGGTCGTATGAAAAAACTGATGGCACCTACCCCCCCAAAGTCGATGTCTGGCTTTCCAACGGTGGAAACCCCGTAGTTCTACGCCCCACCTGAGGTGAGATAATGTCGTTTTTACAGTGTATTTTCTGTATCTCCGGAAGGGAAGGTCGTAGAAACTCGGGGAGACCACCGTTGGATTCGGAAGGGTCGAATTAGGGCAGGCGGAAGGTGGTTTGGAGTCTCTACGACCTTCCGTTCTGGGGATATAAGAGGTCAAAGTTTGGCAAACTTGGTCCTACTTTATCTCATCAACCGATCGTCACAGAAACAAGAGGACAAAACCTGTGCCCTGCCTAGACCACGCCGGATCCAACGGTGAAAACCCCGAGTCTCTATGACCTTTGGTTCCGGAGATATAGAAGGTCGAGTGTGGGACATTCGTCCTTCTTTATCTCATCAACCGATCGTCACAGAAACAAGCGGACAAAACCTGTGAACTGTCTAGACCACGCCAAATCCAACGGTGAAAACCCCGAGTCTCTACGACCTTCCGTTCCGGAGATATCCGCCGTTGAAGTCGTCCCATTGAAACGAATGGGAGGCGGGTGACCGAAAAATTTCTAAGTGTCAGAAGCCAATTTCTTCCCACAGAAACCTCAAATGAGCACGTTTCAGAACATTTGGAGTCTAATGGTACCTACTTTGAGTGACCAGTTTTCCCAACCCATACTTAGGGTAAGTGTAAGTGTTTGGGTAAGTGTTAGTGAAAGTGTATGTGTGAGTGTTAGGGTAAGGGTAAGTGATAGTGTAGGTGATGGGTTAGGGTTAGGTGGAGTAGATGGAGTAGATGTATCTCAGTGACATCCCCCTGAATCAGTACCTTGACCAAAACAGTTTGGAGTAGAGAGTCACTGGCAATGCACGGGCCGGCGCGTGTCACTCAGAAACTCCCCTCCAATGTTTGTTTTTCTCAATGTAGAATAGAAAAACAGAATAGGAAAAGATTGAAAAGATAGAATAAAGAACAAACGAGAAAGACAGAATAAATAATACAGAAAAAAGGAAGAAAAAGAAGAAAGAAACAGGGATGGAAAAGAATTTGATGAAGAGGGTTAGGGTTAGGGTTAGGGTTAGGGTTAGGTATAAGGGGTAAGTACCACTTTAAAATATGGGGGCAAACTTTTTGAGGACCAGCTAGAGACACCATTCCACTTCCCAGGGCTTCAGGGGGCCCGGCTGGAGGCTGTGGTAAAGTTGCCCAAAGTTTGCCCCCAATGCATCATGGGTAAAAACAATCAAACGTCTCTCACGGCCAGGGAAGTGGGGGCATAGCTCAGGGACCGCGGCTACCCCCCATTTGCGGCCACGCCGAATCCAACGGTACCACCCACAAGTCTCTACGACCTTCCTAGCCGGAGATATGATTGGTTGAAGTCGCCCCATTGAAACGAATGGGAGGCGGGTGACCGAAAAATTTCTAAGTGCCAGGGCCCAAATCCTTCCCCCAGAAACCTCATAGGAGCACGTTTCAGAGCATTTGGAGTCCAATGGTACCTACTTTGAGTGACCAGTTTTCCCAACCCATACTTAGGGTAAGTGTAAGTGATAGGGTAAGTGATAGTGAAATTGTGTGTGTGAGTGTTAGGGTAAGAGTAAGTGATAGGGTAGGGTTAGGGTTAGGGTTAGGGTTAGGGTTAGGGTTAGGGGTTAGGGTTAGGGGTTAGGGTTAGGGTTAGGGTTAGGGTTAGGGTTAGGGTTAGGTATAAGGGGTAAGTACCACTTTAAAATATGGGGGCAAACTTTTTGAGGACCAGCTAGAGACACCATTCCACTTCCCAGGGCTTCAGGGGGCCCGGCTGGAGGCTGTGGTAAAGTTGCCCAAAGTTTGCCCCCAATGCATCATGGGTAAAAACAATCAAACGTCTCTCACGGCCAGGGAAGTGGGGGCATAGCTCAGGGACCGCGGCTACCCCCCCATTTGCGGCCACGCCGAATCCAACGGTACCACCCACAAGTCTCTACGACCTTCCTAGCCGGAGATATGATTGGTTGAAGTCGCCCCATTGAAACGAATGGGAGGCGGGTGACCGAAAAATTTCTAAGTGCCAGGGCCCAAATCCTTCCCCCAGAAACCTCATAGGAGCACGTTTCAGAGCATTTGGAGTCCAATGGTACCTACTTTGAGTGACCAGTTTTCCCAACCCATACTTAGGGTAAGTGTAAGTGATAGGGTAAGTGATAGTGAAATTGTGTGTGTGAGTGTTAGGGTAAGAGTAAGTGATAGGGTAGGGTTAGGGTTAGGGTTAGGGTTAGGGTTAGGGTTAGGGGTTAGGGTTAGGGGTTAGGGTTAGGGTTAGGGTTAGGGTTAGGGTTAGGGTTAGGTATAAGGGGTAAGTACCACTTTAAAATATGGGGGCAAACTTTTTGAGGACCAGCTAGAGACACCATTCCACTTCCCAGGGCTTCAGGGGGCCCGGCTGGAGGCTGTGGTAAAGTTGCCCAAAGTTTGCCCCCAATGCATCATGGGTAAAAACAATCAAACGTCTCTCACGGCCAGGGAAGTGGGGGCATAGCTCAGGGACCGCGGCTACCCCCCCATTTGCGGCCACGCCGAATCCAACGGTACCACCCACAAGTCTCTACGACCTTCCTAGCCGGAGATATGATTGGTTGAAGTCGCCCCATTGAAACGAATGGGAGGCGGGTGACCGAAAAATTTCTAAGTGCCAGGGCCCAAATCCTTCCCCCAGAAACCTCATAGGAGCACGTTTCAGAGCATTTGGAGTCCAATGGTACCTACTTTGAGTGACCAGTTTTCCCAACCCATACTTAGGGTAAGTGTAAGTGATAGGGTAAGTGATAGTGAAATTGTGTGTGTGAGTGTTAGGGTAAGAGTAAGTGATAGGGTAGGGTTAGGGTTAGGGTTAGGGTTAGGGTTAGGGTTAGGGGTTAGGGTTAGGGGTTAGGGTTAGGGTTAGGGTTAGGGTTAGGGTTAGGTATAAGGGGTAAGTACCACTTTAAAATATGGGGGCAAACTTTTTGAGGACCAGCTAGAGACACCATTCCACTTCCCAGGGCTTCAGGGGGCCCGGCTGGAGGCTGTGGTAAAGTTGCCCAAAGTTTGCCCCCAATGCATCATGGGTAAAAACAATCAAACGTCTCTCACGGCCAGGGAAGTGGGGGCATAGCTCAGGGACCGCGGCTACCCCCCCATTTGCGGCCACGCCGAATCCAACGGTACCACCCACAAGTCTCTACGACCTTCCTAGCCGGAGATATGATTGGTTGAAGTCGCCCCATTGAAACGAATGGGAGGCGGGTGACCGAAAAATTTCTAAGTGCCAGGGCCCAAATCCTTCCCCCAGAAACCTCATAGGAGCACGTTTCAGAGCATTTGGAGTCCAATGGTACCTACTTTGAGTGACCAGTTTTCCCAACCCATACTTAGGGTAAGTGTAAGTGATAGGGTAAGTGATAGTGAAATTGTGTGTGTGAGTGTTAGGGTAAGAGTAAGTGATAGGGTAGGTGATAGTGAAAGAGTCTGTTGCCCTGTGATCCTCTGAGTGGAGACGGACAAGGTGATGTGCTCCCTAGGTCTGTATGTGTTAGGGTAAGAGTAAGTGATAGGGTAGGTGATAGTGTAAGTGTATGAGTCCGTTACCTTGTGACGATCCTCTGCGTGGAGCCGGACAAGGGGGTGTGCTCCCGAGGTCTGTCAGAGACAGACTGAGCGTTCTAGGGCAGTTTGTGTCCCTTTAAATGCATTTAAATGTAATTTAATGTAATTTAATTAAAATTTTAAAATTTCGGGGTTAGGGTTAGGGTTAGGGTTAGGGTTAGGGTTAGGGTTAGGGTTAGGGTTAGGGTTAGGGTTAGGGTTAGGGTTAGGGTTAGGGTTAGGGTTAGGGTTAGGGTTAGGGTTAGGGTTAGGGTTAGGGTTAGGGTTAGGGTTAGGGTTAGGGTTAGGGTTAGGGTTAGGGTTAGGGTTAGGGTTAGGGTTAGGGTTAGGGTTAGGGTTAGGGTTAGGGTTAGGGTTAGGGTTAGGGTTAGGGTTAGGGTTAGGGTTAGGGTTAGGGTTAGGGTTAGGGTTAGGGTTAGGGTTAGGGTTAGGGTTAGGGTTAGGGTTAGGGTTAGGGTTAGGGTTAGGGTTAGGGTTAGGGTTAGGGTTAGGGTTAGGGTTAGGGTTAGGGTTAGGGTTAGGGTTAGGGTTAGGGTTAGGGTTAGGGTTAGGGTTAGGGTTAGGGTTAGGGTTAGGGTTAGGGTTAGGGTTAGGGTTAGGGTTAGGGTTAGGGTTAGGGTTAGGGTTAGGGTTAGGGTTAGGGTTAGGGTTAGGGTTAGGGTTAGGGTTAGGGTTAGGGTTAGGGTTAGGGTTAGGGTTAGGGTTAGGGTTAGGGTTAGGGTTAGGGTTAGGGTTAGGGTTAGGGTTAGGGTTAGGGTTAGGGTTAGGGTTAGGGTTAGGGTTAGGGTTAGGGTTAGGGTTAGGGTTAGGGTTAGGGTTAGGGTTAGGGTTAGGGTTAGGGTTAGGGTTAGGGTTAGGGTTAGGGTTAGGGTTAGGGTTAGGGTTAGGGTTAGGGTTAGGGTTAGGGTTAGGGTTAGGGTTAGGGTTAGGGTTAGGGTTAGGGTTAGGGTTAGGGTTAGGGTTAGGGTTAGGGTTAGGGTTAGGGTTAGGGTTAGGGTTAGGGTTAGGGTTAGGGTTAGGGTTAGGGTTAGGGTTAGGGTTAGGGTTAGGGTTAGGGTTAGGGTTAGGGTTAGGGTTAGGGTTAGGGTTAGGGTTAGGGTTAGGGTTAGGGTTAGGGTTAGGGTTAGGGTTAGGGTTAGGGTTAGGGTTAGGGTTAGGGTTAGGGTTAGGGTTAGGGTTAGGGTTAGGGTTAGGGTTAGGGTTAGGGTTAGGGTTAGGGTTAGGGTTAGGGTTAGGGTTAGGGTTAGGGTTAGGGTTAGGGTTAGGGTTAGGGTTAGGGTTAGGGTTAGGGTTAGGGTTAGGGTTAGGGTTAGGGTTAGGGTTAGGGTTAGGGTTAGGGTTAGGGTTAGGGTTAGGGTTAGGGTTAGGGTTAGGGTTAGGGTTAGGGTTAGGGTTAGGGTTAGGGTTAGGGTTAGGGTTAGGGTTAGGGTTAGGGTTAGGGTTAGGGTTAGGGTTAGGGTTAGGGTTAGGGTTAGGGTTAGGGTTAGGGTTAGGGTTAGGGTTAGGGTTAGGGTTAGGGTTAGGGTTAGGGTTAGGGTTAGGGTTAGGGTTAGGGTTAGGGTTAGGGTTAGGGTTAGGGTTAGGGTTAGGGTTAGGGTTAGGGTTAGGGTTAGGGTTAGGGTTAGGGTTAGGGTTAGGGTTAGGGTTAGGGTTAGGGTTAGGGTTAGGGTTAGGGTTAGGGTTAGGGTTAGGGTTAGGGTTAGGGTTAGGGTTAGGGTTAGGGTTAGGGTTAGGGTTAGGGTTAGGGTTAGGGTTAGGGTTAGGGTTAGGGTTAGGGTTAGGGTTAGGGTTAGGGTTAGGGTTAGGGTTAGGGTTAGGGTTAGGGTTAGGGTTAGGGTTAGGGTTAGGGTTAGGGTTAGGGTTAGGGTTAGGGTTAGGGTTAGGGTTAGGGTTAGGGTTAGGGTTAGGGTTAGGGTTAGGGTTAGGGTTAGGGTTAGGGTTAGGGTTAGGGTTAGGGTTAGGGTTAGGGTTAGGGTTAGGGTTAGGGTTAGGGTTAGGGTTAGGGTTAGGGTTAGGGTTAGGGTTAGGGTTAGGGTTAGGGTTAGGGTTAGGGTTAGGGTTAGGGTTAGGGTTAGGGTTAGGGTTAGGGTTAGGGTTAGGGTTAGGGTTAGGGTTAGGGTTAGGGTTAGGGTTAGGGTTAGGGTTAGGGTTAGGGTTAGGGTTAGGGTTAGGGTTAGGGTTAGGGTTAGGGTTAGGGTTAGGGTTAGGGTTAGGGTTAGGGTTAGGGTTAGGGTTAGGGTTAGGGTTAGGGTTAGGGTTAGGGTTAGGGTTAGGGTTAGGGTTAGGGTTAGGGTTAGGGTTAGGGTTAGGGTTAGGGTTAGGGTTAGGGTTAGGGTTAGGGTTAGGGTTAGGGTTAGGGTTAGGGTTAGGGTTAGGGTTAGGGTTAGGGTTAGGGTTAGGGTTAGGGTTAGGGTTAGGGTTAGGGTTAGGGTTAGGGTTAGGGTTAGGGTTAGGGTTAGGGTTAGGGTTAGGGTTAGGGTTAGGGTTAGGGTTAGGGTTAGGGTTAGGGTTAGGGTTAGGGTTAGGGTTAGGGTTAGGGTTAGGGTTAGGGTTAGGGTTAGGGTTAGGGTTAGGGTTAGGGTTAGGGTTAGGGTTAGGGTTAGGGTTAGGGTTAGGGTTAGGGTTAGGGTTAGGGTTAGGGTTAGGGTTAGGGTTAGGGTTAGGGTTAGGGTTAGGGTTAGGGTTAGGGTTAGGGTTAGGGTTAGGGTTAGGGTTAGGGTTAGGGTTAGGGTTAGGGTTAGGGTTAGGGTTAGGGTTAGGGTTAGGGTTAGGGTTAGGGTTAGGGTTAGGGTTAGGGTTAGGGTTAGGGTTAGGGTTAGGGTTAGGGTTAGGGTTAGGGTTAGGGTTAGGGTTAGGGTTAGGGTTAGGGTTAGGGTTAGGGTTAGGGTTAGGGTTAGGGTTAGGGTTAGGGTTAGGGTTAGGGTTAGGGTTAGGGTTAGGGTTAGGGTTAGGGTTAGGGTTAGGGTT